>NC_060138.1:729038067-729342734 GCF_021461385.2 Schistocerca piceifrons
TTATTTACACAAATAATGACGTTATCAGTTTCGATCCGATAGGTTCATCTTCAAACGACTGTTCACGTTTATTTTACATTCGTTGTTGTTCATATTACTTGTTGAAACACAAACAGCTAACAATAATTAACAAAAACAACAACTATAATATAAACATGAACAACCTCCTGAAGATGAACCAGTCGGTTCGAAACCCTTAACAGCACGTGTTGTGTAAATAAATACGAGGGGCGTTTGAAAAGTTCGTGTAAAGTCCGAGAGATGGCACCATCGGCGTGTATCGAGGTCATGTTTAGTTAGTGGCATCTTTGGAAAGAACCCACACTAAGTTACAGCCATATCGGTCTATTTCATTGTGTTTAGCATTCGTGTGAATCAAGGAAGTCGAGTGATTGTCAAAAAATGGACGAAGAAGAATTTCGATGGTGATTAAACATTACTTATGAGATTTTTCACTCTGCAGCGGAGTGTGTGCTGATATGAAACTTCCTGGCGGATTAAAACTGTGTGCCAGGCCGAGAACCGAACTCGGGTCCTTTGCCTTTCACGGGCAAGTGCTCTACCAACTGAGCTACCGAAGCAAGACTCACAACACGTCCTCACAGATTTAAAGGCAAAGGTCCCAAGTTCGAGTCTCGGTCCGGCACACAGTTTTAATCTGCCAGGAAATTTCAAGCTTGATAAACGTTATGGTGACTCTGCACCCTTGATTAGAACAGTTTATAAGTGCTTCCAGAACTTTAGGTGTGGCCATATGGGCACAAGTCACGTTGAACGCTCTGGATGCCCTGTGGAGGTTACGACTCCAGAAATCATTGATAAAATCAATGATATGGTGATGGTTGACAGAAGAGTTAAGGTGCGTGAGATTGCTAGTGCTGCGGGTATCTCGAATGAACGGGTACATGATATTTTGCATAAACATTTGGACATGAGAAATCTATCCGCAAGATGGGTCCCGCGATTGCTCACGCTTGACCGAAAACGGAATCGTGTGAAGTGTGGCAAGGATGTTTTGCAGGACTTTAAGCGTCGTTTCGTCACTGTGGATGAAACATGGGTACATTACTATACTCCTGAGACCAAACAACAATCTAAACAATGGGTTACCAAGGGAGAATCTGCACTAATAACGGCGAAAACCAGTCCTTCGGCCGGAAAGGTTATGGCGACTACCTTTTGGGATTCACAAGGGATAATCCTCATCGGCTATCTGGAAAAGGATAAAACTATTATAGTTGCATATTATTCATCGTTATTGGACCGTTTGAAAACCGAGCTGCAAGAAAAACGCCCGCTATTGGACAGCAAAAAAGTCCTTTTTCATCACGACAATGCACCAGCACACACCTCTGCAGTTGTGGTCGCAAAATTAATGGAAATAGGATTCCAACTCGTTTCACGTCCTACTTTTTCTCCAGACGTGGCTGCTCGAACTACTATTTGTTCCCCAATTTGAAGAAATGGTCGGTGGGACAAAGATTTTATTCAAATGAGGAGGTGATTGCAGCAACTAATAGCTATTTTTCAGTCTTGGACAATTCCTATTATTCGGAAGGTATCAACAAATTAGAACAACGTTGGACGAAGTGTATAAGTCTAAAAGGAGACTATGTCGAAAAATAAAAAAACCTTTACCCCAGATTCGTAAGTAGTTTTTATTTTTGCACGGACTTTTCAAACGCCCTTCATAGCATTATTAACAGCATTACTGCTGTCTTCTCATTTACAAGAATGAGCTTGCAGAAACTTTCTTACTGGCATCCCGAACCACTTATAACCTTTTTAATGAAATATTTATTTTCCAATTTGTCACATTATGTTTGCAGTTCTCATCTTACAATGACACATATCCATACTTTCCCGTGATACACAAGCAAAATTACGTATTATTTGATAGATTTTACATCATATACACTCCTGGAAATTGAAATAAGAACACCGTGAAATCATTGTCCCAGGAAGGGGAAACTTTATTGACACATTCCTGGGGTCAGATACATCACATGATCACACTGACAGAACCACGGGCACATAGACACAGGCAACAGAGCATGCACAATGTCGGCACTAGTACAGTGTATATCCACCTTTCGCAGCAATGCAGGCTGCTATTCTCCCATGGAGACGATCGTAGAGATGCTGGATGTAGTCCTGTGGAACGGCTTGCCATGCCATTTCCACCTGACGCCTCAGTTGGACCAGCGTTCGTGCTGGACGTGCAGACCGCGTGAGACGACGCTTCATCCAGTCCCAAACATGCTCAATGGGGGACAGATCCAGAGATCTTGCTGGCCAGGGTAGTTGACTTACACGTTCTAGAGCACGTTGGGTGGCACGGGATACATGCGGACGTGCATTGTCCTGTTGGAACAGCAAGTTCCCTTGCCGGTCTAGGAATGGTAGAACGATGGGTTCGATGACGGTTTTGATGTACCGTGCACTATTCAGTGTCCCCTCGACGATCACCAGTGGTGTACGGCCAGTGTAGGAGATCGCTCCCCACACCATGATGCCGGGTGTTGGCCCTGTGTGCCTCGGTCGTATGCAGTCCTGATTGTGGCGCTCACCTGCACGGCGCCAAACACGCATACGACCATCATTGGCACCAAGGCAGAAGCGACTCTCATCGCTGAAGACGAAACGTCTCCATTCGTCCCTCCATTCACGCCTGTCGCGACACCACTGGAGGCGGGCTGCACGATGTTGGGGCGTGAGCGGAAGACGGCCTAACGGTGTGCGGGACCGTAGCCCAGCTTCATGGAGACGGTTGCGAATGGTCCTCGCCGATACCCCAGGAGCAACAGTGTCCCTAATTTGCTGGGAAGTGGCGGTGCGGTCCCCTAGGCACTGCGTAGGATCCTACGGTCTTGGCGTGCATCCGTGCGTCGCTGCGGTCCGGTCCCAGGTCGACGGGCACGTGCACCTTCCGCCGACCACTGGCGACAACATCGATGTACTGTGGAGACCTCACGCCCCACGTGTTGAGCAATTCGGCGGTACGTCCACCCGGCCTCCCGCATGCCCACTATACGCCCTCGCTCAAAGTCCGTCAACTGCACATACGGTTCACGTCCACGCTGTCGCGGCATGCTACCAGTGTTAAAGACTGCGATGGAGCTCCGTATGCCACGGCAAACTGGCTGACACTGACGGCGGCGGTGCACAAATGCTGCGCAGCTAGCGCCATTCGACGGCCAACACCGCGGTTCCTGGTGTGTCCGCTGTGCCGTGCGTGTGATCATCGCTTGTACAGCCCTCTCGCAGTGTCCGGAGCAAGTATGGTGGGTCTGACACACCGGTGTCAATGTGTTCTTTTTTCCATTTCCAGGAGTGTATATGGACATTTAAAAAAGACTGACGTTGTCACACACAACTTGTGAATAGTTGTTAAAGCTTATTGCATGAAAGGTGATGTATTGTCTTTATTATCAAAACAGTGTAATGAATGATTGCTTATACTAGCACAGGTTGGAATGTCAGTGGAAACGAAATGGGAGGTGTAACTCAGGCCCTGGGTGGAATGGCCCCCACAGGTGTGTTGGTCGTGCTTAACGCAGGAAGTAGCCCAAGACGGACAGTCGGGGCACCTGGGCGCTGAGGGACAACAGAGCGGCAGTCGGCCGGTATTGTAGTGAAGCCAAAAGGATAACCGGATAATACTTCAGAAACTCTGAAAATCTTGGACATGACATAACATGACATTTGGGCAAGGGATCAGTAATATTAGTTAGGAAACTCATTTGCATCTCTTTACGTCCATTGGACATTGATATATAAACGTTTGTGATATATAAAGGGGTTTTAATCTACGATAAATCTATACGCAGAAACAACATTCATCATTTTGTAGCTACTAGTTACCTTAATCATTCATTTATGTTTTATGGTGTAATTTATATGTTAAAGAGTAAGAAGGAGGAAATAATATTATCATTAAGAGATCCAAAGATCTACTTCAGGAGTAGTCAGATAGGACCAAATCTTCATTTCCGCGTTCAGTATTTCCCATGGCGCACATTCATTTTTACACCCGCCTGGAGTAGCGTCTTGGATGGTGATAGGATGAGCAGCATAGTACTGTGGTATGAGAATATCTTCTCGATTTTCTTTTGAAAACACTGTCTTCAAGGTCTCCTTGACGTTATCTTTCAACATGGTAACGCAAGACTGTGTGTTTCTCGTACTGTCTTGACCCAGTCCGATAGAAAGCGTTTTCGGTTTCTGCCTCGGGTCAGCACGCTCACCCACTGAAAACATCTGGCCATGGGTTGCTGGGAGACTGGCATATCACCACTTGAAGCAGGAGTCGTACCTCTGTCTGTCGTCCAAGCTTAGTTCGACTCAACGCTCAGATGTGTAAGAGTCACTGTTGTAGCAAAGGTGGCAGATCTGCGTACTAAATTCTGCGACCTGTGTTTCCCCAAATCATCGACAATTAATCATGAATTATCCTACTACAATGTATACTAAAGTAAATTAAATTACTCGCCTCTTTTAAGTACTGTTATTACTTGAAAATGTATTTTCGACATGTCGAAGCATTTGTGGACTGTAGTGGAATAGGGCTCACGTAGCACATCAACAATGTGCATTGTGCAGGGGACACATAAACTCGCGCGAAAAGGTGGTCTAAATAAGCCAGAAAGAGAACACATCCACCAATGACTTCGTTAGTGACACTTGAGAAAGTCGGATATATACACACCATCATCGAATCACTGCGGCTTATAAGCGGCTTATAATCAAGTTGCGTGCCTATGGAGTGTAGTCTGAGATGTGCGACTGGATTCACGATTTCGTTTCGGAAAGATCACAGTTCGTAGAAATCGACAGAAAGTCGTCGTGTAATACAGAAATGATATTTGGCCTTCCCCAAGGAAGTCCAATGGGGCCTCTGCTTCCTAGTCTATACAAATGATTCAGGAGACAATTTGAGCAGCTATCTTATATTGTTTCCAGGTGATGCTGTCATTTACCGTCTATTAGAGTCAACATAGGCGCAGAACCAATAGCAAAAGATTTGGACATCTGTATGCTGCGAAAAGTGGCAACTGACCCTAAATAATGGAAAGTGTGAGGTCGTCCAAATGAGTACCAAAAGAAAACAGTAACGTGATAATCGTTCAGAGATCGCGTTGTCACTCCAAAGTTGGGGACGCAAATCGATAACACAGACATTAGCGAGGACTCACTACAACCAGCAATGACGTGTGAGAGGTGTTCCTGAAGACCACGCTTTCCCTATCAGCAGCTATGGCGCCCTCACACTGAGGTCAATGTAGAGTCGAGCTTGCAAGAGCTCTCTCCCAGCCCGTGACCTCGTCTGAAGAAGTCAGCATCATAGTACAGGACCAATGTCTTAGTTGATGGATGGACGTGTTCACTTAAATGTGGACGATTGTACTTCAAGGGAACAGTTTGTTAACCTGTTCGTCAAGTGATGCTTTAACAGTCAATAATATAACTTCTCAGGTATTCCTGTGGCAAAGAAGTTGAAACATCCCCTTAGAAAAATTCACGAATTACTGTGCTGATAAACCTCTTACGTTATTTGATTTTCAAACAGCTGAGCTGAACTGAACGTACTCAGACATTTCTCTCTTTACTTATTCTGATCAACACTAAACTGACACACAATATTTTTAGCGCAACGCAATCTGACTTTCAATGATCCCTACAAAAGAATGGCCTTGACTAGCAATAATCCATACCTTTCATGAATCTCTTACCTCACAAAAATCTTCGTTACTCGAACTACTGCAATACAGCGAGCGCCAATACTGCCGGGCAACAAAAGATTCTAACTACTGAAGGCACTAACTACTGATACGCATAGTTAGCAAATGAAAGGTTTTGATAGAGAACAAACAATGTATTTACCTTGATAATACTCAAAAGTCATCATATATATATATATATCAGTTCATGGTATCCAGTATTACAAATTTGCTGTTTCTGATGGACACACGTCCAGATCGTCCGCTCTCAAAATTCTGCCATCTCTCTCCCTACATCCACCACTGCTGGCGGCTCACCTCCAACTGCGCAACGCTACGCGCTGTTCACATCCAACTGCCCAACACTACAACAGCGAATATTCCAACAATGCCAACCAGCCACAGACTGCACACAGCACAGCCAGTGATTTTCATACAGAGCGCTACGTGACGTTACCAACATAAAAACCTAAACAGCCTATTTACAAAGTATGTCAAAAGAAATTAAATCTTTTACTCATTTATGTAATAAAGTGAACTAACAATGCATTCTAGTGGGATGCGCCCAGTTCCAGAGCAATCAAAGAACCCCCCAGTTGTGGTCAAACGAACGTACTTTCGCCTAATCACAATAAGTTAAATTTCGGTTACATGATAAATCACAAATCTAAAGGCTGTCAATTCAGCTAAATACCCAGGAATTACAATTATGAACAACTTAAATTGGAGCTTTCAATAGAAAATGTTGCATGGAAGATAAACCAAAGACTGCTATTATTGGCAGATCACTTACAAGATGCAACAGGTCTACTAAAGACACTGTCTGCACTACACTTGTCCGTCCTCTGCTCGAGTACTGCTGTGAAGTATGAGATCCTTACCAGATGTGATTGACGGAGGATAATGAAAAAGTTGAAAACAGAACAGCTCGTTTTGCATTCGTATTATCACGAAATAGGGGAGAGAGAGTCGCAGATATGATACGCTAGCTGGGCTGGCAATCATTAAAACAAAGGCGTTTTCCGTTGCGACGGAATCGTTTCACGAAATTTCAATCTGCAACGTTCTCCTCTGAATGTGAAGACACTTTGCTGACACCCACCGACATAGGGGGAAATGATCATTGCAATAAAATAAGATAAATCAGAACTTGCACGGAAAGATTTAACGTTTCGTATTTCTCGTGCGCTGTTAGAGATTGGAACGGTAGATAAATAGTGTAAAAGTGGTTCGATGAACAGTTTGTCAGGTACTTAGGTGTGAATTGCAGAGTATTCATGTACCAGTAGATGTAGACGTAGATTCCTGTCAGATTCTTTAAGCATTTAGAATATCACAGACATCCCTGAGTCAGTGAGTATTCGTCGTAGTAATTCAAACGACTCAAGTGCACAATTCGACATGTTTGTGTTTCACATTCATCATTGTGAGAGGGGATGAGGCAAACGAATATACGATCCGTTGTGAAGCCAATCATTGCAGTGACACAAGCTTACTTCTTCAAAATGCGCACTGCACAGTGGATCGCTTCAAGAATAAATAAAGGATATCTGAAATTAATTGCCTCGTATGCTGCGTAAGAGAACGTAACGAATAGCTTCGAAAACGTTATACATGAGTGAAACGTCAAATTCAAAATACAAGCACAAGAAGCCCACGGATTAACTTAATCTGAGTGTTCACCCGTTAAGGCTGGAAATGCCTAGTGCTCAGATAAATGTCATATTGCTTAACTTCAACTTTGGTTGCAACATAAAAGCCAGTCTGTAACCAGAATGTCCAAATATGGGTCTGAGATCCCTTTCTCCCAAAAAGACTTCGGTGTCCTAACTGTTGCGCCACTTCGTTTTGTAATTCTCAGACCGAGAACAATATAGTTGCCTTAAAGCACATCATCCTGTGGATGACGACAGGGAAGGGTCTGGAAAGCGGCCGTGGCCATTTCAAGGGAATCATCCCGTTTCTCGTACGCAGTGATTTAGGGAGGCCACAGAAAACCTACCGTGCGCACACGTGCCGTTTACATATTCTAGGATGAGTGCGGAGAGGAGAATTAAACAAACCCCGCCCAGCATATCCAGCGAACAAGAGAGCAATCCAGACGAATTGGGGCTTCCCCCCCCCCCCCCACAAGCAATACGACCACACTGTACATATGCTTTTCTTCTAGTAGAGAACATCCATTCATCTTCGCTGATGGCTCTTCTTTTCCGAGGAGACCTAAGTAGCACTCTCTGTGGATCAGGAACAATTCGTTCATTCATTCACACATTTAACTCAGATCAGCAAAATACACTACTGGCCGTTAAAATTGCTACATCAAGAAGAAATGCAGATGATAAACCGGTATTCATTCGACAAATATATTATACTACAACTGACATTTGATTACATTTTCACGCAATTTGGGTGCATAAATCCTGAGAAATCAGTACCCAGGACAACCACCTCTGGCCGTAATAACGGCCTTGATACACCTGGGCATTGAGTCAAACAGAGCTTGGATGGCGAGTACAGGTACAGCTGCCCATGCA
Organism: Schistocerca piceifrons; assembly: GCF_021461385.2. NCBI lineage: Eukaryota > Metazoa > Arthropoda > Insecta > Orthoptera > Acrididae > Schistocerca > Schistocerca piceifrons. The sequence continues at coordinate 729,046,322 of NC_060138.1, forward strand.
GCTTCAACACCATACCACAGTTCCTCAAGAGTAGTGACTGGCGTATTGTGACGAGCCAGTTGCTCGGCCACCATTGACCACACGTTTTCAATTGGTAAGAGATCTGGAGAACGTGCTGGGCAGGGCAGCAGTCGAACATTTTCTGTATCCAGAAAGGACCATACAGGACCTGCAACATGCGGTCGTGCATTATCCTGCTGAAATGTAAGGTTTCGCAGGAATCGAATAAAGGGTAGAGCCACGGGTCGTAACACATCGGAAATATAACGTCCACTGTTCAAAGTGCCGTCATGCGAACAAGAGGTGACCGAGACGTGTAACCAATGGCACCCCATACCATCACGCCGGGTGATACGCCAGTATGGCGATGACGAATACACGCTTCCAATTTGTGTTCACCGCGATGTCGCCAAACACGGAAGCGACCATCATGATGCTGTAAACAGAACCTGGATTCATCCGAAACAATGACGTTTTGCCATTCGTGCGCCCAGGTTCGTCGTTGAGTACACCATCGCAGGCGCTCCTGTCTGTGATTCACTGTCAAGGGTAACCGCAGCCATGGTCTCCAAGCTGATAGTCCTTGCTGCTGCAAACGTCGTCGAACTGTTCGTGCAGATGGTTGTTGTCTTGCAAACGTCCCCATCTGTTGACGCAGAGATCGAAACGTGGCTGCACGATCCGTTACAGCCATGCGGATAAGACGCTTGTCATCTCGACTACTAGTGATGCGAGTCCGTTGGGATCCAGCACGGCGTTCCGTATACCCTCCTGAACCCACCGATTCCATATTCTGCTAACAGTAATTGGATCTCCACCAACGAGAGCAGCAATGTCGCGATACGATAAACCGCGATCGCGATAGGCTACAATCCGACCTTTATCAAAGTCGGAAACGTGATGGTACGCATTTCTCCTCCTTACACGAGGCATCACAATAACGTCTCACCAGGCATCGCTGGTCAACTGCTGTTTGCGTATGACAAATCGGTTGGAAACTTTCCTCATGTCAGCACGTTGTAGGTGCCCCCACCGGCGCCAACCTTGTGTTTAAGCTCTGAAAAGCTAATCATTTGCATATCACAGCATCTTGTTCCTGTCGGTTAAATTTCGCGTCTGTAGCACGTCATCTCTCCGTGGTGTAGCAATTTTAATGGCCAGTAGTGTAAAACATAACATTCAACGCTGGCTGTTAATGTTGGCAATAATCGGGCACAAAACACTTACAACCAGAAGGCTATCGATGTCTACCAGTTTGAAACTAGACAGTCGTAGTCCCAAATAAGCGTGTACCCTGTAAATCTAGAAAGTTGGATTGGAATCTAAACTAAACTTTGAAAGGTAGCTGCACCTCCAGCAACGTTTCAGTAAAGGAAAAAATTTGAAATTTGTGGTAAGTTCCTATGGGACCAAACTACTGAGGTCATCGGTCCCTAGGCTTACACACTACTTAACCTAAACTAACTGACGCTGAGGACAACACACAACCCCAAGCCCGAGGGAGGACTCACACCCCCGACAGGGGGAGCCGCGCGAACCGTTCCGAGGTGTTATCACGGTATAACTGTGTATGTGTGGGGAGCTACTTTATCACAGGATAATTGTATGTGTGTGTGTGCTTATCACGGGATAGTTATATATTTTTATTTTTATAATTATATATTTTATTATTTTGGTTCGGGTGGCTTTAAATATTGTGGGCTAGTATGAGACTTTTAATTAACTTATACCGCGATAACATTCGTACGGACATCGGTGCTCCGAAGTACGTACGATATAATATTATTTAAACACAACGCGCGACTCACTTCCTTCTAATAAATAGTTGGCATGAGCGCTGCTATTTAGAAAAGAAAATATGCGTATTCTCACGCAAACTGTAATTATTAATATGGGTCTCAGAGGCTACTGGTTATTTATGTACCAAATGTCACAAAGATTAACTGACAAGGGGAGGCCGCCAATTGTGAAATTCAGATTCGATTCATACTGCGCATAATAAAAGCTCATGGCCAGAGGTGTAATGTGGCAAAGCACCAAGATGCACTTCTCAGCCTTTGTCGAGAAAATCGACAGTTAAAAGAAACTGTTGCGGTGAAATACTCTCTACGATTAACAATTTTCTACAGCGTCGTGGCGCAGCGGTAAGCGCTCGGGTTCGTAATCCGAAGGTCGACGGATCGAATCTCGCGCCATGCAACCTTTTTTTTTGTATTTGATTTTTGTAATTCAAATATATATATATGTATAATTCCCGGCAATCAGTTGCAACAATTATGCATATAATAAGTTGTTGAAAGTCGTTTGTCGTGGAAAAACTGGCGACTTCGAACATCATTATGTTTTCCGCAAACAAAGTTGTATTTAACAAATGTTATTAATTGTCTTCATAATTTTAACCACGTATAGTTAACGGAAGACGTAGAAACGATATTCCGAAACGAATACGTATAGCGTAACTCAAACGTTCGAATTAGAATAGAGACCCCACGAACACAAATTTGCTGTAGCAGGTGCGAAATATAAACTCCGTTACTCGGTCGTTACACTCGAAGGACAGACGTTGAATGGGCCGAAACGAGCCGCCGCATAACTAGCGTAGTTGCCTGCTAACTTCGAAAGAAGGTAGATGCGGTCCCTAGCGCAACTTATAACATCGTCGAAAATCAGTGCGGACGGGAGAGCTTTGGTATACCCTGTTAAACAAACGGAAAAATGGAGGCGGTACAACTGGAGAGCGATCCGCCTTCACCAACATGCATAAGCAATTCATTAATAGTTTATATATGCAACAGATTGCCGGGAATATATATATATATATATATATATATATATATATATATATATATATATATATATTGGGTTTTGTTACTTACATCCATATTTGTTTTTTGATAAAGATAACTTACGTTCTTTACTATTTGTTATACATCGCGCAGACGTACTTAGTCTTTAGGTAATTTATGTTTCACACGTCTCATAGCAAAAACTTCTTTTCCCTTTCTCCAAATGTGCATTTATGTGACGTACCGTCACAGCTCCTTAGACGGCGCGGCTACCCTGCGCGGCAGTAACATTAAGTCTACGACATTTATGCAGAACTGCCTTGTAATGTAAGATTATCGCTACATGTATAGTTATACCTCTGTCGTTCTGTCTTACTGCAGTCTTTAGCGTTGCACATAAAGACATAATTTTATGGATCTCTCGGTCTCTCTGTTTTTACGAAGCTTGAGGATTCTTGGTCGGCGCAAATGAAGCGTTGGTAACGCAAAACCCTCTGCTATGGGTCACATGATGTAACGTCAGAGGACTTCCATCTTGGGTGTAGTATTCACTGGAAAATGCTTTTCTGGGACACTCTGGGACGAGTTCCCGTTGGCGCCCTTTGCAGGCAACAGTAAGCAATCGACAACATGTGGTCACAGGACCCGTGATCGTCAAATATATTTAATTTGTTGGTCGGTTGGTTTGTTGATTTGGGGTAGGGGGCTTAACAACGAGGTCATCGGTCCACTCGTATTAGGGAAGGATGGCGAAGGAAGTCGACCGTGCCCTTTCAGAGGAACCATCCCGGCATTTGCCCGAAGCGACGTAGGGAAATCACGGAGAACCTAAATAAAGCTGGCCGGAAGCGGGTTTGAAACGTCGTTCAAAAATGGCTCTGAGCACTATGCGACTTAACTTCTGAGGTCATAAGTCGCCTAGAACTTAGAACTAATTAAACCTAACTAACCTAAGGACATCACACACATCCATGCCCGAGGCAGGATTCGAACCTGCGACCGTAGCGGTCGCCCGGCTCCAGACTGTAGCGCCTAGAACCGCACGGCCACTCCGGCCGGCTTGAACCGTCGTCCTCCAGAAAGCGAGTCCAGTGTGATAACCACTGCACCACCTTGCTCGGTATTAAATTTGTAATTCTTTGAACAGACTTCAACTCACTTTGTACTTCAGATGAAGTGTTATTATTTGTAACAATCGAAAGCAGTCTGCAATTTTCAGACCATGCCTCCTGTGGCGTGTGTGTTTTCAATTATATTGATTTCTTTATCGTCCAATTAGAGGCAAAGTACTGCTTCAAAGTAGTAATGTTTGAAAATAACCTTTATTTCTCTGGATCACGAGTTTATAAAATGATATGACAGGTTTCGATTGTGCTAGCAGTCGTCTTATTATCAGAAGCGATATCAGTTACCATCGATGGTGCAGCAGTGGGTGGTGAACTCTGGGTAGGGGTAGGCACGTGTCTGAAGAAATGGAAGAAACTCATGACGTTAAGGAAAATCCTGATGTCGTCCTTCTCGGCTTTGTCTAGCTGCCTATTCAGAAGTAACAGGAATTTAGGTATCAGGTCTCTTTTACACAAAGTTTCCTGAAATCAGAGACCGTAGACTGAGAAAACATGCTGTCAGCATCATCCGCTGATGACTCCCAGAGTCTTTTCATTTCAGTAAGTTTTTCATTTCCGGCTTTGTTTTGTAACGTCAGTGAACGAAAAAGAGAAAGACGAGATAGATCTCCAAACTGCATAGCCAGCATGTGTGCCGCGTATCTGCCAACCCCGAAGTACGCAATTTATCGCACATATTTTGTCGAGATTGGAAAGAGGTATCACTCTCCTCCCACCGTTAAAATGTTTCGATATCTTACGTATATTTTTATGCACAATGTATAACCTAAAACCCACCAAATAGACTCTAGCCAGTGTCTACATCCTTCATCGCAAACTTTTCAAAATATGGACCATAGTTTACTTACTTGCGAAGCATCACTATAACTATGAGTGAGCCGTGTTGCAGCTCGCGTTGGTGCCGTTGGTAGGTTGGCATCGTGTAATAGGGATAGTGGCGTCTCGTTTTCTTCTCGTGTTTACTGGCCCCACTACGTTTGCTAGTGTTGCCTGTCCGCGAGTGGCAGCGGCAGCGGTTATCAATATCTTTGGAAGGGCGTCAAGTGTTTTCCAAATTGGAGTGTGTCGGGGAGTTCAGCTGGGAAAGAGCAGTAGTGAGGTTCGGCAGCACCAGGACATGCCAGGACCGCTGGCGGCATGCAGGCACTGCTGGATCGAGGGGCTGTAGTTGCGAGGTCGACACCAACGTCTCCACCGGACCCAGGACGTTTGAGTTGAGTAAACATTAACCCATTAGTGAAACATCCACTGTTTTGAGATCACGCTGTTTGTTCGCGTGTTGCTGCTCTCAGGGTCGCTGAGACGAAGAGCTACTAGTAGAGTGTTTCGAGTTGGCGAAATTAATTAGCTGTCCTCCACCTTCTATTATTAATCATTGAATTCTTTGTGTTTATTGATTAAGTTCAACCAGCGGTATTTTCCTGCCCAGTGGCCGCTAGCGCCCCAGTTACCTGCCCGGGAGGTTAGCATATTTTGCTGCTGTCCTTTAAGGCGTGTAGTTCGACAGCCTCCTTGATTGTGGTTCGGATATTTTGTTTCTTTCGGACTACTTTGGTCGTAGAGGGTCCTTCTGCTTCTGAGTGTTCTAAACACCAGATTCTGAAGACGCAGTGCTGTCCGCCGGTTCCGCCTTGCCTGGGTTATTCCATCGTTGTGTTGGTTATCAGACGTTAGGTAGATGTCGCAAGAGTGTTGCCCTGCGTTTAAACTAGTTTGAGTTGCCATCCGGTTAAGTGAATACAACTCCTGGCTGCCTGTCTCATTGTTTACGAAGTTGAGCGACTTTCGCAGGTCGATCTTTGGAGCACTGTCTGGGGCCCACTTCTCTATTGATTTGGTCATGTAGTGATAATTGTCAATAAGGGCTTTGTCTTAAGAATTTTTAATAGATATTGTCTCTTAATAGTGAAAATTTGATTATTGTCCTTTTTTATAATATTTTAGTATCTCTTGGAGAAGTTTAGTTCGTTCTTAAGAATCTGCTATCTAGGCCTTCAGCCGTCAGTTTGTTTTTGAGTTATTACTATTGGGGCCTTCAGCCGACAAATAAGTTGAATTTCTGGTCAATGAGGCCAACACCCGTGAGTGCAACTGGCATAAGAAATTTTTTATTAGACTTTGTGTCTTAACAGTCAAATTTGATAATTGTTACTTATTGTCAACCTTATTTGCAATTGTTTTCAAATAAAGTGTAAGTGGTTAAAAAAAACTGAGCAACAAACGGTAACTGAGTACGCCCCGTCCATACTGAATCCTGCCTTTCCCTAACAAGGGAACCTCCCCATCGCACCCCCCTCAGATTTAGTTATAAGTTGGCACAGTGGATAGGTCTTGAAAAACTGACCACAGATCAATCAAGAAAACAGGAAGAAATTGTATGGAACTATGAAAAAATAAGCAAAATATACAAACTGAGTAGTCAATTTGCAACATAGGCAACTTCATGGAGATTGTGAGCTCAAGAGCGCCGTGGTCCCGTGGTTAGCGTGAGTGGCTGCGGAACGAGAGGTCCTTGGTTCAAGTCGTCCATCGACTGAAAAGCTTAATTTTTTTATTTTCAGACAATTATTATCCGTCCGTCCGATGCGAGGTAACTGCGCCGCAGTATGGGGACGCCACACCTAAACAAACATCGAAACACACGACGTCAGTCGACTACAGCGCACGGAAGAGAGAGTATTCCTGCTAACGAGGCTCCCTGGCTGGCAGTTGACTGTTCGCTACTTTGGACGAGAGTGCATTAAATACGTGAGATGTATTCCGTGGGCAATATGAATCCAGCAAATATAGCTCGCGACTTCAATAACAATCGCACGGTTTTGCGGTTCGGTCGCAAAACACGGGCGCTAAACTTATTACAGTGAACAGAGACGTCGGTGAACGAACGGACAGATCATAACTTTGTGAAAATAAAGAAAGTAAAATTTTCACACCAGGGAAGACTTGAACCAAGGACCTCTACTTTTACAGCGGCTCACGCTAACCATGGGACCACGGCGCTTCTTCGGTCACACCGTCCTTGATGTTGCATATCTTCCACATGGACTACTCAGTTTGTATATTTTGCTTACTTTTTTCATAGTTGCACACAACTTCTTCTTGTTTTCTCGATTGATCTGTGTTCAGTTTTTCAAGGCCTATCCACTGTGCCAACTTATAACAAAATCAGAGAGGGGTGCGATGGGGAGGTTCCCTTGTAAGTACCACGTTTGAATGAGTAATAATGAAAACGAAACAGTTCATTATCAAGCCGTGATGTGGGACTGTAATGCAAAAAAAAAAAAAATATTTTTTTACAGCACTGTTTCTTTAGAATCGAACGGGAAGTCTTCATAGTGGACAACACATGTGAAACTGAAAACGCTAGTTTTCAATTTCTTACGCAAAAAGTAAAAGCTGTACTGAGAAATTAAGTAGAGAGATAGATGTAGCTTTGCTTCATTTATACAAAACAATTTTTTTCGATGTACTTCTGATGACTCGAGATTTGTACCATTCGACAGAGTTGAGTGCAGCAACCAGCCCTCGGTGTGTCGCCGATCAGTACGATATACTCGTCGGTGTAGTATCGCAGTAGTCCCAGTTACGTCGCTTCAACTGCTTTCCTATGAGTTCCACCAATGCGGGTAGCTTCTGTGCTGTATCGCAAGTCGCATCGCTTATCGTGTTGTATACCTTATCGGATCAATGAGAGCCTCACCTTATAGTAAAGTGTGATTTGAAGTCATTGCTCACATTCACTTGCAATATTTAACCTCTCAGCCTAACATGGTTTGCACTTAGTGACAGTGATACACAACTTCTATATACGTGTGTTAGGTTCTGACATCCTCTGGCCTTGTTTAACCATTTTTCCTGGGACTACACCATGGTTACAAATATTTTTGAAGAGGCTGTAATTCATTGTATTTCTTATCGTCATATTGTGACAAACTGTCTGACCGTGATGAGAAAGCAGCGGCTTTTGGCCAACAGCGATCTTAACGTGAATATACATGTGTTTCTAAGAGCTATGTGTTGGTAAAAACTTATTTGTAATTTTTACACGTATGAAATTTGTTTTATGTCGTTGTTGTATTGGATCTGAGGACTTTCGCTTAACACAGATGTCGAAACAGGTCAATGAACATGTGTGTGTTGGATTAATTTGAGCTGCCAGTTTCTGACCACATATTATTTACTTTCGTTGTACTTATTTTAGCTGTGGTTTCCAGAACAATATTAACTTACTTTTCTTTGAATATGTGCTTATGAATAGGAAGCGCCAGTTTCTGATCTAACTTCGACCGGATTCCTATCGTTCCTCCTCTTCATTACCTGTCGGGTAAGCACGTCACAGCATGGTGACACAGGTGCTGTAAGTCAGAATCGCAGATGGATCAGTTGCGCAACTATTTTATTTAAATTATTCGCTGTAAAATCTCACACATCCAGAAATTCTTGTAGGCCTGGTATGAACTGAATTCTTTTCTAGGCTTTTATTAATATAGTCGATGCTAGAATGGAAGTTCTAAATCCATTCACTCTGTTTTACTTCGATATGTAAATGTTTGTGAAACTACATATGAGCTTCGCCTTTGGTCAGTGATATGTACCTACTTCAAGTGAAGTGCTCACAACCTGCGACATGGTCGCGAATCGAACAGTGATCCAGAAAACGTACGAGTAGAATAAATTTCTTTAATTCCGTATATAATCACAAATTCGTTAGGTCCCCAGACTACCGATTTCGGACAGCAATGACTCTCTACAGATCTGTTTTAAAAACGTGTCCAAGTATAACGGAGCCTTAACATTATCTTTTAACTATGCTACTATGGCTCCACACGTTTTTAAAACAGCTCTGACGATGGTCATTGCTGACCGAAACCGTTAGGATGATGACCTAACAAGTTTTTTTATCATAGACGGAAACAAAGAAATTTATTAAGTTCAGTGTTTCTGCAAATACAGGGTGGCGCATGAAATGTGTTACCATTTTGCTTTTGAATATAAACTTTATTGTCAATACAATCTGAAAGGAACATATACTACAATGAAGAGCCGTTCATGGAGATTTGTTCTAACTCAGCACATGCTCAATATGTCCACCATTTCATTTCCTAACTTCCTTCAAACAAACTCTGAAGTTAGTGATTACCCTAAGGCACATGTCTTCCGTAATTTCACTGTAAGCTTGAAGAATAAGTCTTCTGAGCTCCATTAAATCACATGGACGTTTCGGAAAAATTTTTCCTTTAGGTACCCCCAAAGAAAAAAGTCAAATGGATTGAGGTCTGGACTATTGGGGGGCCAATTTTGTCCGTCATTGAAGTGGCCTGGAAACCTGAGTGAAATGATCCGCATGTCGAAATGCTCGTGTAAAAACTCCAACACAGTGTTTGCAGCATGTGGCCATGCTCCATCTTCCATGAACCACTGCATGTTGAAGGGCAAGGAAGTAGCAAGAAGCTGTGGAATGAAGCTATTGTGAAGCATGCTCAAATAACGCTCGTTGTTCACAGTTTCTTCAAAGAAAAAGGGTCCAATAAGTCCGTGACTGGAAATTGCTGCCCACGCTGTAATCCTCGGAGCATAATGTTGTCGTTCATGAAGCACTTGTGGGTTTTCAGTGGCCCAAACGCATACATTTTGTTTGTTAACCACACTATCTAAATGAAAATGCGCCTCGTCTGAAAACCAAACGTTGTTGAGAGTTTCTTCCCTATGCTCTGCCCACTGAGCAAACAGTAGTCTCCGCTGCTGGTGTTCTTCAGTGAGCTTCTGTGCACAGGTCATCTTGTATGGGTACATATGGAGGTCACTTTTAAGAATGCGTTGAACGGAGCATCTGGATATTCCCAGTTCCACTGCTGCCTTTCTACACGATTTCCCGGGACTTCTCTGTACGGCAACTCGTACCGCTTCAATATTCTCCGGTGAACAAACAGGCTTAGGCCGATGTCGCTTCACTTCCAATACTGTTCCTTCCTGTACAAATGTATCATACAACCTGTGGATGGTCTTCTTGCAAGGGACCCATCGTGTGTTAAACTGTTGTCGAAGACGCCTCTGAGTCACAACAAGACTTTTCGTTTCATGAAAAAGTAACACAATTGCCGATTGTTGCTGCGCCGTCAGTCTTCCATTGTCAGCCATTGCTGCTTACTAGTCTCCTAGCGGCAGTATCGTGAATTACACGTCATTTCATAACTCATTTGTTTTTCCAGGCTCTGCTGGTACTGTTGTAGAGATCCCAGCGGGATATCTAATGTGGGTCGTAAATTGTGAAAGAAACAATTGGTAACACATTTTGTGTGCCACCATGTAGTTGATCGATGTATATGAGCCAAAGTTCATGATTAAGCCCACTCATACACATTGCACAGGGTAGTGAACATCAGGTCAGAGAGCACATATGTACCTCAAACATGACCAGTTAGCTATTAGTAGAACATGTAAAAATAGAAGAGGAAAGAGACAACATTTATTGTGATACTTCAGTTTTACAATATGGGTATCTCGTGATTTGAAATGGAAACGATCGAAGAGAAGCAGATGCGCGCTGGCATGACTGTTCTCTACAGATTTCTCCTGCTGTGGAAGTGTCTCCAGGAAGTCACAGATAAGAGGGCTTTCAGGTGCTGCCATCGGCTTGGCCTACTGGCTTTAGTGAGTACAGAGAGCTCTATCATAGTAACAGGTGCACTGGATGATGTCAATTTTTCCAATGTCGCACATGGTCATCAGTCTTCTGACTGATTTGATGCCGCCCGCCACGATTCCCTCTCCTGTGCCAACCTCTTCATCTAAGAGTAACACTTGCAACCTACTTTCTCAATTATTTTCTGGATGTATTCCAATCTCTGTCTTCCTCTGCTGTTTTTACCTCTACTGCCCCTCTAGGACCATGGAAGTTACTACCTGACGTCTTAACAGACGTCCTATCATCCTGTCCCTTCTTCTTGTCAGTATTTTCCACCCATTCCTTTCCTCGCCAGTTCTGCGGAAGACCACCTCATTCCTTTATTCCTTACCTTATCAGTCCATCTAATTCTCAACGTCCTTCTGAAGTGCCACATCTCAAAGTCTTCGATTCTCTTCTGTTCCCATTTTCCCACAGTCCATGTTTCACTACCATACAATTCTGTGCTCCAAATCGTTGCAGAGAATAGCATGAACATCAGTTCTAGATGATAGTTAGTAACAAATCAGAGGCAGCGACTGAGGTGGTTTTTGTCAAAAAGAATAGGAAGCTTATGTTAAATAAGTCATCTGGGTTGTCCTGACACAGCAGCAACATTTCCGCTGCTGCCTCGCTTGGGGGAATTTTAAAATGGGAGCCATCAGACGTGGAGCTCAGCGGGCCGTGGCGTTTGTCATGTTCAAAATGTCCTGCAAGATACTGAAAACTGATCCATAACTACTTAAACTTTCCGTCGTTGGAACCGCGGGAACACATTCGTATGACAAGCTGAACGAGAAACCTCTTGTGTCAGAATGCAATTAGATATTCAGTTTTTATTTTATTGCAGCATGACCGATTTGAGTGCAACCAGCCTCATCTTCACATGCACCTGTTCAGATTAAAACATTACTATAAATGAGTGCCTACAAAATAAATTACTTTACCATTCATTATGTGCTACAAGTTTCTTGACCTACTTCAATCGTGAGATCTGTTAATGCACTTACCCTCAAGTCAAGTCGTACATTGAATCACTCTTTCGCAGTATCATAGATAAGAAATATTTATATTGCTGTTATGCAGTTTATGTATGTCAAGTATCGTCTAATAGTGTTGGCAAGTTACATTAAAAAAACGTTTACGGTGAGAGTGTGTGTATCACACACCACTGTCATCGCGCGTATTCTTTGTATTTTTTTACATAGCGGTATCTATGCCCTCCACCTTATTTGATCGTAAGTCTTTCAAAGCTCTATTCAACTTTTACTCTAGTACTGGATCACCTATATCTTCCATACCGACTCCTATTCTTCTTCTATAATGTCATCACACATTTCCTCCTCCTCATAGAGGTCTTCAGTGTATTCTTTCCATGCAAACGTGTGCGGTTATTTTTAGGTTTCATCTCCTATTTAGCTCGTCTCTTGTTCTATCCATTTGATTTTTTGATATACGTTGATCCACGGTTGGGGACATATGGGCTATGTAGCCCCGACCCATGTATAAACTTTCTCGTATTCGTATGCACATGCGCATTCAAGTAACTTCCCTTGTCTTGCGCATGTGCATAGATAGCGGGTCAGGCTTGTAAGTGAGCGACCGTTTGTAGCAGCAGGTTATGGCGGGTCATGGCCCATCGAACATAGGCCGGTGTGAGGTGGAGCGTGCACCATTAAGTTAAGTAGTGGTTTTGAATTTGTACATATGTACTGTTTGTGTTTTCCTTTTCTCTTTCGTTTATAAATGTATAGCTATGGTGTTCTTTTAATCATTGACAAAGGTCTTCTTAGGCACTGTGGGTTTTATTGTGGTTCTGAAGAAGGTGAAGTTATCTACGCCGAAACCTGGGTTAACACTTAACACTAGGTGCTTTTTTCGCAATAGAGGCGGGTTTTTAGTTGTTTAATATATTAACCAACGATTGCTGACGCGCTGCGATCTTGAAGGTTCTTAAATTCTTATTGTTGACACCTTTGATTTGAGTTTTAAAAAATGGCTCTGAGCACTGTGGGACTTAACATCTGAGGTCGTCAGTTCCCTAGAACTTAGAACTACTTAAACCTAATTAACCTAAGGACATCACACACGTCCATTCCCGAGGCAGTATTCGAACCTGCGACCGTAGCGGTCGCGCGGTTTCAGACTAAAGCGCCTAGAACCGCTCGGCCACAACGGCCGAATATTTAAGTTTTATAGAAGGCTGTCTGGACTTCTCTGAATGCTGAATCTATCCATCCGATGACCGTTTCTTCTTCCTTTTCTTCACATTTTTCTTGAAGTCATTATGTTTAACCCTCTCTCCACTCCCTAAAGGATTTATATTGCTGAGTTTCTAAGAATTTTTGAACTTCCTTCGTCTGTTGATCAATCGAAGTATATCCTATGTTACCCAAGGTTTCCTCGTAGTTGCCTTCCTTGTACCTTCATCTTTCTGTGCAATATCTGTGACTGCTTCTTGTAGATATGGCCATTCCTCTTTAATTTCACTGCTTGTTGTAATACATATTCACTCACTATCGTAGTCTCTGAGGTCTCAGAGATCTTCGACCGCACATCATCATCCCCCAGTAGTTCAGTGTCCTGCTTCCTTCCACATTGATACTTCAGGACGATTTCCTTCAACTTCAGCCTATTCTTCATCATTAATAAATTGTGACCTGAGACTATTAGTTCGTGGACCACATTACAGTGCACTATTTGATTTCGGAACTCTGTCTCACCATGTCGTAATCCAGCTGAAATAGTCCAGTGACTCAAGGCCGTTTCTAAGTACAACTCCTCTTGTGATTATGAACAGCGTATTTGCTATTGGTACCTAAGATTTTCTTCTGTCACATTCGTACTACCGAGCCCACATTGTTACGTAAATCGTTGTTCTATTTCAGTACAGCCTTCCACTGCCCCATTATTATTAGATTTTCTTCTCCCGTTACATAATAAATTACCCATTCAGTATCCTATCTGCTCATCCTCTGCTTGTGACACTGGCAAGTATAGCCGAAAAATTCTTGTTGACGTTGTTGTACTGTCGGTTGTGATGAGAATAGTTCCATCACTGAACTGTTTACAATAATTTACTTTCCACCCTACCTTCTTGTTCAGGACGAATGCTATTCTCTTTACAGCATTTCCTGCTTCTGTTTATATTACCATGTATTCATCTGATAATAAATCCTTTTCATCTTTGTATTTCACTTCATTGACTTTCACCACATCTAAAATGAGCTGATGCACTTCCCTTCTCTGATTTCCTAGCGTCCTTACCACAGTCAGACTTCTGACATTACACGCTCCGCCTCGTAGAATGTTATCCCGTCTTTGGTTATTCATACTTTCATGGTCACCTCTACTTTGGCAGTCCCTCCCGGAGGTCCGGAATCTTTTACCAGTGGAGATATTATCATGTCACTTTTTCAATTACAGGTCACATTTCCTAAGGATACACCGTATGTGTCTTTAATGCAGTGGTTTCCATTGCCTTCTGCAGCCTCACGCCGTTGAACATTGTTGATTCTTTCTTCTTATAGGATCAGTTTCCCACCCCCAGTGCAAGAGAGTTCCCTGAACTGCTGTCGGCTCCTCCGCCCTCTCTCAAAGACCATTTGTAGAACGAATGTCACTCCATACACCGGAAAGCTTCGCTTGCCTCATCTCATGATTTTTATTCAGATTTTGAGGAGTGGTTGGGCACGAACCCGGGACGTTTTGATTATTAATAAAAGACTATACCCTAGGACTCGGTGAACAAATAAACAGCAATCCTAAAAGCAAATTATTAACAATTCCGAGATCACCAAACGGAGACGTGGAAAGTTGATGGTAGTTCAAAGAGGGGAGATAAATGTAGGGAGAGAACTTGGACGGAAGACGGAAAATGACAGTGGCCAGGTGTAGCTGGGAGTGTCGATAGCACGTGGGAAGCGGTGAAGAAGTGGAGATTTGGGTAACGAACAGCCGTAGAACCGACACAAATGAAAGAAGCATTTCTTCTCCATTAGTCGAGTAGGACTGGATGAAAGATACTGAGGTATTCTGAAGCAGAAATGGATGTTGTAAAATAGAATCGGAAATCAACGGCAGCGTTTTCAAGAGCAGACTGTAGAGCGTCACACTACCACTTAGATTCAATTCCTCACACTGGACGTGTTCTCCATCGCGATGCCGGCCAGATGTAGTACCTGTCGTGGTTGCTGCACACTCTAAAACGACCTGATACATCTCACGGAATGTGCTCCACGTCGTGAATTGAGACCTCAACGTTCTCCAGCTGCCGTGCCCTGCTGCATCTCGCGCGTAAGTCACACAGTTTCTTTATCACAGTGGACGCACGTAAAATAGCTGCGCTAACTCTGTTGGCGATTGTATAGAAAAAACGGAAGAAATCTCGAAGGAGATTCTGGACTCGTCAGTGGCTTGAACAGCGAATAATGCTATACAACGATCTGACATACGTACTAGTAGAAGGTACTCGTTAACTCAATTAAATCTTCGTCACATTTTCGGTTTTAAATTGAATACAGTTAAAAAAGAGTAATGTCGGTTTGTGCATGCATAATCTCGATGTTGCATTGACTACTATCCTTGGTGTACTAACTATTTCCTTACAGGGGGCGCAAGCAAACCCATTTACTGATTTCGTCTTTCAGTAAAACCGTTAAGAATACATGCATACCGATAGTGTGGGAAGGTTTGTTAGGTAATCAGCGCTATGTCGTTCTACAGAGAGAAACAACTCATTAATGCTAATCAAAACCCATTTTTATAGGTCGTGCTCTTCAAAACAATTTCGTTGTCTTAATTTTAAAAAAAGACGTCATTTATCTGGGAATACATTGGTCCTACTTTGTTTTGAGACTATTTACGAAAAGAAGTGCATATTTACTGTAGAATGAAATTTCAATCAGCCAGAGAGAAACCTTTTGCTATTATTAGTATTTTACAAACACTATGCATCACATCTTAATGAAGAGAATAGAAAAACATAATTTGTTTGAAAAAGAGGAAAGTATTTATTTTACTTTTATTTAGACTAAAAAATTTTACGCACAATTTCCAAACGTAGTTTTCCTTTCGACAGTTCGGGAAAAAACTCTTTCATGACACCCATAAGACTAATTTTTCCAGCTCTGTCTTGATGAACATGGAGGAGGAGTAGATGGGTGAGTCTCGACTGAATCCTTGCTGATCTGAGGCAAGTTTTAAGTCAACTCAAGGCGCTGAATGACCTCTCAGAGGACGTTGACGATACTGGAACTGTCAAATGGCTCTGAGCACTATGGGACTTAACATATGTGGTCATCGGTCCCCTAGACCTTAGAACTGCTTAAACCTAAGGACATCACACACATCCATGCCTGAGGCAGGATTCGAACCTGCGACCGTAGCGGTCACGCGGTTCCAGACTGAAGCGCCTAGAACCGCACGGCCACACCGGCCGGCTGGAACTGTCAGAATCAGAATGATGAGGCGAATAATTTCCTGAAAGAGTTCTTTAACCCTACCAGGTTCAGCAATAAATTTCCTTCCGATAGAGGACACATTGCATGGTTGTCTACCAGTCGTAATTTCGAGCTGTGCATGAAGTCATGTTAAAGCCTGTTTTATGTACTCCAAGCAATTCTTCCGAACGTCGTGCAGGCGGAGGATGTGTTTGGGAGCATGTATTAAGTATATTTTCAGGATGGGGTAGCCGCTTTAGATCCTCTTGGTTGAAACTTAGATCAATCTCATTCAAAAGATCAAGAATTGCAAATAAATCTTACATAAATTTTCGTTGTTGAGACATTTCTTGCGGAAAAGAGGTTTTCTGTGGATTGCAATTTCGCTGATATTTTTCTTGGCCGTGAAATATTTGGGTCTTTCATATTTAGGTTTTTAGAATAATCTAGGCGCTTCATTCTGGAACCGATCGACCGCTATTGTCGCAGATTCGAATCCTCCCTCGTTCATGGATGTGTGTGATGTCCTTAGATTAGTTAGGCTTAAGTAGTTCTAAGTTCTATGGGCTGATGGGGCTGATGACCTCAGATGTTCAGTCCCATAGTACTCAGAGCCATTTGAACCATTTTTTTAGACTAACCTTTGGATTTCCCTAACAGCATATCGGATGCTTCCATAGTCTTAAGATTTGCAAGAGCTACTTTTACAACCTCTACAGAATGTTTCATTCCGACTTCATTAAAATTTGGATTCTGTAGGGATCTGCAAGTTCCTCACACAGTCCAGTCACTTCAGTTGCTACTGTTATATAAAAAATAGTTTCAAACTTTTCAAGCCGCTTCGCGTGGCACGACTGACCCTCTTTCATCTTTAACTGACCTAGGTACATTAAATATTTCCGTCACCGTTTTCTGAACCCGCTCACAGTATTCTCTGAGAGGTGTCAAAGATTTTCCTCTTACAGTCCATCAGGTGGGATACATTGGAATCAGTCGTTTAGTTCTTGGGTTTGGATTCGTCTCATCGAGATCAGATGGCAGCCAACATCTGCATACACGTTTTTTTTTCTTTTTTGCGGATTCTAGAATTATATGTGAGACGTCTTTCACAGTTACCAGTACATCGCACAATGGCTCACAGGTTCTTGAAACTTCCTGTAGAGCCAGATCCAGACAATGATTGCTGCAGTGGATGTAACAAGTCTTTGGCTGGTCTCGAAGAAGGATTTCCTTCACACCCTTGTTCCCCTCCAGACACAGTAGATGCACCATCGAAACAGTGGGCGCGTGGAAACTCAATTTCTAGTGACAATCTTACAAGGATGTCTTTAATGGTAGTTGCCAGCGTTTGCGCCTTGAAGCCCAGCGGACTGTAAAAAACCGGATAAACTTTCTTTTATTTCGACTGTCTCAGGGTCAACGTAACGTACACAAGAGTGAACTGCCCCTGGCCAGCCACATCCATCGCTAAAATTGCCATAATTTCGATTTTGTAAAATGGGGAATTTTTTATTTGCTGCACAATTCCTCGCTGAGTCATGTGAGCCAAAATTTCCAATATTTCGTTTGGTATCGCTGGAGCCAATCCAGTGTCACGGCATTTCAGCCACGTCTTCAGTTCTGGCACATCATTCTTCCTCTCATCATGAGGTTCCCAGAGACCGTTTCTTGACCCTTC
Organism: Schistocerca piceifrons; assembly: GCF_021461385.2. Lineage (NCBI taxonomy): Eukaryota > Metazoa > Arthropoda > Insecta > Orthoptera > Acrididae > Schistocerca > Schistocerca piceifrons. The sequence continues at coordinate 729,064,018 of NC_060138.1, forward strand.
ATTGCGTTTCCTTTTCGACTCAGAAACCCGAGAGAACTGATAATTACTAGTAAAGCGCTTCTAGCTTTCTCCTGATCGGTCAGCAGATATCGTACGACTTGGACAATCATAGGTGCGCTGTTTTCACGTTTCTGAATAATTCCTAGAGACTCGTGATGGAAAAGACTCTTCTCGTGTATCTTGAACTTTTCCGTAGCTTTCTTCAGTTACAGAAACCTTCTTTAAGAAATGCCGTCTCTTTCTGTGTCTTCCATTGTCCACTAAGTGGATGGACCGAATACAATCATAGCAGAAAACACTGCCCCAGTCTTTCGTTCGTAATGTAGCCACTGATAACTATTCAGATTTACAAGATCATCCATTCCTTCGTGGAAGCATATGCTTCCTTGGTAGGTCACATTTTGTTTCAAAAACAGGTACACTTGAATTAAGGACCATTGTGTTTTCATGTGAGAATGGGGTATCTGCGTGTTTTGACCGTCCTATGCCACAACTTTTATGTCCATCGCCTCTACCTGAAATCGTTACGGATAAAAACGTGCAAATGGCTTTCAACAAGCAAAGTATGTTAATGGTGAGCACATAGTACAATAGCACAAGCACATGAAGAAACACTCATAGTTGACCATAAAATACTTAGTTTATCAGTATCAACGTTTGAGCTTCCTTATAAGTTATCTTCGACTAGTATTACTACTATCAGACTGAGAATGTCCACTGTCATGAGTAACGCTAATACAAACGATAAAAGATTTTTTTAGTGCTACTACCACCTCCAAATAATTTCTTGATAGATTTCTGTGACATTGTGCAGTAAATAAAAAATAAAAACTATGAGGTTCGCCGATGACATTGTAATTTTGTCAGAGACAGAACGGAATGGACAGTGTCATGAAAGAAGGATATAAGATGAACATCAACAAAAGCAAAACGAGAATAATGGAATATAGTCGAATTAAGTTGGGTGATGCTGAGGGAATTAGATAAGGAAATGAGACACTTAAAGTAGTGGTGAAGGAGTTTTGCTATTTGGGGAGCAAAATGACATACGATGGCCGAAGTAGAGAGGATATAAAATGTAGACTGGCAATGGCAAGGAAAGCGTTTCTGAAGAAGAGAAATTTGTTAACATCGAGTATAGATTTAAGTGTCAGGAAGTCGTTTCTGAAAGTATTTGTATGGACTGTAGCCATGTATGGAAGTGAAACATGGATGATAAATAGTTTGGACAAGAAGAGAATAGAAGCTTTCGAAATGTGGTGCTACAGATGAATGCTGAAGATTAGATGGGTAGATCACATAACTAATGAGGAGGTATTGAACAGAATTGGGGAGAAGAGGAGTTTGTGCACAGCTTGACTAGAAGAAGAGATCGGTTGGTAGGACATGTTCTGAGGCATCAAGGGATCACCAATTTAGTATTGGAGGGCAGCGTGGAGGGTAAAAATCGTAGAGGGAGACCAAGAGTAAATACACTAAGCAGATTCAGAAGGATTTAGGTTACGGTAGTTACTGGGAGATGAAGAAGCCTGCACAGGATAGAGCAGCATGGAGAGCCGCATCAAACCAGTCTCTGGACTGAAGACCACAACAACAGCAGTGCAGTACCACAACTAAAATAACATAATAGTAATAATTGTATATAAGTATCAGCCATGACCCATGGATTGATGTACACATAAAAAGGGAACGAAAAGTTAGATACTGAAATTTAAAAATTACTCTATAAGTCACTAATTGTATGTGTCGCAAGTAAGAGGATCACTGTAAACATGACTGAACATCTATATAGTGAATTACAAAAGGTACAAATCAGACCTTAACGAAATACTGCAGTGTAAAGGGAAGAACATTAACATAAGACACAACAAACAAACTTGCACAATTCATGTCAAAACGATTGCGACTGATGATTTATTAGAAGGAATCTCAATTGGTAAGGAAAATATTTTCAGCTGTAAATATAATGGGTACTACCATATTTGTTCAATGATGAACTGACGTGTAAACCACTGTGTCTTTGTGTTTATCTAACATTCACCTTTCAGATGTTAAATCAATTTAAGTAAATTGAACAATGTTTGTACCGTTACATGTAATATTTGTGATGAAACTAATACGAATCACAGAAAACTCAAATCTCTTTTTCTGTGTACGAATGCTTTTCTCAGTGACTGTATAACAGGCAAGAATGAAGCTGCACCCGCGGTATACTAAAACTTCTTGCCATAAGCGACTGTATATTTTTACTTGCTGCTGTTTTTGCGACGTTTTGTTGTAAACATTGATCTGCATTATAGCACTGTACTTTTCTTTTCATAAAGTTAACGAATGGCATTAATATACTTCCACGTTATGGTAGACAAAAACCTCTCAGTATTTATTGTACAGAAAACTAATCATCTTTTTGCACACTATTATTTGCTGAAAACCTGGTTTCAGTACCTTGAACTGTTTGTGTGTAGTAAATCACTCTGCACTCTGCATGATGTGCAGAAACTTATCATGTGCGGCGTATCACCAAAACATACAACCCCTTTACTCGTGGCTAGAAAGATACAGCTTTCCTACCACGATAATAAATTACTTCTGTACGTTAGCTTCTGTTAGTACGCTAAAATACATAACCTAAAGCGCACAAAAAGCGAAATAGCCAGTGGGATCATTCTTCAAATTACGTTCAGCGAGTTATGGTACCTCATTTATAAACATCGTAAAAACTACGACTGACAACGAAAAGGTAGCCACTTCATTGCCAGGCACGAATGTTCGACTATAATATACCAAATTTTTTATGAAGTCACGTGAGAAACGTTGCTTAGTGAAAAGAAAAACCCTACGCAAATTCAAAAACAGTATTTTCTTAATTTTTGTGGGCAAATAATAAAACTTTTTTCCAAACAAACTAATTTCAGAAAAGGATGTACATTTGCCTCTTTTATATAAAACAGTGACCCTTATGACTGAAAATTCGGTTTCCGCTTCGACTCTTTTGTGTTGCAAGGCGAGAAAGAGTTTTCCAGAAACAATCCACAACAATAATACTGCGTTTATGAGCCAGGGATAAAGAATTCCAATAATGAGTCTGTTTAATAAATCAGTGCGTACTAAACTTCAGGATAAAATTATCTATGATGTCTAAGTAAACTGAAGGCTGTTTGTAGCATGGAAGACATTATCTAAGCAATAGTTGCCACGACTGAGTGCACTGCTTAACTAAAATTGCAGGGTTGACTATGAGAAATGTGGCCCCCAAACAAAGCAGCATGTGTCTAATCATGAATGTGTCATGTATTCCTATGAGTCGTAAACAGGGGATATTTGAAACCAGTCATATTAATTAAAATTTTCATACTGAAATGTAAGTGTAATGTTTGTCATTAACTATGAACTACGTAACAAGCTGCTATATAGTAATGTATCCGGACATATGTCCCACTTTTCTGATCCTGCAACAGCAATGGACTTCCTGTTGCCGTGGAATGAAAGGATGATCTGAGTACACTGTCACGATGCCTAATTTCAGGACAAGCTACAATGAGTTATCGAGAGATTTTCTTGCAGTACTATACCTAGCTCAAACGCATGAGTCCAAATAATAGTTTTCTTGTAACTTACAAGTATTATTCCTTCTTAGTTCTCGATATGTATACGTAGTTTGCGTGTTTTTGTACGAGTTTAACTTATATTGTTACATAGTGATCAGCGACACGTTTGTTGATTGAACCTATACTTGCTTTGTTGCAATGGTAGTGAATGCTTATTCAACGACCGTTGTCAATTATATCTGCTACGTTTCTTCGCTTTATCCTCCTTGAATCCTTGGAGCTGAACTGTTTGTCACTAATACCGATAGTCAAGCGAATTCTGAGTATTCCAGTATAGATCCTGTTAGAACTGTTTTGTCGCTTTTGCATTGAAATTTGGTGCCCCCTTTAACTCAAAAGCATTTCCACTGCGTCGGAAATAACTTACAACTTTATGCAAATACTTTCGGATACGCCATAGCTCCCCCCTCCCCCCCCCCTCCTCTCATAAAAATTTCACTGAGAACTGGGGGAATATAATTACATTTACGTTCATCAATGAATTCTGAGAACAATCAATATTGAGCTTGGAGATTTATGACAAATAAATGACATAAAATAATTACATATCCTTCACCACAGGTTCACTCATATCGCCTCGAAACTGCAACTAAAATGTGTGTGTCTTTACCTCTGTATAGAAAAGTGGAGAAAAATCACTGGCCACACTGTACACGTGTCACGTTTTCACGTTTGTTACCAGAGCAACAATGCGTAGCGATGTAGCTGCGGCGTGAAGGCATGGTAGTTGTGAACAGAGGAAAAAGGGGAAGGGTTAGAATACTACCTCTCCTCACATTTTGTTATAAATTTGTTTTTATTTTCTTAAATGTTTGATTGTTCGTTGACTGTGGCGGACATTGTCGTAGCGGCGGGCCAGGTCAGGCCTACCGACTGCTGTTTGGGCATTGTTGGCCGGTGTTTGTCATTTTCGATAGGACGTCACGTGGCTTGTGCCTATGCGACCGCGAGACTAAGTTTATCAGAAGAGTTTTGCGTCACCTGCAGATCTACATTTACATCTACATCCACACTCCGCAAGCCACTTGACGGTGTGTGGCGGAGGGAACCTTGAGTACGTCTATGGGTTCTCCCTTCTATTCCATTCTCGTATTGTTCGTGGAAAGAAAGAGTGTCGGTATGCCTCTGTGTGGGCTCTAATCTCTCTGATTTTATCCTCATGGTCTCTTCACGAGATATACGTAGGAAGGAGCAATATACTACTTGACTCCTCGATGGAGGTATGTTCTCGAAATTTCAACAGAAGCCCGTACTGAGATACTGAGCGTTTCTCTTGCAGAGTCTTCCACTGGAGATTATCTATCATCTCCGTAACGCTTTCGGGATTACTAAATGATCCTGTAACGAAGCGCGCTGCTCTCCGTTGGATCTTCTTTATCTCTTCTATCAATCCTATCTGGTACATATTCCACACTAGTGAGCAGTATTCAAGCAGTGGGCGAACACGTGTACTGTAACCTACTTCCTTTGTTTTCGGACTGCATTTCCTTAGGATTCTTCCAATGAATCTCAGTCTGGCATCTGCTTTACTGACGATTACTTTTATATGGTCATTCCATTTTAAATCACTCCTAATGCCTACTCCCAGATAATTTATGGAATTAACTGCCTCCTGTTGCTGACCTGCTATATTGTAGCTAATAAATGATAAAGGATCTTTCTTTCTATGTATTCGCAGCACATTACACTTGTCTATATTGAGATTCAATTGCCATCCCCAGCACCATGCGTCAATTCGTTGCAGATCCTCCTGCATTTCAGTACAATTTTACATTGTTACAACCTCTTGATATTCTGCAGCATCATCCGCAAAAAGCCTCAGGGAACTTCCGATGTTATCCACAAGGTCATTTATATATATTGTGTATAGCAACGGTCCTACGACACTCCCCTGCGGCACACCTGAAATCACTCTTACTTCGGAAGACTTCTCTCCATTGAGACATGAAACGTTCTGTTATCTAGGATCCAATCAGACAATTGATCTGACAGTCCATATGCTCTTACTTTGTTCATTAAACGACTGTGAGGAAATGTATCAAACGTCTTGTGGAAGTCAAGAAACACGGCATCTACCTGGAAACCCGTGTCTATGGCCCTCTGAGTCTCGTGGACGAATAGCGCGAGATGGGTTTCACACGATCGTCTTTTTCGAAACCCATGCTGATTCCTACAGAGTAGATTTCTAGTCTCCAGAAAAGTCATTATACTCGAACATAACACGTGTTCCAAAGTTCTACAACTGATCGACGTTAGAGATACAGGTCTATAGTTTTGCACATCTGTTCGACGTCCCTTCTTGAAAACGGGGATGCCCTGTGCCCTTTTCGAATCTTTTGGAACGCTGCGCTCTTCTAGAGACCTACGGTGCACCGCTTCAAGAATGGGGGACAAGTTCCTTCGCTTACTCTTTGTAAAATCGAACTGGTATCCCATTAGGTCCAGCGGCCTTTCCTCTTTTGAGCGATTTTAATTGTTTTTCTATCCCTCTGTCATCTATTTCGATATCTACCATTTTGTCATATGTGCAACAATGTAGAGAAGGAACTACAGTGCAGCCTTCCTCTGTGAGACAGCTTTGGAAAAAGACATTTAGTATTTCGGCCTTTAGTCTGTCATCCTCTGTTTCAGTACCATTTTGGTCACAGGATGTCTGGACATTTTGTTTTGATCCACCTACCGTTTTGACATAAGACCAAAATTTCTTAGGATTTTCTGCCAAGTCAGTACATAGAACTTTACTTTCGAATTCGCTGAGCGCCTCTCGCATAGCCCTCCTCACACTACATTTTGCTTCGTGTAATTTTTGTTTGTCTGCAAGACTTTGGCTATGTTTATGTTTGCTGTAAGGTTCCCTTTGCTTCCGTAGCAGTTTTCTAACTCGGTTGTTGTACCACGGTGGGACTTTTCCATCTCTTACGATCTTGCTTGGCACTACTCATCTAATGAATATTGTACGATGGCGAACGCTTGTGGAATTAGATTCAAGGGGAACCGAAGAGTAAGTAATGAGCGTGGTGGCAATATTTCTTTTGGACAGTATGTTATTACGCAAGTGCAGAGGATAAGTGTTAAGAACGTAAAGGGGCAGCAAAATCAATTTTTCACAGACAAGATTTTTGCCGTGGGCCTGGCGCTCCTCCCCCCAAACTCGGCGCACTGGCCACTCGGTAGATCGCCCATACGACACAGCCGCCCCTGAAGGCCCGACCAGTCTCAACTATTGTTCGAAAGTGCTACGCGGGATTTGATACATATGCATACAGAGGCTGTCTCCCATTAGGAGTCACAGACTGAAAAATGGGACAAGGGCAAAGGACAGAATGTAGCAGGTGTTGTAAGATGCTTCAGTCAAAAGCAAAAATAATCGTTGTCAACAAAAATACCAATCCCATATTTCTTGACGGCAGCATAGTTTATTCCCTGGCTCTCCCTATAGATCAAATAAAATTCCAAGTGAATTTGGGGGGGAGGGCAGAAACCGTGTCTGCGCCCCCCCCCCCTGTATGAGTTTTAAGTTGGGGGGGGGGGGGAGGACTGCTCCTTCTGCATCGCCCCCCCCCCCCACCCGTTTGACACTTCTTTGAGTACCATCACTCTGAGGAAATGTGCTTCATCTCGTATATTTCAAGACCAAGATTATGGAAGAGCAGATTTTTTCGAAGCTGCTCACTGGTCCTGCAAAAGATATTTACCAGCAAGTTATAAACATGAGGCAGACTATAAAACCAAGTGACAGATGTGCATATTTTAAATACAGTTTCATAATAGCAGAAACCTCTAGCATATAACTTGTGTTAGCTTTCTAACATTGACTGGCAGTTTCGATTGCTGTGCGTGATGGAAACATTTCAGTCGTTGGCCTTTGCAACAAAAATTGTTGGAAATATATTAATTATAAAGTATCATCAGTTACTGCAGGTAATAATTCTATTAAATTAATAAGGAAGACCTAGAATCATTTAGAAAAAAAGGCGAAAAAAATTGGAAGCAGATGGTTACAAAGCTCATACTGTTCTCTTGACAGCTCACGACGCTATCAATTAAAGTATGACTTCGATATGGAAAACAGTGCTCCATATATGGTATACTCCGCCATTCTTTGCCATTATTTTCTGTTTAACTTTGTCGAATTGTAGCAAAACGACTCACTTTTGATAAATCATCATTGTGCCGTAACACCTACCGATGCGTACTTTCCTCTGATTACGAATAATAGTAGCTAAAACGACGCAATATCGAGAGATCCTCAATTTACTGATGCTTCCAAACGGCTTACATTCAAAAGACGTACTCTGTGACAAAATAAAACCCACCAAACAGTTTAATTCGGTGGAATATGGAATATGGCGGCTCCTATATTCCGCTTGGGACGTGAAAAGGATGACGCATCTCATTGGCCACGTACCTCTCCACAGAGCAAAAGTCTGACATGCCAGATTCGTTACGCTTCGCAGTGCCGTGGAACTTGGAATCCCACGCCGTAACGTCAGCAGCTCCACGTCGATATGCGTTTTCACGCCCCGTGAGAGGGCGACTTCAGTGTGGCGAAAACTTAAGCACATCTTGCTGATTGGACACGAAATCCAGTTAGCGTAGATTTGTAGTTTTGCTACTTATCCGCGTAAGAAAATATTTACGGCGCCGGGAACCAGGAAACTTGCAATCCTTTCTCTCTGGCAGTTCTCATCACACTGAAACCACAATGGAGGAAGCAACGTCTTTAGATTGTTCGACTGTGGAGATATTAGCACTCACAAAGGGAACCGTACGAAGTTCCCCTCGCCGATTTCATTGATATTCAAAGTGTATCTAGGACACGATTAGGACTTCAACATATGTAAACAGGAAGGCGCAACTCTTGACTGTTTTCGAGAAAAATCGAGTTTGAAGATTTTAGGCGTGCTTATATACTTTGTATAGTCACTAGTACTCGAGGAGTCTGCAGCCAAGCGGGTCAGACGACTTCTTTCAAGAGCGCCATTGCTCATACATCGAATCTCCCTACTTACACCCTTTTTTTCATTTGCATGTAATTATCATGACTGTCAAATGTTTCATTATTGACAGATTCATTTACTGTTTTTATAATCTGTATTATTAAAAAAGGAGGAGAAAATTTTCACAAGGACATTGGAAATTAAAAAGAAAGGCTACAGAAGAACTTTCTATCAAATAGGTATAGTCGTTTTATTTCTATTATTTTATCTGCTTAGGTGACGACTATAATGTGTAATCTATGGAACACTACTCGAATCAGGATGATACTGATCACAGAAACAAGGAAAACAATAATAACTCCGACAGACAGCAACTGTATTGAACGGCGAATTTTTGCAAGTGCATGGCTTTTTTAGTGTGTCTATTGCAAAACAAAGTTAGTGCCATCCGTAATTGGTTCTCCGTCATCATGCAATTTCGCGGCGTAGTAAGCATATGTGTTGTTATAATTGCGCGGGAAAGAAAAAAAAAAGCGTACTGAGGCCATTTTCGATCAAAGGAACTCACGTTTGTGAAACTACGCGCATACTCGCTTGGCTGCGGAATCTTTGGTTACAAGCGACCACACGAAGTATGTAAGCAAGCGTACAAAATGTTGAAACTCAATTTTCGTGAAACAGATTGACAGTTGCACCTTCCTGTTTACATGTGTTGAAATCCCAGTAGTGCCCTGCTCAACCTGTCAATATAAATCAAATAGAAACTTCCTGGCAGATTAAAACTGTGTGACGGACCGAGACTCGAACTCGGGATCTTTGCCTTTCGCAGGCAAGTGCTCTACCAACTGAGCTACCCAAGGAAGGTAGGAGACGAGGTACTGGCAGAAATAAAGCTGTGAGGACGGGGCGTGTGTCGCGCTTTGGTAGCTGAGTTGGTAGAGCACTTGCCCGCGAAAGGCAAAGGTCCTGAGCTCGAGTCTCGGTCCGGCACACAGTTTTAATCTGCTAGCAAGTTTCATATCAGCGCACACTCCGCTGCAGAGTGAAAATCTCATTCACGAATCAAATCGCTGAAGGGAAGTTCACACGGTCCCCTTGTCGGCGTTTAAGCTGTATGGCACACTCATGTCAACTGTCCCCAGTCTCCTCTGTGTGTATTACACCCCCCTCAGCTACATAAAACTCTAGTGCAGGCTCATCCAAGAATTGCGCCCGACGGGCGCGCCCGCGCCCCGCGGGCGCAATGAAGTGTGGTTCAGCGCCCAGTACACGACCGTGTGTCGCCAGTGTCGGCATAGGAGCGAGAGCGAGAGAGAGAGAGAGAGAGAGAGTCGGAGCGAAGCGAGTGAGATCGCACAGCACTGCTCTATGCTGGACTGTCCCGCGGTCGGATCAAACGTAAACAAAATATTCTATTTTAGAAATAATTTTATGTAAGGCATACAGAGTCTCATTCTTACTGTTAGTAGTTACAAGTAAGTATTTTTTGTTATACTTCGTGCTACAGCTTTTTGTATCCCTTTTCAGAGTTTAGTAATCGGATCCTTAGTTTGCTGTTTGGTACGTAATAATTTTAACTGAGCAAGTTTGAAAACTTATTAAAAATAGAATTAAGGTTATAAAGCTCTTTAATTCTTACAGTCAACATTGTTAAAGAAGACAATTAACATTTTACACGTTTTTCTTTTTCGAGGAAACGATTTTGTCTAGGTTTGATACGATATTCCGTGAGACTGCTAACCTCAAAGAATTAGTCAAACTTTTTTCTCCAAGTAATGAACGGTTCTTAGTTTTAGCAAGCTTTAAAAGAGAGAAAAAGCGCTCACAAATACACGTGGAACCAAACACTGAGAGAACTTTGGCTGCGCGCTTGTGCAAAAGAGGATATTTCTCTCGTGGAAGACAGCTGTAAATGTCATTCAAAGTTTTACACATAAGAAAGCGGTCCTTCAGGCGGATATCGCGCTGCAGGTCAATCAGCTCTAGCTGAAGCACTTGTGAGACGTCCTCTGCCCGAAGGGAAAACGGGCGAACAAATATATCTAAAGCCGGCTGAAGCTCACTTATCTCCAAAAATCTGTTTTCAAACTGTTCTTGTAATTCGCAAATGATTGCAACATAATCTCAAAAAAATCCACATCTTCTTCAACACTGTCTAGTGCAGGAAAGTGTCCACAATTCTTCTCGCGCAACTGTTTTTCCCACAAAATAAGTTTCTTTAAATGCTTGAATCGTCTGCAGTAAATCAACAACAGAGTTATTTTCGCCTTAGAGTGAAATGTTCAAAGTATTTAAATGACCAGTAAGGTCACTCAAAAAAGCCAAATTCGCCACCCACTTTGGATCACAGAGTAGTTTTTCTGGACGTCTTTTCATTTCCAAAAACGTATTTATTTCATCCCTCAAGGAGAAAAACCAATGAAGCACCTTTCCTCTGCTCAGCCATCTTACTTCGGTGTGGTAGGGGATGTCCGGGCATTCTGCTTCGATATTAGGCAGAAATTCTTGAAATTGGCGATGTGTGAGTCCATGGCGTGGCGGTCTGTCGTCCTTACGAAACCCGCGTACAGGGGCATGGCGAGGCGCGGCGGGCGGTTGGCCGGTCCGCAAGGTCAGCTAGGCGACAAGGCTCGGCCACTGCGACATCAAACGAATTCGCCCGGGGCGCTGGCCGCGGGCGATCGCGGGCGCTAGCGTCCCAGGGGCACAGTTTGGACGAGCCTGCTCTAGTGCCTCAACTGCGGCCCAACCTCGTGCAGTCTCTACTCGCGCAGATATTTGCAGAGTGTTACTGGCAGAGAATGCACAGAAAATCAGACCTGCGCCAGCAGAGGAGCAGCAGACGCGCTGGTAATAAGATCTCAGCGCTGAGAGCGGGGTGAAGCCGTCAGCACGTGCTGTGCGGTGAAGCGGCCGTGAAACGCGAATTGCGGGTGCGTGCGACGCGGCCTGGGAGGCGCAGGCGTAGAGAGCGGGAAGCAGCCACACCGCAAAAAGCGCGCCCGATCCAGATGGCCGCCTTGCGCCGTTTTTACCGGCCCGCCGCGCCGTGGCCTTAGCTGCGCCAACAGGCCACTGTGGCGTCCCAATCCACCACGGCAAAAACATTCTGCGTTTACTCAAAATCCGGCAGCTGACGCCGTCTACGCACACTAGTGGACTATCTGCGGGCCGAAAGAGGCGTAAACATCTCCGCTGTCAGCAGCCCCGCACAGGAAGAGGACCCACTGTGCTCACATTGGGGAGGACGGCGGATGAAAACCACGTCAGCCATCCAGATTAAGGTTTTCCGTGATTGTCGAAAATCGCTCTAGTGCTCTGTCGATTTCCTTCCCCATCCTTTGGTAATCTGAACTTGTGCGGGCGGGACGTTGAGCTCTAATTCTGGACGTTTACATAATGACCACAATTTATTTGGTTTATTACAACGCCAAGGTAGAAACACATAGTGAAGAAGACAATAACGTGTCAGTTCGATGTTACACACACACACACACACACACACACACACACACACACACACACACACACACGAGATACCTGGCCAATGTTAAAAGTCCATACTGATCCGTAAAATTACTACTGGTTCACCAAAGGTTATTAATCACAATTATTACACAAAATGTAAAGTGGAAGTAGGTGCCGAGGAATAACTGGTGAAATTACACACAATTTTCAGTAACACTCTTTATTCAAATTTGGTGCGAGACTTTACGATATTTTAAGAAAACAACAATCATTTAACGAATAAGTCACAATTAACGATAGGTAACGACCTTTAAACTATCAAGTTATTATAAAAAATTTCACGCCAGTAAAAGGCAAGTACAGGCAAGCAATTTAACGTATACAACGCGACGCTGTACAATATTTCAAGCCCACCTAAATTACAGGTGAATTTCACTCCATTAATAAATGAATACAACTTGAATATATGACTTTGCTTTTGGGCAGACATGTTCCCCATTTCGTTACAACAGCCGTAGCTACGGCCGCCCACAACAGTCTCGATCAGGCTCATTAAATGGCACAGAATCTAACTTGTCTGCAACATATAAAGACAACCCCGTTTACAAAAGTTCTCAAAATAAAAAAACCAAAACGCATGAGTCATGCACACGGAGGGAGGGGACACTCACAGTTAATAACATTAACATTTCCAAAACATACAAAAAAACAAATTTTACAAATTTCTGCCAGCTAACTTACGGCAAACACTCACGCTCGCAAGGTAGGACTTGCGAACTTTTACAACATTCTCTTCTCAAGGCAACAATTTCTACCCGTAATGAAATGGCAAACTTTTGCATGGCAAGAAAACACACCAATAACCAACTACCTGTATAAAACACATAAGCACGTTTAGTAAAAGCCTTAAATGGTATTGAATTGGAAAAAACACACAACAGTTTTTGCTGACTAGAAACAATATTAAAAAAATCCGCTACGGCGTACATTAAAAACCTTGCTTGATTATGGCCAAACATACATAAACACAAATTTACGTAAGTTACAGCTTCCAGATGAGCAGGAATTTGTTATGCAATTGACTAATTCTTACCACGAGGCAGAAGGAATTTTTCTTCTTTCTTAGAGTACCTTTTACATGTGAGTCTAGTATTACTAGTTATGGTAGGCGAGAGAATGGATCAGGTCTTAGTGCCTTGCATCGGTAGAGCCATTGGTGCCTTAGACTTTCACAGACATGGCAGTGGCTAACAGTCGAATAACCCGTGTAAGCTGGGAGTGGAAAGAAGCAATCCGAACCACAGATTTACTCTGACTCCCCCCCCCCCCCTTTCGTCCTCAAAAGGGGACAAATGGACCACCCTTTCTAATTTTACTGCCTTCCCGCGGGTGGGCAAACGAGAACGAATTCCGGGAAACCCCCAAAATATACAGCTGGTATAATTAACAAGAATAAGTAAATTGAATTCAGTTAAACTTCATAAAATCTGTTAACAATCAATACTCAACTTCTGGTGCGTTAGACTCCCAGGACTGAACCAACGCAGCACCTCCAAATGCTCTGCCGAGCCGCCCGCTGGCAGTCGTTTCAACGGACGCAGGAAGGCGCGCCGATTTTCAGAACCTTCTCGCCGGTCGACAGCATACGGCCGAACTGCAGATTAGGCCCCTTGCGGACCCACGCTCAGAAAGATACTTTTCGCTACGAGCAGTTAACGCCCCATACCACGAATCCGCTACTCGCGTCGCTTACACAGATGCCGCGGCCTGCGTGCTGTCCCTCTAGCACCGGCAGAGAAGTCGCTTCTTGATGCCCCGACTGCCAACTCTCCACGAGAGCCCGTATAGCCACTTCTTACACCCACGCGAACAGCCCACTTTTCACCTTTGCCGCTAGAGGGAGACAGCGAAGCCTTCAATTGTGACAACGGCGCCACCGCCAGAAAACGGAGGGCGACTGTTTCACGCTACGCGCTGCGACGCGCTTTTCAAAGCTAACTTTACTACGGCTCACATACGTAGGTCGAAATAAAAACATAAGTCAACAGATAGTGCCCGGTACAGTGAACACAAGGGAATGAGTCCTCTGCACGGCAGGCGCACAGTTATAGCTAGATTTGTAACACTACCGTAGGCTACCGTAGACTATCAGAAGTATACATAGACTGCAGCAATTTTCCTGGTAGCCTTGGCCAGTTGAAGTCGTACCCACATAACCTGTACATCAGGTGATTTGCATACCTTTCGGGCGTTACCTCATATCGATCGCTTTGTTTATGTCTGCGATCAGTGTCTTACTAGATTCCCCTAGAAATTGGTATCGGTGAAATGTGTACAAACTGAGTGAGGACATATAAACAGCTACGTTAACATACAGAACATTTTTGTTCCACATAGCTATCCGCCTGTCTGCTACCTAACAATTAAACAGTGTTTATAGTATCATTAAAACTGTCGATGTTTAATTCTGGTTTTATTCCAAAATTGTTGATTTGTAACGTGAAACAGAGGGATGCTGTAGTTAAAATTTAAAAAAAAATGCAGAATTATCATATAGCGATAGAAAAAGAAATTTCCACCAAAAAAGGTAAAATTAAAGAAAATGCAAAACAAAAATGCATCGCCTCAGTACTTCTTTGAACTCGTATAAAATAGCTGTAAAATGCATTTTTTAACCATCAGCTGTTTTTATTTTAAACTCAAATTTTACTGGTTTCCGTCTTGGACCATCTTCATGGGACGACGGTTCAATCCCGTCTCCGGCCATCCTGATTTAGGTTTTCCGTGATTTCCCTAAATCGCTTCAGGCAAATGCCGGGATGGTTCCTTTGAAAGGGCACGGCCGATTTCCTTCCCCATCCTTCCCTCACCCGAGCTTGCGCTCCGTCTCTAATGACCTCGTTGTCGACGGGACGTTAAACACTAATATCCTCCTCCTCCTCCACCATCTTCATGGATGAAGGGTTAAAATGGTTTAAGCCACCCTATTGCATTAGTCATTACTTAAAATGTGTAGTGCATGCCATGAATGTACACACGTGACACAGGACTTTAAAAGCAAAGATCCGAATACTAAACGAATACAGAGCAGTATTCCAAAAATATTTAAATCATGTTTCTGTTGTACATAAACAACTTTCGCATTTATCAATAACTATAGGAATCTTTTTCCTTCGATCATGATGCCATTAATGCAAAATTCCTACAATATCGTATAGATATGTTTATGTTTGTGTATGTAAGCTGACGTGGCATCAAATGTGATTTCTTTGGTTACATAAAAGCACAGAAGTTGCGCGATAAAATAAACTTTATTAATTCTAAAATGCCACTTATATTGTGTAAGGATATAAAATACATACTGGACAAACACTGAATTATGCGCGGTTTTCTAATTATGGGCAAAATAAACGACCAACCAAACAAATAAACAAAGAGAAGTCGTCATCTCCCAGTTTCTCTCTAAAACGTTCATGTACGTTATGTACTGTACCAAAACTATCGTACCGTAGCTATGATAGAGCGCAACTCTAGTTATACTCTATCGGGGGTCACAGGGCCCCGCCAGGTCGGGGCCCACGAGGAGTAAGAGCCTCGCAGCGAACCCGTGACGACTCACTAACCGGCTTGTCCGCTACACTTCTCGAAAACTAGGCTGCGTCCCCGGCCCCATGTATTTAAACACGCAGTCAAGAATTATTAGACTCGTCTCAGATAGTTACTCACTCCCTGCTGGAGACGGCTGCTGGCAGTCGTAAGGCCTGATGTGTCACGTGCTGTGACGTAAGCGGGCCTCGCGCCAGGTGATGACTTGAGCTCCGGCGGGGCACGGGCTCTTCCAGAGCGCTTCTTGCGGAGACAGCTTGAAAACCGCGTCGCCACTATCGATCTCGGACAGGTGCGGCAGCTACATGTTGCTGTCGGAGTCCGTTATTATGCTAACCTTCTTTTTATCCATCGTCGTGCTCACGTGGAGCGTGAGTTGAATGTGAAGCAACCGAATAGAGCCCGAATAAAACTCGGCTTTCTTAATTACGTACTTTGATGTAATTAGGTCCACGAAACTTTTTTCAAGGAAGAATACATGCGGAAGTGGAGTGAAGGTTAGTTTTCAGTGTCTCTTCGACGTCGGATCAGAGCGAAGCAGAGCCTCTGTTGCGCAATGACGCCGAGAGAAATATATACTGTTTTCTGATTCGAAAATGCCGGTAAGAATATTATCACTTTGGAAGAGGCAACACCCCATTGGAAACTGTGCTCCAGTAAATGAAGCAGATCACTTACAATGGCAACAATAACTCTTCAATTTGGCAACAGAATCTTCGAATCACTTTTTGTCTGCTCCAACCATTGCAGAACTTCCACCGTCCAAGTACTTGGATGATAGCAGTCTGTACTGTATGTTTTTCTCTGTACTGTATCATTTTCAGGCCACACCTGTATGATTGTTTCTGTGGCATACATACTCGCCAGGGAAAGAGGTTTTCCCCACTCTCGAGGCAGTGGGCCAGTCTTTCCTTAACCCCCTAAATGCGTAGTGGTCTGGGTGTACAAGGCCATATCCAATGACTTCCCCATGATGGCAGGTGTTTTCGAGTAACCATTGCAGAGAAACTCCTAAAAGCAAGGATGTAGCACGTTATAGAAGAGCTATTAGTGGGAGCGGGAATGGCCATTGAAAATGCCTGCATTCTGTTGCTGATTCTGGTTGGATGAAAGATCTAAATGTTAAAATGTGTCGTGCAGCGCCCTGGAGCTCGTGAAATCGGATTGGCAGCTCTCATGCGCTGTAGAAGCTGTGTATCCTCTGGGCGGAGGCGATGTTTTCGTAGCGTCCCACGGAAGTCGGGAGAAGATGGTCCTTCGTGATCAATCAACTTATTTCTTGCAGTATGAAAATTAAGAGAGTTGCATTTCGGAATCAACACTTGCGGTTTTCTGAGTGACCATAGAGACTTCGAACTGAGTTGTGGGACCAAGTAACAATCTGAACAGTGATGTTCAGTGAATGAGATAGACTGGGCGAGTTTTTTACTGAAGCCAATAAATGATGTTCGTTGCCTCGGAAATTTGAGTATTACTCATTGCATATTGACTCTGAACTGTATTCCTAGGCGCTGCAGTCTGGAGCCGAGCGACCGCTACGGTCGCAGGTTCGAATCCTGCCTCGGGCATGGATGTGTGTGATGTCCTTAGGTTAGTTAGGTTTAATTAGTTCTAAGTTCTAGGCGACTGATAACCCCAGAAGTTAAGTCGCATAGTGCTCAGAGCCATTTGAACCATTTTGAACCTGTGTTCCTATACTGTTGTTGTGCAGATTATGGGCAGAAGATGCTATTAGCCAGTTGGAGGGGGTCGGATCTGGGAGTCTTTCTGAAAGTGGTTGGATTGGTATAGAACTATTGATTGTTATGGAGTTGAAACGTCACCTTGGAAAAATTATGAATGACTGTGCTAGTAAACTTCCACGTTATTTGATACAAAGACAGCTGCGTAAAACTGAATATACTCAGACAGTTCTCTCTTTACTTATTCTGATCATCACTAAACTGACATACAATATTTTTTTAGCGCAACGCAATCTGACTTTTAATGATCCCTAAAAAAGAATGGCCCTGACTAACAATAACCTATACCTTTCATGAATCACTTACCTCACAAAAATCTTCGTTACTCGAACTACTGCAATATATATATATACAGGGTGGTCCATTGATCGTGACCGGGCCAAACATCTCACGAAATAGGCGTCAAACGAAAAAACTACAAGGAGCGGAACTCGTCTAGCTTGAAGGGAGAAACCAAATGGCGCTATGGTTGGCCCGCTAGATGGCGCTGCCATAGGTCAAACGGATATCAACTGCGTTTTTTAAATAGGAACCCCTATTTTTAATTACGTATTCGTGTAGTACGCAAAGAAATATGAATGTTTTGGTTGGATCACTTTTTTCGCTTTGTGATAGATGGCGCTGTAATAGTCACAAACATATGGCTCACACTTTTTGACGAATAGTTGGTAACAAGTAGGTTTTTTAAATTAAAATACAGAAAGTAGGTACGTCTAAACATTTTATTTCGGTTGTTTCAATGTGATACATGTACCTTTGTTAACTTATCATTTCTGAGAACGCATGCTGTTACAACTTGATTACCTGTAAATACTACATTAATGAAATAAATGCTCAAAATGAAGTCCGTCAACCTCAATGCATTTGGCAATATGAGTAACGACATTCCTCTCAACAGGGAGTATTCGCCTTCCGTAATGTTCGCACATGCATTGACAATGCGCTGACATATGTTGTCAGGCGTTGTCGGTGAAGCACGATAGCAAATATCCTTCAACTTTCCCCACACAAAGAAATCCGGGGATGTCAGATCCGGTGAACGTGCGGGCCATGGTACGGTGCTTCGAAGACCAAACCACCTCTCATGAAATATGCTATTCAATACCGCTTCAACCGCACGCGAGCTTTGTGCAGGACATTAATCATGTTGAAACTACATCGCCATTCTGTCATGCAGTGATACATCTTGTAGTAACATCCGTAGAACATTACGTAGGAAATCAGCATACACTGCACAATTTAGATTGCCATCGGTAAAATGGTGGCCAATTATCCTTCCTCCCATAATGCTTCACCATACATTAACCCGCCAAGGTCGCTGATGTTCCACTTGTCGCAGCCATCGTGGATTTTCCATTGCCCAATAGTGCATATTATGCCGGTTTACGTTACCGCTGTTGGTGAATGACGCTTCGTCGCTAAATAGAACGCGTGCAAAAAAACTGCCATCGTCCCGTAATTTCTCTTGCGCCCAGTGGCAAAACTGTACACGACGTTCAGAGTCGACGCCATGCAATTCCTGGTGCATAGAAATATGGCACGGGTCCAATCGATGTTGGTGTAGCATTCTCAACACCGACGTTTTTGAGATTCCCGATTCTCGCGCATTTTGTCTGCTACTGAAGTGCGGATTTGCCGCGACAGCAGCTAAAACACCCACTTGGGCATCATCATTTGTTGCAGGTCGTGGTGGACGTTTCACATGTGGCTGAACACTTCCTGTAACGTAACTATCCGGCGAACGGTCCGGACACTTGGATGATGTCATCCAGGATACTGAGCAGCATACATAGCACACGCCCGTTGTGCATTTTGATCACAATAGCCATACATCAACACGATATCGACCTTTTCCGTAATTGGTAAACGGTCCATTTTAACACGGGTAATGTATCACGAAGCAAATACCGTCCGCACTGGCGGAATGTTACGTGATACCACGTACTTATACGTTTGTGACTATTACACCGCCATCCATCACAAAGCGAATAAAGTGGTCCAACTAAAACATTCATATTTCTTTACGTACTACGTGAATATGTAATAAAAAATGGGGGTTCCTATTTTTAAAAAAAACGCAGCGCCATCTAGCAGGCCAACCATAGCGCCATCTGGTTTCCCCCTTCAAGCTGGACAAGTTTCGGTGTTTGTAGTTTTTTCGTTTCATGCTTATTTCGTGAGATATTTGGCCCGGTCACGATCATTGGACCACTTTGTGTACATAAATGATTTGGCGAACAAGCTAAGCAGCAGTCTGTTGTTATTTCCTGTTGATCCCGTGGTGGACTGTGTCAACCAGGGTACTACCAATGCTGCATCCGAACGTTAAGGGTCTTTTTTCCTACTCATAGCCACTGACTTACATCTTTCGACATTTAGAGCTACCTGACGTTCATCGCACAAACTAGAAATTTCGTCTAAGTCATTCTCTTATCTTGAGTGACTGTAGGAGGATACAAGATGACTTAGAAGAAATTTCCAGCTGGTGTGATGAATGGCAGCTAGCCTTCAATATAGGAAAATGTAAGTTAACGCAGATGAGTAGGAAAAACAAACCCGTAATGTGAGACCTGAGTTTCGCCTGGCGTATACAACTTTCAAATAACTTCCGGGAATTCAGCTAGGTAACACTTTCAGCGACTGCCTTTCTAGAACATCTGAACTCTATCTACCCGATTATTCGTTTTACGATGGAGGTGGAAGAGCATGGTTGCCTTTCCTTTCTTGACGTGTTGGGTAGGAGGAAGGATGATGGATCATTGGGACATGCAGTCTACAGGAAACGTACTCACACCGACCTGTACTTACAGGCTAATAGTTGTCACCATCCGGCTCAGCGTGAAGGGGTACTTCGTACCTTGGTACAAAGGGCACATATCGTTTCCGACGCTGAGACTCTGCCAGCTGAGCAGTCCCATCTTGAAGTTACTTTTCGGCAAAATGGTTATAGTGATAAACAGATTGAACGTACGTTGCGCTGTCGACCAACTGTGCATCGGGTGATTGATAATTCTAAGTCGACACCTAAGTGTAATGGCTTTTTGCCTTACGTAGGAAACACTTCCAACAAGATCGGTCGTATTTTACGGAAATACGATGTGAAATGTGTTTTCCGACCTCCGCCTAAAATTAGAGCGCTTTTGAGGCGGGTATATATCGCATTCCTTGTAGCTGGGACATGGCATATATTGGTCAAACTATCAGGACCGTGGAGGACCGATGTACTGAGCATAAACGGCATACACGATTACAGCAGCCAAGTAGATCTGATATTACCCAACACTGCTTGGATACTGGTCACCCTATGTTACATAATAACACCGAGATATTGGCATGCAAGTCCAGCTATTGGGACAGTGTTGTTAAGGAGGCAGTTGAGATTAAATTAGCGAGCAACGTCGTTAACAGGGATGGAGGTTTTTGTTTAAACTCTGTTTGGAATCCGGCTCTCTCCCTTGTCAAAAAACAGAGGGGCAGAGTCAATGCTACCTCACCTGCTAGTTCGTAGCCTGACTATCGATAGCTCTGACTTTGGCCATCTTCGGTGGCACTAGTGTTCAGAGTGTTCAGTGTGTGTGTTATCTTTCCTGCATCAGTCCGAGAACCTAGGTTTTAAATTTGCATGTACGCCGCCTGTCCGTTGCAGTTTGCCTTGAAAATGGCGGGGTGTTTTCCCGTCGAAATATCGGCAGTCGCTGAAAGTGTTACCTGGCTTAAATCCCGGAAGTTATTTGAAACCCGTAATGATCGGATACAGCATTAGTAGTATCCCGCTTGACACAGTAACATCGTTTAATATATCGGCGTAACGTTACAAAGCGATATGAAATGGAACGAGCTTGTGGTGATTGTAGTAGAAAAGGCGAATGGTCGATTTTGGTTTATTGGGAAAATTCTAGGGAAGTATGGTTTATCAGTAAAGGAGACCAGACATAGGGCGCTAGTGTGACCTATTCTTGAAAACTGCTCGAATGCTTGGGATCCGCAGCAGGTCGGATTAAAGAAAGCCATCGAATCAATTCAGAGGCGGACTTCTAGATTTGTTACTGGTAGATTCGGACAACGCGGAAGTGTTACGGAGGATGCTTCCAGAACTCAAATCGGAATCCCTGGAGGGAAAGCGACGTTCTATTCGAGGAACACTTTTGAGGAAATTTAGAGAACCGCCATCTGAAGCTGACCGCAGAACGATTCTGCTGCTTCCAACGTACACTGCGCGTAGGACCACGAGGATAAGCTACGAGAAATCAGGGCTCATACGGAGGCGTATAGTGGGTCGTTCTTCCCTCTTTCTATTTGTGAGTGGAACAAGAAAGGGGATGAGTAGTAGTGGTATAGGGTACCCTACGCCATCCGCCGTAAGGTGGCTTGCGGAGTATTGATGTAGACGTAGACATAATCCTCATTTACATGTGCAGAACTGCAAACACTTAATCCGGATCTGCCAATAAACCTGTCCGATAAAATATGCGGAGTATTACACCGCGTAATTTCTCTCGCTCGCCGCAGCAACGAGCGTCAAGTTCGCTGCGGCTCCACGGTAATGAACAATAGACATGACCATTGTTTAGACTAATTTAAATGTTTCCATTGGTCAGTAGTCCATGGTTTGACCTCCTTGCATCGCTGAAGCTTCTTTTTTAGCAAGTTAACAAGAGGTAGAGCAGTAGCAACATTTTTTCATCCAATTCCTGCGGCCGTTTTCGTTACGATTGGATTATCTGCACGCATATTAAACTTAGGAGCTACTTTCCTGACAACGCCCTCTTCAACGACTTCGTATGTGTAGCAGTAAGCTTAGTTTCTCACCGGTTACTGTCTTTAGCAGACGACTTATTGCCATGAATCTGGATACTGTTACGACTCTAGATAATATAGTAGGTTTGTGACTGTTGTCAGCGTTGGACCATCAAAGCGGGCATTAACAAACTGGAAGTCATGACGAATACGAAAATAGCCTTAGCGACGGAGATCAACATATCATTGCAAGTATCATAGAGGTACTGATGGCTGAGAACACTTCCAGAGATCTTCAAGCACCGTGCGAAAACAAAAAGCAATTTCTGTGCGTTGCAAGCCAAATCATAAAACGAGTTCCAAGCCGTTTATGTTACTTCGTCCTACATCTGCGTACGTTTGGTCCTCACACTGTGAAACGAATTAAACTGTTCTAATCATACGTGGATATATACAGAATGTATAACAATTAATAGAGAAAACTGACACAGGTTGCAGTATACGTTAATACAAGCAAACATGTTCAAACAAGCGTGGACCCGCTGACGAGCTATCTGAAAGATAATTGTGATTAGTATCCGCCACCGACTGCAGTATGAAATATTATTGTATTTAGTACAAATGTATATGAAATGTAACCTTTTCAGTTAAATACCCACCTAAATGGACACGAATTTCATCGACGGCCTACCTTAATAAAAGAAAAAAAAACACAGTACTATTTCAGCGCAGTATATCCACTTCACATCCACTAAAAGAAAAATATGTTTATTTCAATTATATGTAATCACTTGAGCAGCAAGATCAAGAAAATGTCATTTTTTAAAAAAACTATGTCTCGTATGCGACACACTCAAGGCAAGCAAATTATAAAAATGGGGTTCCGTGATTTTATATTTCGTAAAGTTGTAATGAAGAGTAAACCGATACATAGAAATCATTTAATTACATTATGAGACATGGAAAAATAGTTATACTTTCCACAGTTATACTTTCATTCAAAGGAAGTTTTGTGAACTCTAGGATAGCCAAGATATGAGATCTTCATAATTATCCCATAAATAATTTTATTTCTTCGCTTGTTGTATTTAGTGAGTTGCCAGTACGTATGAAAGACATCTGGTTTATACATGTGGAGATCAGCTTAGAAATCTCTGCTTTGATGTATTTTATGAAGTACTGGTGTGTTTGATCATCTTTTCTTCACCAAACTGCTTCTTCAAAAGCTGGAGTGGGTGGCAAGAGATCAAACACATCTGTATGGCGCCAAAGACGACTACCTCGTCGTTGTAGCATTAGTAATTGTGGATCCCTCACGTTTGAGTCGTCATGGGACGCCAAAACTACAGCTCCTGTTTCAGTAGGTGAGAAAAAGCTCTCATCACCTCCATTATCGCTTGAAATTGCAACAAATAATGACATATTTCTATCAAAGTCGAATGGCTTCTCCAGTTCATGACGTATCTCATCTTCTGACAATCTCATCTTCTGACCCTCTCGACACCGTTTTGCTGTTCTTATAAAGCGGACGTTGGGTAATCAATAGCTGACTTCAATGACTGACTGCTCAGAGTGCTGACACTTGCTTTGATACATCTCAATACCTCTTGGAAGGTGAGAAAACTACGGCCATTTGTACCTTTCGTGTTACATTGGATTTGTACGCAGCAGAAGTTGCCAGCTCCGTGTGTAGTATACCCGAAGAGGTTAAGCTACAATTTATTGTAAACAAGTACCAGTTAAATGAGTTGTTACACGTGATATCCCCATCTACATCTACATGGATACTCTACAAATCACATTTAAGTGCCTGGCAGAGGGCTCATAGAACCACCTTCACAGTTCTGTATTATTCCAATCTCGTATAGCGCGCGGGAAGAATGAACACCTATATCTTTCCGTACGAGCTCTGATTTCCCTTATTTTATCGTGGTGGTCGTTCCTCCCTATGTAGGTCGGTGTCAACAAAATATTTTCGCATTCGGAGGAGAAAGTTGGTGATTGGAATATCGTGAGAAGATTCCGTCGCAACGAAAAACGCCTTTCTTTTAACCATTCCCAGCCCAAATCATGTATCATTTCTGTGACACTCTCTCCCATATTTCGCGATAATACAAAGCGTGTTACCTTTCTTTGAAATTTTTCGATGTATTGCGTCAGTCCTATCTGGTAAGGATCCCACACCGCGCAGCAGTATTCTAAAAGAGGACGGACAAGCGTAGTGTAGGCAGTCTCCTTAGTAGATCTGTTACATTTTTTAAGTATCCTGCCAATAAAACCCAGTCTGTGGTTAGCCTACCGCACAACATTTTCAATGTGTTCCTTCCAAGTTGAGCTGTTCGTAATTGTAATTCCTAGGTTTTTACTTGAATTTACGGCCTTTAGATTAGACTGATTTATTGTATAACCGAATTTTAACGAATTCATTTTAGCACTCATGTCGATGACCTCACACTTTTCCTTATTGGGGGTCAACTGCCAAATTTCGCACCATACAGACATCTTTTCTAAATCGTTTTGCAATTCGTTTTGATCTTCTGATGACTTTATTGGTCGATAAACGACGGCGTCATCTGCAAACAACCGAAGACGGCTGCTCAGATTGTCTCCCAAATCGTTTATATAGGTAAGGAACAGCAAAGGCCGGCCGAAGTGGCCGTGCGGTTAAAGGCGCTGCAGTCTGAAACCGCAAGACCGCTACGGTCGCAGGTTCGAATCCTGCCTCGGGCATGGATGTTTGTGATGTCCTTAGGTTAGTTAGCTTTAACTAGTTCTAAGTTCTAGGGGACTAATGACCTCAGCAGTTGAGTCCCATAGTGCTCAGAGCCATTTTTGAACAGCAAAGGGCCTATAACACTACCTCAGGGAACGCCAGAAATCACTTCTGTCTTACTCGATGACTTTCGGTCAATTACTACGAATTGTGACCTCTCTGACAGGAAATCACAAATCCAGTCAAATAACTGAGACGATATTCCATAAGCACGTAATTTCACTACGAGCCGCTTGTGGGGTACAGTGTCAAAAACCTTCCGGAAATCCAGAAATACAGAATCGATCTGAAATCCCTTGTCAATAGCACTCAACACTTCATGTGAATAAAGAGCTAGTTGCGTTTCACTGCCGGCCGGAGTGGCCGAGCGGTTCTAGGCGCTACAGTCTGGAGTCGCGCGACCGCTATGGTCGCAGGTTCGAAGCCTGCCTCGGGCATGGATGTGTGTGATGTCCTTATGTTAGTTAGGTTTAAGTATTTCTATGTTCTAGGGGCTTATGACCCCAGAATTTAAGTCACATAGTGCTCAGAGCCATTTGAACCATTTTGCGTTTCACAGGAACGATGTTTTCTAAACCGATGTTGATTGTGTGTGAATAGACAGTTTTCTTCGGGGTAATACATAATGTTCGAACACAATATATGTTCTAAAATCCTGCTACATATCGACGTTAACGATATGGGCCTGTAATTTAGTGGATTACTCATACTATCTTTCTCGAATATAGGTGTGACCTGTGCAACTTTCCAGTCTTTGGGTACGGATCTTTCGTCGAGCGAACGGTTGTATATGATTGTTAAGTATGGAGCTAATGCATCAGCATACTCCGAAAGCAACCTAATTGGTATACAGTCTGGGCCAGAAGACTTGCTTTTATTAAGTGATTAAGTTGCTTCACTACTCCGAGGATATTTACTTCTACGTTACTCATGTTGGCAGCTGTTCTTGATTTGAATTCTGGAGTATTTACTTCGTCTTATTTTGTTTTGTCGCAGCACTGCACTCGTCCACCCAGTTAGTAACAAATTCTTCAAAACAGCCCCGGATCATATCGTAAGACTAGACAAAAATGTACAGTTCGCTGCTTAAGTTCTTCAACCGCATCAGCAGCAGTGCTATACACTTCACTTTTGAGATGACCCAAGAAAGAAGAACCATAAGAGTTTAGATCAGGTGATCCTGGAGGCCAAGGTATGAGTTTCCCTCGACTTAACCAACTGGACCATATGGCGCGTTACCTATCGTCATACATCAGAAGCAAAATGTGACTATACCTCATCACTCCTGTACCACATGCCCAGTCAAGGTCCATGGGTGAAACTTGAGGCCAGTTGTATGAATTAATAAAAAGCTTACATTTCTGATACTTTTGTACTAATTAGGACACATAACGCACTAAATTCAGTGGCGGTTCGTAACCGTACACATGCAATTATCTTGCAAACGGACTCATGTTTACTGGAACGTTTTTCTTTATTCATGTCTGTTTCCGCTGTTAATCATCATACTGCCTGCATAAATTTACTTTTTGTTATACACAATGGGAGGCACAAAAACGGACATGAATGGAAAGAAGTAGTCATCGGAATTTAAAGTGGGTGAGGTAACAGCTGTAGGCTAAAATGTGAAATGACCACGCGAGACTAAAATACAATCGATATACAGACGGTGATTAGCGGCACTCAAGAAGCAGGGACTAGTTCAATTCTCGGAAATGACAGCTGTTATTTATTAGATAAATACTTTTGCAGCTGAATAGTAATCAACACGAGTCCTGCGAACCAACGGGGAATACCCACGCGCGGATTAATTTGTAGGACAGGTTGACGGAAAGTAAGCGCACCGGAGCCTTGAAACCGCCGCCGCCCGACAGAAAATGAATACGGCGTGGGCGGACAGAGACACATGTGTTCCCTGCGGAGGACCTCCGCTGCAAGTGGCTTCGGGACCCCGAGGCGAAGACACGGTACTAGCCACAATGCTGCGACGAAGACGTGTAGCGCCAACTCCTTCTAACAAACAAAGGGGGAACATTCCGCCAAACCGTTCCCGGAAAATGGACATGTTCCACTAACGTGACAAGAACGTCACTGACAGTTTCAAATTTCTTAAGATAGTGACGGCAGAAAATTCGCTACTGAAATGTTTCCAAACGCGCTTTCTCATAAATTTGCTACTGCGTAACCCTTAAATGCTCTTGGTGATTGATCTAGAGTCGATGAAAGGCCCTACACGAACCCAGTTTCACTAAGTTTTTGTCACAGAGCCAGATCAGATACCACATGGAAGGGACCTAAACTAAACCACCTGACAATCTCTATCTGCATTACCTAAGAAGCCCTTAAATGTATCAATTATGAGACAGTGTAAGATTAGGATAGAGAGACTGCGGCGACGCTTGACTGCTAAATTTACATCTCTCGTGGAACATAAACCTTTCCCAGCTAATTCACTGTTGATTCGTTTAAAGAACTCCACTAAAGTAAAATGAAACGGCTCAGTATTAAACTTCAAATGAACTGATCAAAGTCAGAAAAAGAATCACTCTGTAACGTGGTCATGTCATTTCGATCTTTACGAGATAGGACTGGCGGAGTACATCGAAAAAGTTCAAAGAAAGGCAGAACGTTTTGTATTATCGCGAAATCTGGGAGAGAGTGTCACAGAAATGATACAGGATTTAAGCTGGAAATCATTTAAAGAAAGACATTTTTCGTTGCGACGGAATCTTCTCACGAAATTCCAATCACCAACTTTCTCCTCCGAATGCGAAGATATTTTGTGGACACCGATCTACGTAAGGAGGGACGATCACCACGATAAAATAAGGGAAATCAGAGCTCGGACGGAAAGAAATAGGTGTTCATTCTTTCCGCGCGCTGTACGAGATTAGAATAATAGAGAATTGTGAAGTTGGTTCGATGAACCCTCTGCCAGACACTTGAATGTGATTTGCAGAGTATCCATGTAGATGTAGATGTAGATGTTTGAATGTTATCGATGTGCGCGTCAGAAAGACAGAGCAAGTTACGTTACTGTTAAACAATCTTTGGTCTTGTTGTGGTGCAGTCTTTGCCTCTGCGCAGGCTGATGCATTCTCAGCTGAAGTGTGGTAGGTGATGGACGCACTCCGTAAAGCTGTGTTGACTTGTGATTGTATATGTTAGATGAAGAAAGATAGATTGTAAAGAACAGCAAGGAAGAATAAGATGTATATGTTAGAAAGCGAAGAGAACATAAATTCTGAATAATGTTATTATTTTCTGGAGAGAAGAAGTTTGAGGTAAGACTGCAGCACTGTGCACCTAATTTTTAAAAATGATTATTGGGAGCTAGTTAACTTTGCTCACTTACTCAGAGCTGAAAGAAAGACCACTCCACTTCCCTGAGTCATGCGTTAACATATTAACTGATTAAATTGTTTGATTTTTATAGAAATTCTCTGTTAACATTGTACACTCTTTAAATCATTGTTCGCTTCATTAAGCATAGTATTGTTCAAACCTATGTAATGTCTGAAGATCATGCGAAATTTTACTCTGTCTTTTCGAATATATATTTCATTCTAACATCGTTGTCTTAGAATACCATTTCATAAAGATAGTTACTCTCTCCATCCCACTGTTTATCATTAAGCATTACCACATGTGGTATGCAACATTTGGAAATTTTATTTATAAATGGAAATCGAGCTTAACCAATGTCTGCTTGCTGTTTGCTGTTGTGCTTTCGAGAAATCTGCAACAATGTTGTCAAGATTCGAGGTAAGTGGAGTATTTGACTGGAATGAAAATGAAGTCTCATGCTTCTTGACAGAGCGTAGGAGAACGACGCGGAAGATCCGCACCGCCGTACTAGGCAAGGTCTTAATGGAGAAAGTTTGACGTTGCCTTCCTCCGACCGTAATGGGGATGAATGATGATGATGAAGACGACACAACAACGCCCAGTCATCTCGGGGCAGGTGAAAATCCCTGACCCCGTCGGGAATCGAACATGGGACTCCGCGCTCGGAAGCAAGATCGTTACCGTGAGACCACGAGGTGCAGACGAATATTCGATTAGGGCCAGGAAATCGTTTTACGTCAGTTGCGCATTTAATATGAAGACAAGTTGCATTTAGATCAGCTACAGTTCAGATCAAATTAGGTTCTGTTTAGTCAAAGGTCAGCATACGAATTTAAGTTGGATAACAGTTTGTGGGGACACAGTTTTGGTAACACGTAGACTGTTATAGAGTGGAAGGTAAATTTGGGCTATATTTCATACAGAAACCAATACCTTTGGGAGGTTACGTATCTCAACCTTTCTGCCAGGATAGTTCGTTGCTTCTTTTGGTAATGCGTAGCCACACGGTGTTGGATCTCCCGAACGCAAATAGGAATACCGCTGCACTAATTTTATGAATGTTGTACTTCTTTTTCAGGCAATTCATAAAAAATTCTGTGTTCAATTTGTGAAATTTTGGGTCGTCCTATGACTATCGATTTCTGTATCACATAAACTGTGCGCATAATATGTTCGGTGTGGATTTGATCCATTGTTGAGTATTTGCGCACAAAATAGTACAGTTTTATCTTTTTTCTGTTGACGATTGTAGCAATTTTGCATTTCCAAGAAATAGTGTTTCACCATCTTTCGTACAACAGAAAACAATACGAAAATCCGTCGTAGCACAACAGAGGGTGTTCAAAATTAACGATTCGGTGCAGGATAAGATAAATCAACTTGAGCAATTAGCAAATATCAATATTTTACATGAGATTGCAGTAAACTGCGCGGATCCACAATTATTTACCAGTTTAGTGGACAACGGTGAAACAGAACAAACGATGGGTAATGAACACACGAGTTCCGAACTTGAGTCGGTCGGCGATAAGTCGGGCGGCAGTTTACAGCTGGTAACAGACTCATCAGAATCAGGTTTTGCGTCAGTGTGTTTTGAACGTTCACAACACACATCACCTTCAGTGGACAATCATACAGAACCACACTGTGCAAACCCAACAAATTTTCAAGAATCAATTCGCCAGATGCTTAAAGAAACACGAAACGAAATGAGTAAGAAAATCGACGAAACACAAGAAGAGAACAGAAGAACACAAGATGAAAATAGAAAATCACAGGGAGTGGATAAGAAGTTACAGGCAGAAAATAGTAAATCACTTAGGGAAGAAACAAAAAAAATCACAGGAAGAAGTTAAATTGAAAATACAAAATTTATCATTGGAGTTTTTTAAATCATCAGTCTTCTGACTGGTTTGTTTGAAGCGGCCCGCAAAGAATTCCTCTCCTGTGACAACCTCTTCATCTCAGAGTAGCACTTACAATCTACGCACTGAGTTATTTGCTGGATATATTCCAAAGTCTGTCTTCCTCCACAGTTTTTGCCCACTACAGCCCCCTCTAGTACCATGCTAGTCATTCCCTGATGTCTTAACAAATGTCCTATCATCCTGTCCCCTTTTCCCTGTCAGTGTTTTCCACATATTCCTTTCCTCTCCGATTCTATGCAGAACCTCCTCATTCCTTACCTTATCAGTCCACCCAATTTTCAACATTCGTCTATAGCATCACATCTCAAATGCTTCGATTCTCTTCCGTTCTTCCCACAGTCCATGTTTCACTACCATACAATGCTGTACTCCAAACGTACATTCTCAGAGATTGCTTCCTCAAATTAAGGTGTATGTTTGATGCTAGCAGACTGCTTTTGGCCCGGAATGCCCTTTTTGTCAGTGCTAGTCTGCTTTTGACGTCCTCCTTGCTCCGTCCGTCACTGATTATTTTGCTGCCTAGGTGGCAGAATTCCTCAACTTCGTCTACTTCGTGGCCATCAATCCTGATGTTATGTTTCTCGCTGTTCTCATTTCTGCTATTTCTCATTACTTTCGTCTTTCTTCGATTTACTCTCTGTCCATATTCTGTGCTCATTAGACTGTCCATTCCATTCAGCAAATCACGTAATTCTTCTTCACTTTCACTCAGGATAGCAATGTCATCAGCGAATCGTATCGTTGATACCCTTTTACCTTGAATTTCAATTCAACTCCTGAACCTTCCTTTGATTTCCATCATTACGTCTTCGATTTACAGATTGAACAGTAGATGCGAAAGACTACATTCCTGTCTTACACCCACTTTAATCCGAGCACTTATTTCTTGGTCGTCCACTCTTATTATTCCCTCTTGGTGCTTGTACATATCCTATATTACCGTCTCTCCCTATATTTCTCAGAATTTCGAACATCTTGCACTTATTTTACATTGTCAAACGCTTTTTCCAGGTCGAAAATCCTATGAACGTGTCTTGATTTTTCTTTAGTCTTGCTTCCATTATCAACCGCAACGTCAGAATTGCCTCTCTGGTGCCTTTACCTTTCCTAAAGCCAAACCGATCGTCATCCAACATCTCAATTTTCTTCTCCATTCTTCTGATATACTATTCTTATCAGCAACTTCAATATATGAGCTGTTAAGCTGATTGTGCGATAATTCTCGCACTTCTCAGCTCTTACAATCTTCGGAATTGTGTGGATGATATTTTTCCGAATGTCAGATGGCATATCGCCAGACTCGTACATTCTACACACCAACTTGAATAGTCGTTTTGTTGCCACTTGCCCCAATGTTTTTAGAAATTCTGATGGAATGTTGTCTATCCCTTCTGCCTTACTTCATCTGAAGTTCTCCAAAGCGCTCTTAAATTCTGATTCTAATACTGGATCCCCTATCTCTTCTAAATCGACTCTTGTTTCTTCTTCTATCACATCAGACAATTCTTCCCCCTTCAGTGTACTCTTTCCATATATCCGCTCTCTGCGCTGTATTTAACAGTGGCATTCCCGTTACGCTCTTAATGTTACCACCCCTCCTTTTAATTTCACCGAAGATTGTTTTGACTTTGCTATATGCTGAGTCAGTTCTTCCGATAATCATTTCTTTTGCAATTTCTTGACATTTTTCACGCAGTTATTTCGTCTCAGCTTCCCTGCCCTTCCTAATTATTTCTTTCAACAACGACATGTATTTCCGTGTTTCTGAGTTTCCCTGAGCATTTCTATACGTCCTTCTTTCATCGATCAGCTGAAGTACTTCTTTTGTTACCTATGATTTGTTCGCAGTTACCTTCTTTGTACCCATGTTTCTCTTTCCAACTTCTGTGATCGCTCTCTTTAGAGATGTCCATTCCTCTTCAACCGTACTCACTTCTGAGCTATTCCTTATTGCTGTATTTATAGCCTTAGAGAACTTCAAGCGTATCTCGTCATTCCTTAGTACTTCTGTATCCCACTTATTTGCATATCCATTCTTCCTGACAAATGTGTTAAACTTCAATCTACTCTTCATCACAATTACATTGTGATCTGAGTCTATATCTGCTCCTTGATGCGCCTTACACTCGAGTATCTGATTTCGGAATCTCTGTCTGACCATGATGTAATTTAACTGAAATCTTCCTGCATCACCCATCCTTTTCCAAGTATATCTCCTCCTCTTGTGATTCTTGAACATTTGTTCGCTATTACTTGTTGAAATTAATTGCAGAACTCAATTAGTCTTTCTCCTCTCTCATTCCTTGTCCTAAACCAATATTTTCCTGTAACCTTTTCTTCTACTCCTTCCCCTACAACTGCATTCCAGTCCACCATGGCTATTAGATTTTCATCTCCCTTTATGTATTGTATTACCCATTCAATATGCTCATATACTTTCTCTGCCTATTCATCCTCAGCTTGTGACGTCGGAATGTATATATGAATTATCATTGTCGTTGTTGGTTTGTTGTCGATTGTGATAAGAACAACCCTATCACTGAACTGTTCACAGTAACACACTCTCTGCCGTACCTTCCTATTCATAATGAATCCTACTCTCGTTATACCATTTTCTGCTGCTGCTGATATTACCGTACATTCATCTGACCAGAAATCTTTGTCTTTCCATTTCACTTCACTGACCCATACTGTATCTATATTGAGCCTTTGCATTTCCCTTTTCAGATTTTCTAGCTTCCCTACCACATTCAAGCTTCTGACATTCCACGCCCCGACTCGTAGAACGTTCTCCTTTCGTTGATTATTCAATCTTTTCTCGTGGTCACCTCCTGCTTGGCAATCCCCTCCCGGAGATCCGATTGGGAGCTATTCCGGAATCTTTTGCCAATGGAGAGATCATCATGACACTTTTTCCATAAGAGGCTACATGTCGTGTGGATACACGTTATGTGTCTTTAATGCAATGGTTTCCATTGCCTTCTGCATCCTCATGCCGTTGATCATTGTTGATTCTTCAGCCTTTAGGGGCAGCTTCCCACCCCAAGGACAAGAGAGTGCCCTGAACCTCTGTCCGCTACTCCGCCCTCTTTGACACGGCCTTTGGCAGAATGAGGGTGACATTGGAAATTAGGGAATAAATTAAAAACGACCTTCGAACAATAATTAGCACTTTTGCAACTAGATTACGTGAAGTTCAAGCAGAACACGAAAACACGAAAACAAATCAGCGTAATGACTAGGACGAATTGTTAACGAAAATCAACTCTGTAGTGCCAACTGCGATAGTTACACAAATAAAAGAACAGAAAGAACGTCTTAACACAACGGTAAAAGAAATTAGCGAACAGGTGGAAACCCTGACACTAATTTCTGAAAAAAAGGAACAGTTAAACACAATTAAAGAAAAAGCTGATTACCTGACAACGCAAGTGGCAAATTTGTCAACCATTGCAGATAGAGATTCAAACGACCCAATGCCAGTACAATTTTCACACGCAGCAGAATATCAGTCGTTTGTAAATTTTAAAGACAGCCAAGAGAAAATTAATCAGGAAGATAAGCGTTATAGGCACACTATGAATGAAAAGTTCGAGCGTCTTTGAAGAAATCTTAACAGCGACGACGGAAAGGACCAGTTTGTTCGTACACATTCATAGTAAGAAAACTTTGTTGACCATACAAATTTATGGCGTTTAGCTGATTTCTCACGAGAACAGTACCACACATCCAAATTTTGCAATGAATTACCGATGTGGTGCAATAGAGGACAAACTGTTCACACAGAAATGGTGTCTTTGACTACAAACCCTTTCTGACAGTAAGTAAATTCAAGATTTTCCGGTATTACAGTAACGAAATTCACCCCCAAGCTTGGATTCATCAGTTCCTATATTCTTTACCACCAAATTGGCCACTTGACCACAAATTGTAATTTCTCTGCGGTGATTTGGAAACTGAGCCTGCACCAAGAATGTACTCAATAGTGAGACCTGCCAAAGTGTAAATGATTTCTGTGGAGCATTTTTGTCAGCCTACTGGTCGCAGGACACACAAGCACAGGCGCCGACTATAATAATTATTAGTTGTACAGGGTGTTACAAAAAGGTACGGCCAAACTTTCAGGAAACATTCCTCACACACAAAGAAAGAAAATATGTTATGTGGACATGTGTCCGGAAACGATTACTTTTCATGTTCGAGCTCATTTTATTACTTCTCTTCAAATCACATTAATCATGGAATGGAAACACACAGCAACAGAACGTACCAGCGTGACTTCAAACACTTTGTTACAGGAAAAGTTCAAAATGTCCTCCGTTAGCGCCGTCCACAATACGAGCACGAAGAGTCTCTACATTTGGTACCGGGGTTGCGTAGACAAGAGCTTTCAAATGCCCCCATAAATGAAAGTCAAGAGGGTTGAGGTCAAGAGAGCATGGAGGCCATGAAATTGGTCCGCCTCTACCAATCCATCGGTCACCGAATCTGTTGTTGAGAAGCGTACGAACACTTCAACTGAAATTTGCAGGAGCTCCATCGTGCATGAACCACATGTTGTGCCGTATTGATGACGTGATTGCACAATTGCGTGCGGATTCTCGTCAGCCCACACATGTTGATTGTGAAAATTTACAATTTGATCACGTTGCAATGAAGCCTCTTCCGTAAAGAGAACATTTGCACTCAAATGAGGGTTGTCACATTGTTGGATAAACCATTCGCAGAAGTGTACCCGTGGAGGCCAATCAGCTGCTGATAGTGCCTACACACGCTGTACATGGTACGGAAACAACTGGTTCTCCCGTAGCACTCTCCATACAGTGACGTGGTCAGCCTTACCTTGTACAGCAGCAACTTCTCTGACGCTGACATTAGGATTATCGTCAACTGCACGAAGAATTGCCTCGTCCATTGCAGGTGTCCTCGACGTTCTAGGTCTTCCCCAGTCACGGGTCATAGGCTGGTATGTTCCGTGCTCCATAAGACGCCGATCAATTGCTTCGAACGTCTTCCTGTCGGGACACCTTCGTTCTGGGAATCCGTCTCGATACAAACGTGCCGCGCCACGGCTATTGCCCCGTGCTAATCCATACATCAAATGGGCATCTGCCAACTCGGCATTTGTAAACATTGCACTGACTGCAAAACCACGTTCGTGATGAACACTAACCTGTTGATGCTACGTACTGATGTGCTTGATGCTAGTACTGTAGAGCAATGAGTCGCATGTCAACACAAGCAGCGAAGTCAACATTGCCTTCCTTCAATTGGGCCAACTGGCGGTGAATCGAGGAAGTACAGTACATACTGACGAAACTAAAATTAGGTCTAACATGGAAATTAAGCGTTTCCGGACACATGTCCACATAACATCTTTTCTTTATTTGTGTGTGAGGAATGTTTCCTGAAAGTTTGGCCGTGCCTTTTTGCAACACCCTGTATTATGCTTTGTAAAATTATGTTACAATTTTTTATTTTCCTTGTTTGACAATAGTTACCTTTTAAAATACATTCAGTAATGCGTTAAAACAAATAATTATTGCGGTAGTAAGCAGGTTAACTGAAAACGAGTGGTGTGAATCATGATAGTGTTACAGTGCTGGGGGCACACTTAGAATTTGTCACAGTGCGCGAACCTTCAGGTAAAGTCTGGCGCCAGCGGGCCAGCATTGAGGCTGCGGCAACATCAAAAGAACTGGAGCAGAAGCGCCTGGAACCCTCCGCCTCGCATCGCCTTGACGCTTCGAGACATTACGACGCCGCGGGTATATAATGCCCACCCTGCTGTAGCAGTTAGTCAGTGTGGATAGTTTTGTTCAGTGCATGATGCTGACGTGTTTAGTGTTCTTAGTGTCTAGTTTACTATTTTATATGACTATATTTTATTCATTTACTTTAGTCTCTTAGCGCGTTGTAAATTAAGTTCGCAACGCATAAATTTGTTACCAAAAAGGCGCACTTGGAAGTTGACCATACTGCAAGTCAACCTCCAACAATTATTGTGGCGCCAATTGCTTCGTCGTCTTCAGGCGAGAACCGTTCACAGCCGAAACCTGGACAATCCGGTAAGGGAAGATCATTTCAGAAGTCTTGGTTAATCAAATACACATTGCTAGAATATGAAACATCTACCGAAAAAGTTTTTTGCAAAACCTGCAAAGTGGCAAATGCTAAAAATCTATTACAATTTTCATCAAAAAAAGAAGATGCATTTACTTCCGTAGGGTTTTATAACTGGAAAAAGGCTTTGCAAAAATTCTGTCTTCATAAAAATACGTTTACGTATTAAGAAGGTGTTCTCATACTAAATTCTATCACTAACCGAAGTGTGGCCTCCCAAATGAATGAAGAGCTAGATAGTGACATGAAGGAAGGCCATTTAGCTCTTAAGACAATTTTTACTACCGTTCAATTTCTATGCCGACAAGGACTAGCAATTAGGGGCACAAAGATGTAAACTCAATTTTTTTTCAATTGTTGGAACTCCAAAAGAATGACATACCTGAGTTTAAACATGGGTTAGGGCGTTCGGGATTAAGTGGACGTCCCACGATATTCAAAACGTGTTCATTGATCTACTAGGAAAGTCTGTGTTGAGAAAGGTATTGGCTTCAATCAAGAAGACTGAACATTTTTCTGTTATGGTTGACGAAACAAGTGATTCTTCGATTCACGAACAGGTGTCATTTTGTATTTGTACTGCTGATGATTCCTTAATCATCAACGAAGACTTTATTGGCTTATACGAGATCCCCAACACTGAATCACATACTCTGTTTAGTATTTTTAAAGACTTTTTTGCTCGTCTTCATGTGTCAATGGATAACTTAAGAGGAAGTGCTATGAAGATGGTTCGAATAATATAAGAGGTAAATTCAAAGGACTAAAAAAGTTACGTTTTGGATACACAACCAAAAGCAGGTTATGTGCAATGCACTGCTCACAGTTTAGACTTGGCAGTTGTAGACAGTCTCCGCCATCTTACGTCTAAGAACTGCATTCCTTTCGTTCTTTTTACGTATTTCAGTTAATAAATTTTGTGCATATCGACAATGAAACTGCTTTGATAACAAAGCTGTATAGTCCGGACAAGCAAAATGTGGCTGTCGTGTCGATGACACCATATGTGTTGGGAGTAGGATAAAGTAAGAATGAACTACGACGTATAACTTCAACTGTAAGCATTATTCTCCTCTCGAAGGAAGTATGGGACGAGTAAGGAACATCGATATCACGGACAAATAACACCACAAAATTTTTCAAGGTACACTAATGTCTTACAGACAGTTCACGTAGACACACAATATAAAAATGTATGATTCCTCCAAACGAGCGCAAACTTGGGTCGGTACTAGAGAACAGTTTTTAATACCCAAGGGTAGATAGAGCGTGACAGGCCACGGTCAATCTGATCGCAAAATAAGATGTTTTCTTTCGAATCTGTAAAGGAGTCACTAAGCATTGTAATACACTAAGGCACCATGCTCGCTTTGTGGAGAATAATGTTATCCGTTGGTTTCACAATGCCTTAAGGAGGGTCGCAGGTTTTACTCCAATATTTCGCCAATATTATTGTCGCATTGTCTTAACAGTGTCAGTAATTTCTTCTGTATGGAGGTAACTAGAAAAGGATATTATTTACATATTTTTTCACCTATACCACGTATCTTTCGAATAGACATTTCATATTTTTCTGTCATTTGTTATGTATCAGGTTGTTTGGATCAAAATTAAGATCGATTCAGTCAAAGAAGAAGACAGCAACCAGCAACTATTGACAATGATATTTATTTACGTAAATAGCGCCATAACCTGTTTCGAACCAACAGGTTCATCTTCAGACAACTGTTCACATGAAAATACACATTTCTTCAAGTTTACAAAAGTCTTTGGCTCTTTATTCCCCCATGTGTTGAAATATCCCTGGAGTGGAGGTGCCCCACATAAGAAACACCTTGTTTAAACGTAACTATCCTTCATAACGATCGAACATAATGTAAACAAATATTTAAGACTGGGTAGTTGTAGTTCTATGTTACTTACGGGGAAAATCACTCGTAATTTTGTTGAAAGGTTGTTGGCTTGCAAAAAAAAAAAAATTGTAGAGTATATGCGTAACTTTTATGATTTGTATATAACCACACTGCGTCAAGTATCACAGAAACACCAAAAATGTTTTACCACATGGGCAATGAACGCGCGAAGACGGCGATATCACAAACACAACAGTGCCGAAGAAATCGCCTCTCAGAGACATTTCAATATATTCATTGATTTGGCAGTAGAAATTTTTTGCAGTGAATAAACGTTACAGTACATGCTTTTACCATTCGATGAGCATTAATTACTCGTAAAGTCAACAGATGTAGCAACCAGTTGTTAGTAAATGATGCTTAAACGATATAATGTAAATATTGTGGTATACATTGGAGACAAAATAAGCGGTGAAAAATAAATAAATATTACGACAGTAGAAATTATGTTAACATTATGATGGCTAGCTGAAACTTTAAACTAATGTAACAATTGTATTAATGTGTGACCGAACTGGCTGCTATATTTTAGTGTAGTGTTTATATTGGATTTCTGAAAATGGCTCTGAGCACTATGGGACTTAACATCTGTGGTCATCAGTCCCCTAGAACTTAGAACTACTTAAACCTAACTAACCTAAGGACATCACACACATCCATGCCCGAGGCAGGATTCGAACCTGCGACCGTAGCAGTCGCGCGGTTCCGAACTGCGCGCCTAGAACCGCTAGACCACCGCGGCCGGCTATTGGATTTCTGACTGCTTGTTGTTGTCAGGAGGTTTACAAAAGTCTTTGGCTCTTGATTCCCCCATGTGTTGAAATATTGCTGGAGTGGAGGTGCCCCACATAAGAAACTCCTTGTTTAAACGTAACTATCCTGGAAGACTCTGCAGGAGAGACGCTCAGTAGCTCGGTAAGGGCTTTTGTTAAAGTTTTGAGAACATACCTTCACCGAAGAGTCAAGCAGTCTATTGCTCCCTCCTACGTATATCTCGCGAAGAGACCATGAGGATAAAATTAGAGAGATTAGAGCTCACGCAGAAGCATACCGACAATCC
Organism: Schistocerca piceifrons; assembly: GCF_021461385.2. Classification (NCBI taxonomy): domain Eukaryota; kingdom Metazoa; phylum Arthropoda; class Insecta; order Orthoptera; family Acrididae; genus Schistocerca; species Schistocerca piceifrons. The sequence goes on from NC_060138.1 coordinate 729,103,264, forward strand.
TTCTTACCAAGAACAATATGAGACTGGAATTGAAGGGAGAACCGATAGAGGTACTCAAGATACCCTCCGCCACACACCGTCAGGTGGCTTGCGGAGTATGGATGTAGATGTAGATGTAGAGTACCAATAGTGTTTACTTATGTCTTAGATTGGAAAGTGAGTGAGTGAAAATTTGTAGAAAACGTTCATTGGCTAACTGTATCTGTTCATTGAGGAGATGATGCGAGATTTGCTTTTATGTAGATATATTTCTGTGTTTTTGAGAAGATTCATAAGACCACTTTTCTCAGCATGATTCCCAATTTGTCCTATGTATTACAAGGGGCAGTTTTGGCAACTGATTTCATATATTTCATATATATCTTATCTTTTGTATGAGGGCTTGTTATTCTATAAGTTATGAATGGCTAGCTGCTTAAGTTTGTCGTTTGCGTGGAAGTTTGTATTTACGTTTGTTAAGAGATTGGATAATTCTTAGGAGATGCTCCATGAAACGGAAGTGAGATGTATTTTCTGCTGATTTCCACTTTCTTTTGTGTTAACTATGCGGGTGTTTGAAGTGAGGCTATGTTGTCTGACTTTTTTAATTTTTTTGTGGTATTTTATCAGTCATATGAGGCTTTTATCCATTGCTTGAAAGTATGTTTTCTCATGATATTGATTTGTTTACGTTGTTCAGCTGGTTCAAGTGGAATTTTATGTAGGTGATTCAATGTCGACCTAAAAGATGCTATCATAGGCTTGTTTGGGTGGCAAGCTGAGCTGTTGATACAGGAAGTTTATGCTGTTATTGATTTCATGTTCAACAATGAATTTAATGTTTTTGTACATGATGATCAGCTATGTTGATAATGTGTCGATTTTCTCATTGGTACCATAAAAAAGAATAATTTTTATCATCCACATACCTTTTATAGCAGATGATTTTGCTGCTGATATGGCTCTTCGGCTTGATAAATGTTTGCGCTAAGTGTTTTATGGAAATTTCTGCTAACTTCCTAGCTTTGCTGCTACCCATTGCCAACCTATTTTTCTGTTTCTATATTTTGTTATTAAAACTGAAGTAACTATATAACAGTACCAACATAAGTAAATCACTGACCTCATAGATCTCTGCCATTCTCATTTTGTTATATTTAAATAGATTGTTTCCGATTATATTTACAGTGTCCTCTATGCAGACGTTGGTATAAAGGTTTATGATGCTGAGCAATGCATGTCTGGCTGTTGGTGGAATATGCACATCTTTAATTGTGTCAAAGAGTTCACATATGTTCCTAATTAAGTAGTTGTTATCAAAGATAATATGGGTTTGTTATTTCATCTGTATGAAGGATTGTTTCCTGAAATAATATTAGGCCTGACTAGACAATTTTGTTGGTGGATTTGAAACTGTGATCAGTGTCGAGGTGCAGCACGGATCATAGCAATGCAGTCATGCACTACCGTTTAATTTGGAGTAAATTACATTTCTTAAGTGTTTTCTTATTCTTTCCTAAAATTTAGAAAAAGAGATCTCTGTCTAATTTAACAAGTTATTACTACTGAAAAATTCCATGATTGTGTCAATATATCAATTTTCATACATTACAACTGAACAATAACCTTTGTCCTTCTTGCCTATTAGAGCTTTACTATTAGAAAGTTTGGAATTGATACAATTTAGTGTCTTTTGGTTACTGTTTTAATGTGAATTGTTTTTATGTGTATTGAGATTATTTTATTCGTTTTCAAGTATATTACAATGGTTTCCCTGGAATTTAATTTTGCAGCATCACATACAAGCTTATTGGACAAAATAAGGTTCTTTATGTATTGTATTTAAGCTTTGGTTGTATGTTATACTTAGGCCTTTCTTTATGAGGGCAAGTTCTTTATTTGTAAAACTGATGTTAGTTTAATTAATAGCTCTTTCACGGAATGGAGCTGCTGTGGGACTTCCTTTGACAGTAAAACTGCCTTTTTCATTTTCAGAACTTCAGCAGTTATGTTATGCCTACACAGTACTTTCTGCTATTCTTTATCAATGATGTATTCAGTGTATTAAAATATGTAGGATAATTGTAGGCTGGAAAGGCACTTACCACATTACAAGTGTAGACTGCAGAATTGTTGGTTGAGGAACTCACTCTTTTTGTAATGCATTATTATCTCTGCCTTGAGCCACATGATTTCACATTTTGATTTAACTATTCTATCGGTTCTTACCAACATAATCTTCATTTTTTGGTACATAAAAACTCAGTTCCCAAAATTGCCCCTCTTTCTACATGGGACAAATTGGGAGAAGTTTCGAGATTCGGTTCAAATAACATTTAGATAACTACTTTTGAACTGTGCACTAAAATCTGCATTTGTAATGTTTACAACTCTCAACAGATAGGGAGTATTGATTATGACACACAAATAGTGCACCATGGTGAGGAAGGTAGTCTGATGAATCTACTTCAAGATGGTAGAATTACATGTACACAAAAACAAATAACCACATCATCTCCTCCATTAACAGAGTTAGCCAACGCAGCCTTTCTACAAAATTTCAGTCATCTACTTTCCAGTTTAAAATATAAATAAACACTACCGGTAGTCCTTTTAACAACAACATACAGTGAGAAATCTAGTACAAACATTAAACTAAAATATAGCAGCTTCTTCAGTCATACATTAGTACATTTGTTAAATCAAACTTTCAGCTAGCTGCCATAATGTTAAAACAATTCCTTGTGCTGTTGCATATATAATATTTCTCACTGAGTTTTTCTTTTTTTGTTGGTATGCCATATTCCCATACTTATTAATCAAAATTAATTATTGGGACATCATTTTCAAGGTTTCATTCACCACAATGATGAAAAATACAGAACTGGTTTAAAGTTATTGTTTTTGTTACAAAAATTATTTTGAATACGGTTTTATAAAACTGATGAAGTAGGTGCCATCTATTGACAAATTTATTTTACTATTATGCAAACACTGATTAGAGTTCATTAATTTCTCTGAGCAAACGTTGTGTACTGCGCAAATAAACTGAATAATCTCAATGCTCATCCTCACAGCTAACTATCATATACTTTTATAACTTAATTTGTAACTTAGTTGATTTAGCTTTTAATTCGTCAATACTTTACAGGTATCTTCATCAAAATTCCTAAACACTGTTAATGTAATTGCCATAGTTTCATTACAAACATATTCAGTACCACAGAAGTCAATGAATAAAATGCCTTGCAGTTCTATTCAATGGCAATTCTATGTTCAAAACATGATGACTGTACAGAAGTTAATAAATATGTAACTTCCAATTTCATTGTGGTCGAGGCAATAGCTTGCCTAAGTTCTGACTCTGTCCAACTTGAAGAAATAAACAGTTCAACTTGAGGAAATAAACAACATTCAATTATACCCCATAGAACTTTTGAATACTATAAATCCCTCTGGTTTATCAACTCATCAATTCCTTTTACAGAAAAATGCTATTATTACATTAATTTGTAATCTTAACTCTAACCTCTCATTTATTGATATTGTAATATTACTGTTAACTTTTCCTGGCGAGTACATCATCACTGCTAAATTCATCGACTCTGATAAAACTGTGCACATACCCCACATCAAACTCACACCATTGATCCAACCATGTCTTTCCAAACGAGAAGACAATTACTCCCATTACAAGTCACCTTCACTACAATCATTAACAAAGCTTAAGGTCAAATGCTTCAAAGGACAGTATCATATTTACCAGAACCTGTTTCGTCACATGAAAATCTACACATGGCTTTTTCACAATTTCGCACATTCAGTGATATTTATGTTTGTGCAAAAGACACATGCAGCCAAAAGGTAAATGATGATCACTATATAACTGCTAACATTGTTTTCAAAGAAGTTTCTTAAATTGAAGAAGTTTAAAGAAATAAAACTGATCTTACTAAGAAAATAGCTGCTTTTTATAGGTTTTACAATTAACCATACTGTACATAATGATATCGATTTTTTACAGTGAGGCCAACATTGTTACTACTATCCAGAGTGTAACACCTTTTATTAATGAATCCTTGCATTCACTTTATTTCCACTACTGTATTACCTATCAGTGGCTGGCAAGATAGAGTGCAAATTATTTGCACATGTCAACTAGTATCTCTTTCTCACCAATTACTTTGTTTCCTATGTAGTATCACAATACTTACATAATGTCATTTAAATAATATTTCCTAACAAACTGGTTGCTACATCTGTTGACTTTATTCGTAAAATAAAGTCATTGAGTGTTAAAAGCTTATAATGTAACACCTGTTCTTTGTAAAATTTTCTACTGCCAGATCAATGCATAAATTGTATTATCTCTGAGAGAGGACTTCTTTGACACTTTTGTATTTGTGATTTCGCCATCTTTGTGTATACTTCCCATGTGGTGAAAAGTTTTGGTGTGTGAGCGTCTTGCTTTACCCAATATGGCTATGTACAAATCATATAAGTTCTGCATATACTCTATAGTATTTTGTGAATACCAGCCGACAACGTTCCAACAAAATTACGCGGGATTTTCGACGCAACTAAAATAGAACTACAATTAACCTAGCCTTAATACTTGCTTGCATCGTGTTCGATCTTTACGAAGGACAGTTACGTTTAAATAAGTAATTTCTAGCATTGTTTCTTATCGTAGGGCACCACCATCCCATGAATCTTTCACCAAAAGATGGAATAAAGAGCTAAAGACTTACGTAAACTTGAAGAAATGTGCATCTTGATGTGAATAGTCGTCTGCAGGTCCTGTCGGTTGGAAAACGGTTACGCGCTATTTACGTAAATAAATAGCATTACTAATTATCGGTTGACGAACAGAGAAGTGGCCGAGGATCTTTCTGAGTAGAATTAGTAGAAGTGTACGTCTTGGTGGTCGAAGATCGGCGAATCACAATCGAGGCGATGGTAGAAAAATTTATACTCCTTCATGGATCACTTTTCAACATCCTCCACGAAATCTGGAACTTAACAAATGACGCTACTCATTGGCTTACGCGACTGTTCACACCTGTTCAAAAAGCCTATTGAACAGAGGCAGCAGCGGAAATGTTGCAGCTGTGTGAGGCCATTTCAGACGACTTCTGTAACCGTCTAAACAAGATGGACGAATGCTGTGTACTGTCGAAGTCTTTCGAAGGGAAGCCGTCCGAGCGGGTGTAGTGACAACACTACCTATGCGAGAAATCGGAGAACGTAACTGCATTTTAAGCTTTGAACTATCATATTAGTCGCAAACAGCTCTAAGAGTTTCAAAGGGCAGAAATATATTTCCAACTCTTTGATCAGACATCTTTCTTTGTTTATGTAACTTGTGCAGGGCTATTAAATTCCGTGTATTTACGCACCCTCTAAAAGCGCGTGTTTTCTTAGAAGTGAGCATCGTTTTTATGAGATTACGGTGTGTGTGGGAGTTAATTTAATGTTTGTTTCCCTTAATGACTCGCGAATTCATTTCTTTTTGGTGGCCAAGCTGGATGAATTGCTTGAATAACTTTATAGCAGGCGTTAAAATTTTCTTATGTCGGTTACCTTGATGCAGCAGATTTTAGTTTTAGTGCCATAAACAATATCAAAACCCTGTTGACGAACATAAGCAGTTGTTTTGTGGAAACTAGGACGTCGTATCTGTGGTAGCTGTCCTTAAATACAAAGTTTTTATTTGTCTAGATCGCAGATATATGTAATGGGATCACAGGTTCGTACTGTGCTATCAGTCATCTTCAGATCATAAAATTATCGTTATCTTGTGTAACTAGTCACATTTTGTACAGTCAAATACTGAGTCGTTCAATTTGTCAAATACTGAGTTTTAATGACTCAGTGCTAGACTGTGCAACATGTGAAGAATTACGCAACCTAACGATAATTTTATGGTCTGAAGATGATTGCTAGCACAATTTGAACTGGTCGTACCACCGTATAAATTTACTGTTTACACAAATAAAAAAATTATGTTGAAAATTAATATAGCTTTTCCACATATTTCACCATGTCCAGTCTTATAAAAGCAGTTGCCTTTTTTATGTAATCATTTACTAAAGAATACGACTTTGATTATCTTGGAACCGTAGGAAGAATCCTGAACTTTTTAATGAAATTGTTGAATTTCTGAATATTTTGTTCACTTCTCTTTTGATTCCATCAAGCAACACGAATGTGACGTATTACTTCGTATAGATAATATTCTCATCTAGTTAAACTATTGTATTATCCTGTTTTTCTATTTTACTATAAAATATACAATAATTGTGAAGAAACCAATGACTAATGATTCGAATTATACCTCAAATCAGTAGTGAGAAGGCATTTACTTCACTCTCATCTGACAGAATCGTATTTCTTTATAAGAGTAAGTGAATGTTCACATAATTTCGTCTATATATATATATCCTGTCCACTTAAATTACGTCTGATTATTTCAGCGACTACAGAAAAAAGCTTGCAGATGATTGAAAACAGTTAGGTCATTCCGATCTGGCAGCACCGCATTTGTTTTTAAGGGTAAATACATGTACACATAATTTCGACTATATATTGTGTCCATTTAAATTACGTTTGATTACTACAACGTCTTCAGCAAATAGTTTGCTGATGCTTCGATTGTCTTTTCCAGCCAATGATTTTATGAGACTTAGACATTTCTGACGATGTTAGCAAATACATACACATTTTAAAAAATAGCTCTGATTTTTTTGATGTCGTCAGGCTCCTGACCAGTCTGACGACAACCGCCACAGTTCCTCTCCTGTGTCAACCCCTCCATCTTACAGTAGGCCTTGCACCATACGTCCTCAATTACTTATTGGATGTATTCCAGTCTCTGTCTCCTACCACAGTTTTTGGCCTCCGTAGCTTCCTCTAGCACATGGAAGTTATTCCATGATATCTTACCACATATCCTACCGTCCTGTTCCTTTTTCTTATCAGTGTCCTCCATGTGCTCCTCTCCTCACCGTTTCTGTGCAGTACCTCCTCATTTTCCACATAATTTTCTACATTCTTCTGTAGCATCACATCTCGAATAATCGATTCTTTTCTTTTCCGGTTTTAGCACACTCCATGATCCGTTTCGGTACAATCCTGTGTTCCAGACCTATATTCTCAGAAATTTATTGCTGAAATTAAGGCCGATGTTTGATACTGGTAGACTTATCCTCTTGGTATGTGCTGTTCTGATTTATTTTCTCATTCCTTCGTCCGTCATACATTATTTTCATCCAAGGTAGCAGACTTTCTTCACTACGTCTTCTTCGTGGTCACTAATTTTGATATTACGTTTCTTGCTAATCTCGTTTCTGGTACTCTTCATTATTTTTGTCTTCCTTGAATTATTGTCAATCCATATCCTCTTCTCGTTAGACTGTTCATTTCATGCAACAGGTCTTGTAATTCATTTTCAATTTGGCTACGTATAGCAGTGGCATCAGCGAATTCACATTTTAAACTGAAAAGTAGACGACTGATATCTTTCCACCTCGGCTATTAAACCTACTCCTGTGCCTTTCTTTTATTCACCTCGTTTTTTTCGATGTACAGATTGAAGAGCAAGAGTGAGAGTCTGCCTTACATTCTTTTTAATCCAACCATTTCGTTCTTACTCTTTCATGTTTATTGTTCCCTGTTAGTTTTTGTACATACTGCACATCGCCCGTATTTCCCTAGATCTTACACGTATCTTTTTGTGATTTTGGAACATTTTGCTCCATTTTACGTTGTCGAAAACTGTTTCTAAGTCGACATACCCTGTCAACGTTCCTTGATACTCTACAGTCTTACTTTCATTATCTAATACAACGACAGAACTTCCTCCCTGCTGCTTTTATTTCCCCTCTAAATTAAAATAATAGTTAGATTTATAAATTTCGTACGGGATTAAGATTTTAACCACCGTTCTTGCTGCCATTTATCTTCCCTGACATGCCTTTATTTAAGGAGAACTGTAATGTTTGCTCATAAGTGTGAACGTGGACATTGAGAGGGAGTAGATATGTGTCTGGTTTCGTCTGTCAATAAATACTTACAGTAAATTGTGACTAAAGTTCAAAGGATGCCTACAGTAATATTAGCTCTTACTAACATTTTGCAATTTTATTGCGCTTTACCGGTAGTTGAACACCACCGAAATGGATATCGACTCAGATCAAAATTACGCGTCCATCAATAATACCTGCAAGTGTTGGGTAAAATCTTGCAAGACATCGTACGATATTTATAAAATAAATGGTGATTGATACTAACAGGTAGCCTTCCACGGCCCGTGTCAACCTCATTAAAATACTAATGCGTACAGTGCCGCGTCATCTCATAAAAAAAAGATCGAATTCGCTAACTCGAACTTCTATCAATCGAATTTCCCGATAAATCTAGTTTGCCATATCCCTTCGAAAAATCTCTATAAATCAAAGATGTCCTATGGGCTTTGATAATCTTGATAAATCGAAACGATGTCGTTACTGGTTACTCCGTAAACACTCCATCATTCGAATCCGGTAATTTGAATTAATTAGCCATTTTTTCACATAAAGTTTTCGTCTTTCAACTCTTCACGACAATCTTTTGTTTTCTCAACAATGCTCAACATCCTACAGTACACAAAGCAGTTGAAAAAATTACGTCAAAGAAGTACACGAGTTCCAGTTTCGTAAAAAAGAAACAAGGTACTGGGACCTTGGAAGGCGGAGTGAAAGAGAGGAAAAAAAGTAGCGAAACGTTTCGGGATTCTGTCATTCTCAATAACGAAAATCTAGAAGCAGAAAGGTGAGATTGCTGAAGATATATCGTAAGGACGAGGGAAGCGGGCATGAATTCAATGTAGATGGCAAAACATACGTGTCGGAGTGTACGCACTTAAAGAAAAGGCTGAGGCATTCACTGTTAGTCTCGATTCGGAATGGTTCGCCGCCATTGAGGGACGGTACACAATTTTTCTTTTAAAGAAGGAAGCTTCGTATTTTAAGGCTGTTAGAGTGGAAATTACGTGCATCGATAATAGTTTCTTGAAGATGGAAAAAGGATGAAACTGACATTTTTATCTTTTTTGTTTGAAATTTTAAAATAAATCAGAACTATCTCACGAGGTTCGTTAGAAACTTTAAAATAAATCAAAACTATCTAAAGAGGTTAAATTTCAAGTTTCTTTAAATTTGAGTTAGACTTTCTGCTTCACTTTGTAAGCCGGCGGCTGTGGCCGAGCGGTTCTAGGCGCTTCAGTCTGGAACCGCGCGAACGCTATGGTCCCAGGTTCGAATGCTGCCTCGGGCATGGATATGTGTGATGTCCTTAGTTTAGTCAGGTTTAAGTAGTTCTAAGTTCTAGGGGACTGATGACCTCAGATGTTAAGTCCCATAGTGCTCAGAGCCACTTAAACCATTTTTCACTTTGTAAAGAAATAGGCACGTCATTGAAATTACACTACCATCTTTTAACTTACACTCTTATTTCGACTTTTCCTTGAGTCCAACTTAATTAGTCAGACTTGCGTTAAATATTTCATCCAGTTATTTGACTATTTTGTTAGGCTCGTTGAACTTTGAATTACCGAGAGTCAACTGTGCATAAAAACCCTAAAATTCGGAGGCTGTCTACACCCTGAGGAAATGCCGTTCCAATATGGCTGAAGTATCGGTTATTTTAGTACTTCATCATTTTAAGTATTTTATAAGATGACGCGGCAGTGCACCGAGAAGGGCTGCAAAGAGAATTTGTGATTGGTTGCATATTTCAGTTTGTTTCTTACATCTGTTGGTGATTTCGTAAGAGGAAGTTACCACCATGCAACGACTATCTGAGAAAGGTTATCTACTGCAACTCTCAAGATGCCGCTATGCGGATGAGAAAACGACAATGTCTTAGTCGGATGAGCTGAGACAGTTTTGAAAGCGACTGTACCAGGTCTCGCGCCACAAGGGGTATGGGCGTCTCCGGGGAGTCACGGGCTGCCTGGAGGAGGCGCGCGGTATAAATACAGGAAAGGGGTGTTGTCGGGAGGCGGAGAGGTCGTTGACTGCGGGAGGGTGTGTTTTTTGTGAAAGCGGGAACCCCGCCCCGAGCCGGCCCGACGAGGCGGTCGTTTTAGGCGTGATGCTGAGCGGAGGCAGCGCGTGACGTCATATGGGAGGTGCCCGGCGCGCCCAAGGTGAGACAGGCCGCGGCCGCACGTGGGACGCCTGCCGCTGCCGGCTGCCGGCTTGGCGACAACGGCAGCCCGAAGCCAGGCACTGTGCGAGGCCTTCCACAGCGAGGCGATCAACGGTCTCTATGTGAAGCAGAGCTCTGTCATAGGGTCAGCTTTTGTAAGTTGGGGAGGGACAGAGCTGAAAGTACACTACTGGCCATTAAAATTGCTACACCACGAAGATGACGCGCTACAGACGCGAAATTTAACCGACAGGAACAAGATACTGTGATGTGCAAATGAGTAGCTATTCAGAGCATTCACACAAGGTTTGCGCCGGTGGCGACACCTACAACGAGCTGAGTTGAGGAAAGTTTACAACCGATTTCTCATACACAAACAGCAGTTGGCCGGCGTTTGCCTAGTGAAACGTTGTTGTGATGCCTCGTGTAAGGAGGGGAAATGCGTACCATCACGTTTCCGACTGTGATAAAGGTCGGACTGTAGCCTATCGCGATTGCGGTTTATCGTATCGGGACATTGCTGCTTGCGTTGGTCGAGATCCAATGACTGTTAGGAGAATATGGAATCGGTGGGTTCAGGAGGGTAATACGGAACGCCGTGCTGGATCCCAACGGCCTCGTATCACTAGCAGTCGAGATGACAGGCATCTTATCCGCATGGCTGTAACGCATCGTGCAGCCACGTCTCGATCCCAGAGTCAACAGGTGGGGACGCCTGCAAGACAACAACCATCTGCACATACAGTTCGACGACGTTTGCAGCAGCATGGACTATCAGCTCGGAGACCATGGCTGCGGTTACCCTTGACGCTGCATCACAGACAGCAGCGCCTGCGATGGTGTACTCAACGACGAACCTGGGTGCACGAGTGGGAAAACATCATTGTTTCGGATGAATCCAGGTTCTGTTTACAGCATCATGATGGTCGCATCCGTGTTTGGCGTCATCGCGGTGAACGCCCATTGGAAGCGTGTGTTCGTCATCGCCATACTGGCATATCACCCGGCGTGATGGTATGGGGTGCCATTGATTACACGTCTCGGTCATCTCTTGTTCGCATTGACGGTACTTTGAACAGTGGACGTTACATTTCAGATGTGTTACGAGCCGTGGATCTACCCTTCATTCGATCCCTGCGAAACCCTACATTTCAGCAGGATAATGTACGACCGCATGTTGCAGGTCCTGTACGTGCCTTTCTGGATACAGAAAATGTTCGACTGCTGCCCTGGCCAGCACATTCTCCAGATCTCTTACCAATTGAAAACGTGTGGTCAATGGTGGCCGAGCAACTGGCTCGTCACAATACGCCAGTCACTACTCTTGATGAACTGTGGTATCGTGTTGAAGCTGCATGGGCAGCTGTACCTGTACACGCCATCCAAGCTCTGTTTGACTCAATGCCCAAGTGTATCAAGGCCGTTATTACGACCAGAGGTGGTTGTCCTGGGTACTGATTTCTCAGGATCTATGCACCCTAATTGCGTGAAAATGTAATCACATGTCTGTCCTCTTATAATATATTTGTCCAATGAGTACCCGTTTATCATCTGCATTTCTTCTTGGTGTAGCAATTTTAATGGCCAGTAGTGTACAAGTGCGGCTAGATAAATTGAAACATTCGTTTCAACTGTGTTTCGGAGCTTCCGCTGAATCGAGCGAAATCACAAGGACGGCCGCGCAAGAATCCCCGCAGCCTTGGCGATGTACAGCTCACGGTACAAATTACGCGACATACTACGTCGTAGATTTAATCGAAACCTTAGTTGGCGAACCCTACACCATTCCACATGGAAAATCAGTCCAAATAAGGGCCATCAGTCGCGCTTTAACAGCGTGTAGTCGACTCACACGAACTCTGCAACCTTCAGCTGCTCAGCACACGAACTCCGCAACTTGGTTAAAAAAAAAGTCCTGACCGCCAGTACATGTACTCCGCAGCTAACCTGCTCGTAAGTTTCTCTTGGCTGTCAGTAAGCAACAGGTGGCAAGTATAGTCGCGTGATAGTGTCGGACCTATCTTTTGAATTTTGATGATAGGTCTCAGCAAGGGCATCGTCTGATGTGACCATTAACAAAACACAAGGTCAACAACATGTGCGACAGAACTGATTTAAGCACTGACCGCCTTCCACAGAAATCTATGTGTAGCAGCCTGACCCGAGAAAACAGCTTGTGCTGTATTCAGGGAGAAAAACGCTCAACGTTGCACACAGAATATCCTTTAGATCACGAGCATTGCTGGTATAAGATAAAAAGAAAGTAAACTTACCAGCCGGCCAGGGTGGCCGAGCGGTTCCAGGCGCTACAGTCTGGAGCCGCGCGACTACTACGGTCGCAGTTTCAAATCCTGCCTCGGGCATGGATATGTGTGACGTCCTTAGGTTAGTTAGGTTTAAGTATTTTTAAGTTCTAGGGGACTGATGATGGCTGGTTCAAATGGTTCTGAGCACTATGGGACTTAACATCTGTGGTCATCAGTCCCCTAGAACTTAGAACTACTTAAACCTAACTAACCTAAGGACATCACACACATCCATGCCTGAGGCAGGATTCGAACCTGCGACCGTAGCAGTCGCGCGGTTCCAGACTGCGCGCCTAGAACCGCTAGACCACCGCGGCCGGCAGGGGACTGATGACCTCAGCAGTTAAGTCCCATAGTGCTCAGAGCCACTTGAACCATTAAACTTACCAAGTTTGTAATACGAGGCGTGTTTTTTAAGTAAGTACCGTTTTGAAATTAAAAAAAGACGTGCTAAGATATCTCAATAATTTTATTTTTACATGAAAGCCTGTACATTAATCTACGCACTGACCCCATTACGGTCTGATTCTTCCTTGTTTACGTTGTGTACTGAGTGTTTAAGATGCCTCCCGCCGACTGTGAAGTACGGGCTGTTATAAGATTTCTTAGCGCTAAAGGCCTAAAAGCGATCGATATTCATCGTGAGATCTGTGCAGTTTACGGAGAAGACTTTATTAGTGATGGAATCGTAAGAAAGTGGGTGAGAGCATTTAAAGATGGCCGCACAAATGTGCATGATGAACAACGGAGTGGGCGTCCTTCGGTCGTTAATGGAAGTTTGGTGCAGGAAGTGGACAATAAGGTGAGAGAAAACAGACGCTTTACGATTTCCTCCTTGCGGGATGACTTTCCTAATGTTTCTCGTAGTGTTTTGTATGGCATTGTGACCGAGCACTTGAATTACTGTGCGCACGTTGGGTACCGAACATGTTGACGGATGTGCACAAAACCAAACGTTTAGACGGTGCATTGACTTTCCTTGAGCGGTACCACAACGACGGCGATGATTTCTTAAGCCAAATCGTTACGGGTGATGTAACATGGGTGGCCTACCTCACACCAGAATCAAAGCAACAATCCATGGAAGTTGAGCAAGGGCATCGTTTTGCTGCTAGACAATGCCCATCCGCATGTCGTGAATCAGACTACAGATCTCATCACATCTTTTCGACGGGAAACTCTAGATCATCCTCCGTACAGCCCCGATCTTGCGCCCAGTGACTACCATCTGTTCCTGCACATGAAGGAACACCTGGGCGGTCAGCGTCTTCAAAACGATGACGAAGTCAAAACAGGGGCGATGCAGTGGTTAACAATTCAGGCTGGAGACTTCTATGAGTAGGGTAGTCAAAAACTGGTACAACGTTATGACAAGTGCCTCAATATTGACGGAAATTATGTAGAAAATTAGATTAAGGTACAGGCTTTCACGAAAAAATAAAATTATTGAGATATCTTAGCACGTCTTTTTTTAAAATTTCAAAGCGGTACTTACTTAAAAAACACGCCTCGTAGATGAAACCTGCAACAGCCAACTGTCTCACTCTGAGCCAAGACTGAATGAACAGTTCCGTGGTCTGCTACTTCAAAATATACTACGAAAGTCTTCTGTTCGAAAAATTCTGTTTAACGCAGTCCAGAACAGTACCGTAATGTTGGCACCTTCTCATCCCCAAAAGGCAGAAAACTAGCGGGACTTAAGAGTACATTCTATAGCTATACCCATGAACTGTGTACAATTGCGAGAAACATTTTGGGGTATAATCATACTTGCCATCATTCATACGAACTATGTCCTTTTCACACTTGTAACGAAGATTTCGTTCCGTTGAAAAAATTATCAAGCCTTTGTCGGGACCATTTAGCAGTAAAAATTCATTTTTTTCGATTTCGTGTTCCTAGAACTGACATCTTATATGCTATTTTCTGCAAATTCTGATGGTACCTAAGTGTCGTACAGTGAATATTGTTCCCTATGTAGCTACAGTATGTTATACACTGAAGCGCCAAAGAAACTCGTATAGGCACGCGGTATTCAAATACAGAGAGATGAATACAGGCAGAATACGGCGCTGAGGTTGGCAACGCCTATATAAGGCAACACGTGTCTGGTGCAGTTGTTAGATCTGTTACTGTTACTACAACTGCACATTATGAAAATTTAAGTGACTTTGAACGTGGCGTTATAGTCAGCGCACGAACGATGAGATACAGAATCTCCGAGGTAGCGGTGAAGTGGGGACTTTCCCGTACGACCATTTCACGAGTGTACCGTGAATATCAGGAATCCAGTAAAACATCAAATCTCCGACATCACTGAGGCCTGAAAAATATCCTGCAAGAATGGGCCCAACGACGACTGGACTGAAGTGAGTAGTTCAACGTGACAGAAGTGCATCCCTTCCGCAAATTGCTGCAGATTTCAATGCTGGGCCATTAACAAGTGTCAGCGTGCGAACCATTCAATGAAACATTATCGATATGGGCTCTCGGAGCCGTAGGCCGATTCGTGTAGTCTTGATGACTGCACGACACACAAAGCTTTACGCCTCGCCTGGACCCCTCAACACCGACTTGGACTGTTGATGTCTGGAAACACGTTGCCTGGTCGGACAAGTCTCGTTTCAAATTGTATCGAGCGGATAGACGTGTACGGGTGTGGAGACAACCTCATGAATCCACGCACCCTGCATGTCAGCAGGGGACTGTTCAGTCTGGTGGAGGCTCTGTAACGGTGTGGGGCGTGTACAGTTGGAGTGATATGGGACCTTTGATACGTCTAGACACGACTCTGACAGGTGATACCTACGTAAGCATCCTGTCTGATCACCTGCATCCATTCATGTCCGTTGTGCGTTCCGACGGACGTGGACAATTCCAGCAGGACAATGCGACACCCCACTAGTCCAGATCTGTTAAAGAGGGGCGCCAGGAACACTCTTCTGGATTTTGACGCTTCTGTCGGCCACCAAACTCTCCCAGACATGAACGTTATTGAGCATATCTGTGAAGTCTTGCAACGAGCTCTTCAGAAGAGATATCCTCCCCTCGTACTCTTATGGATTTATGGACAGCCCTGCAGGATTCATGGTTTCATTTCCCTCCAGCACTAGTTCAGCCATTAGTCGAGTCCATGCGACGTCGTGTTGCGGCACTTTTGCGTGCTCGCGGGGGCCCTACACGACATTAGGCAGGTGTACCAGTTTCTTTGGCTCTTCAGTGTATATCAGTTCCTGATCGCGCCCGTCGTTTAGTTGTGGTCGCCATTGTGAATGCCAGCGCCGGTTTCTGGGGGACAGAGACGATTTTCAATCCTACTGAGTGGGTGTCTGAACCGGTGAGGATGTTTCCAAAGGCGATTGATTCCCACAAGATTGCATGTGTTTCTTATTACCCTTTGGGAAAGAAACTGCACGAAGTAGTGGCAGGCAGCACCACCTTGCACCAAGTTCTCTGAGCGTTAGCATGAAATAACCAATTTAAGTGCTTACATTCTTCTCTAGAGGCTCATTGGCCGAAAGCGCCTGACCTGCCCCGCAAGGGGCCTCCTGGCCAACGACGCCAAACGCTCATTTCCATTTTTCCATTGGCCGAAAAGGCTTCATGTTAAACTAATTTTATGGCGTGGCCCTGTTCGGCAGGATGCAAAATCTGGGGTCGACCTGCAGCCCTGGGGAGGGTAGAGCCGGACTAGTGGGCTCTGCGTCAGGAGCCGAGGCTTTAAAAGCGCTGCGTGCGTGAAATCTGGAGTGACTGCTCCCGGAGATCAATATTCTTGTTCTTCCGCTACGGGAAGGAGACGTCCATTAATTACGTGAAGGTCTTTTTTTTCCATACTTCCCCCTTGGTGGGATGTGGTGCGACCCCGCACCCTCCTCCTCACGTGAGATTTATTCCTCTAATTTTTAAATACTCAAATTTATTTGATATATTCATCCTTTTACTTCATACCGCTGAAAATACCTGTAAGGTTGCTCGAAATTAATTTTATAGAACAAAATGTTATACGTTACAATAATGAATATTCTCTGTCATTTGGTAGCTTTCAAGACAATGAATTCAATTGAGCTCGTTATAGCACATCTCAAACGTAGTTATCATTTTCACCTCTAATTTCACAGAAAAAATGTAGTACCTAGACTTAAAACACGTGTAAGACACGTGATTAAAAGACTATTTTAAATGCGCCAACCCTGAGTACTATTCACACGGATTGACACACAGGGACAGACAGACGGGCAAAAAGACTCCTCGAAAGTAGTATTAACCGTTTCGATAAATCCCTGAAAAATTGACACTTAATTGACATATTACAGACATTTAATGCCATGAACAGTTACTTACTTTGCAGCTGAAAGACAAAGTTATTTGTACTTTCCTTTGAACCGTTTGATTACGTAGATATTCAATCTCATTTATTTGACCACTAAGGCAATTCTTGTCCGAAAACTTCAGCTTAACATTCTTCAACAAACGACAAACTTCCTGCTGTCACGTTTGTTTTGAATTTTCCGCCTGCTGCTGAACATATACATTGCAGAAGTTTTGATAAAAATGCATTTTGAACACAGTAAAATCGGTTTTATACGTTTTGCAGAATGTAACGACTGACTCGTTGACAGACGCAGTGATTTCGACCGGAGCGACAACCTGAATGAAATCTGACACTTGTTTGGCACCTGTTTCAAATCGTTTAATCCCGGGAATACACACTTGTAAGGCATTCGATTTAGAAAGGCGATAAAGATTGGGGGCATTTTAATATTGTCCATTCTCGGGATTAATTTCAAAAACAATATTTTACCCGTTATAATAGCGTATATCATCCGAATTAAAAAGTTGACGTGAGATTTTCTTTGCCCTCCCTCCCCTTAAATGAGATTTGGTGAGATTTTAACGGGACTATACTAGTCCCCCACTCTGAGCTCATGTAATTACTGGACGTTCCTAAAGCTGAAAGAATTGACAAACGCGTTAACCGTACATCGGTGTGAAGGGTTCAGGCTTTGCCACACCCATGCTCCGTCAAGGCATTTGCCACCTCTTTCAGTTTTCCTTAGCAAAAGAACAACTTTATTGATCTCTCAGGAGCACTCACTCCCAACTTCAAACACGCATCATTTTCAAAACCTGAGGCTACGCCCTACAAGGCTGGTGAATCAAGACCACCCTCGCTACGGCTGCCGGTTATGCTGCACTCACAATGGCGCCGACATCGGTGAATTCCAGCGACGTCGGCCGAAGACGACCGAATCTTTTCAGTACGTCAGTACGTGCGGATCACACTGCAGCCCACCGCTTCGTCCGAACGTGCAGACTTCCGAAGACACTCGGTGAAATTCAAATCAGTGTGTTTTCATCGGTCTCATCGACCGACGTTCTCACACACGAATACTGACTGTGAGAAATTGATAAGTTTAGTCCAAGAAACAGTGAATTTGTGGCATCCTAAGGATGAAAAATGTCAAGGTCGAGCTATAATTCGTAATTTATGGACTGAAATAGCAGATTAATTGAACAGCACAAGTACGCAAGTGGAGAAAATCTTTGTGGAAAATTTGAGGCATAAATTATAACCTCAAAAAATAATTTGTCTTCGTGAGAAGGATGGCATATCTTATGCTTATAGTCACTGTACTGGATTTTTTTTTTTTTGTGGTAGGTGGTACTGGCACTCTACAAATTATTGTTGCTCTTTATTGCTGTCTTTATGCCAGTAGGGTGGTGACTCTGTTGTACGAGGTAATTTGCAAATGTGGGATGTGTTTCCATTCTCCAGTGCTTTATGTGTTCAGAGTATCTTATTCTAAACTTAATGCTTGTCATTGAAGGTTAATTAATGTATGTCTGCATACCTTCACATGAATACAGGAAAACAGTGTGTTTGTGATCTGCTTTTTAAGGTCACCACAAACCATTTCGAGTATATAACACGGCCGTAGTTAATCTTTCTTACCTACCGCCTACTTTTGCGTTTCTGATAGTGCTACAATTTTCTAACCGCCTACTCTTTCCATAGTAATGGTAATTTACAATGTAGGGAAGTAACTTTATAAAATTTATGAAGCAGAGCTCCAGCAAGTTAAACCATACAATAATAGTTAGTTACTAAATAATTTGTGAAAATTTTATAAAACATAATGAAAATGTTCTTCAAACACCTACCATCCACTATGAAAGCTGGTAGTCCCACCAGTGGGCGGCAGAGACCAACCTGACTACAACTGATGCGACAGGACGTTTCTCTCTTCATATCATACACACATCAAAAAAAGTTTTGCATCACCTCGGTTCCCAGAGTTCCGGAACCTGTACAGAAAATAGGAATAGAGATCAACATAAACATCATTTACGTCCTTTTTATTGCTCATGAAAACCACACATTGCATGCTGACCACACCATACGGCGAGGCCTTCAGAGGTGGTCCTCCACATTGCTGTACACACCGGTACCTCTAACACCCAGTATCACGTCCTCTTGAACTGATGCATGCCTGTATTCGTCGTGGCATACTATCCACAAGTTCACCAAGGCACTGTTGGTCCAGATTGTCCCACTCCTCAACGGCAGTTCGGCGTAGATCCCTCAGAGTGGTTGGTGGGTCACGTCGTCCATAAATAGCCCTTTTCAATCTATCCCAGGCATCTTCGATAGGGTTCATGTCGAGAGAACAAGCTGGCCACTCTAGCCGAACGACGTCGTTATCCTTGAGGACGGCATTCACAAGATGTGCACCATGGGGGCGCGAAGAACCGTCGTCCATGAAGACTAATACCTCGCCAATATGCTGCCGATATGGTTGCACTCTCGGTCGGAGGATGGCATTCACGTGTCGTACAGCCGTTACCGCGCCTTCCATGACCACCAGCGTCGTACGTCGGCCCTAAATAATGCCACCCCAAAACATCAGGGAACCTCCACCTTGCTGCCCGCGTTGGACAGTGTGTCTAAGGCGTTCAGTCTGACCGGGTTGCCTCCAAACACGTCTCCGACGATTGTCTGGTTGAAGGCATATGCGACACTCATCGGTGAAGAGAACGTGATGTCAATCCTGTGCGGTCCATTCGACATGTTGTTGGGCCCAACTGTACCGCGCTGCATGGTGTCGTGGTTGCAAAGATGGACCTCGTCATGGACGTCAGGAGTGAAGTTGTGCATCATGCAGCCTATTGCGCGTAGTTTGAGTCGTAACACAATGTCCTGTGGCTGCACGAAAAGCATTATTCAACATGGTGGCATTGCTGTCAGGGTTCCCCCGAGTCATAATCCGTAGATAGAGGTCATCCACTGCAGTAGCAGCACTTGGGCGGCCTGAGCGAGGCATGTCATCGACAGTTCCTGTATCCGCTCCATGTCGGAACAGCATCGCTTTGGTTCACCCCGAGACGCTGGACACTTTCCTTTTTGAGAGCCCTTCCTGGCACAAAGTAACAATGCGGATGCTATCGAACCACGGTATTGACCGTCTAGGCACGGTTGAACTCCAGACAACACGAGCCGTGTACCTCCTTCCTGGTGGAATGACTGGAACTGATCGGCTGTCGTATCCCCTCCGTCTAATAGGCGCTGCTCATGCATGGTTGTTTACATCTTTGGGCTGGTTTAGTGACATCTCTGAACAGTCAAAGGGACTGTGATACAATATCCACAGTCAACGTCTATCTTCAGAAGTTCTGGGAACTGGCGTGATGCAAAATCTTTGTTTGATGTGTGTATATTCGTAAAACTTATCCGGTTATTTCGATACTGAGGATAGAGTGTACTCTACTTGCCACGTTCTTCTGGAGAGAGATATATCTCATTCACATGCATTCGGAGTCTTTTTAATAGCCGCAGAGCAGCATCTGCATTTACATCATACTCCGCAAGCCACCTAATGGTGTCTAGCGGAGGGTACTTTCGGTTTTCCGACTCCTCCTCAAAAGTGCTGTTCCGAAATGTCAGTAGTAAATCTCTCCGTGATGCACAACGCCTCTCTTGTAACGTCTGACAGTGGAGTTTGTGTAGCATATCCGTAACGCTCTTTCTCCGGCTAAACGATCCCGTGACGAAACGCGCCGCTCTTCATTGGATCTTCTCTATCCCTCTATCAGTCCTACCTGATAGGGATCCCAGATAGCTGAACACTACTCATGAATCCGACGAACAAGCGCCTTATAAGTCACTTCTTTCGTGGATGAGTTCTTCCGATACATCTGAGTCTGGTGTCTGCTTTTCTCACTATCTGTTTGGTCATTCCACTTAAGGTCGCTCTGGATAGTTACGCCTACGTATTTTACGGCAGACGCTGTCTCCAGTTGTTTGGCATCAATAGTGTAGCTGTACAGGGTCAACTGCCAGAGCCTGCACGATTCATCAATTCTCTGCAGGTCGTTCTGCAAATTCTTACTATCCTCTGGTGCTGCTACATTGGTATAGACAACTACATCATCTGCGAATAACCTTAAAGAGCTTCCGACGCTTTCTACTAGATCATTGATATATATTGTAAACAGCAACGGTCCTATCACATATCCCTATGGTATTCCGGATATTACCTTTATATCCGTCGATTTAGTTCCATTAAGAGCGACGTGTTGAGTTCTGTCTGCAAGAAAGTCTTGAATCCAATCGCAGGTCTGCTCCGATACTCCGTAAGCTCGTATTTCTTTCATTAAACGGCAATGCGCGACGGTGTCAAATGACTTACTGAAATGAAGGAACACGGCATCAACCTGAGCGCCGTTGTCCACTGCGGTGTGGATCTCAAGAAGGAACAGAGCGAGCTGAGTTTCGCAGGATCTCTGTTTGCGGAATCCATGTTGGTTTTTATAGAGGAGGTGTTCATTTTCCAAAAACATCATAATTCTTGAGCATAAGACATGTTCCATAATTCTACAACAGATTGACGTCTATAATTATGTGGATCTGTCCTACGGCCTTTGTTAAAAACAGAATTGACCTGCGCTGTTTCTCCGATCGTTAAGTACCTTTCGTTGCTCAAGCGATCTACGATAAACTACTGCTAGAAGGGGAGCAAGTTCTTTCGCATAATCTTTATAGAATCTTATAGGTATCTCATCTGGTACTGAAGGCTTACCGCTGCTAAGCGATTGTAGCTGTTTTTCAATTCCGCTATCAGCTATCTCAATATATGTCATTTCGATGTTCGGACGCCGATTGAAAGGAGGGTGGTGAAACAGCTTCGGAAGAACGAATTCAATATGTCGACGTTCTCTCTGTTATCTTCCGTTTCGGTGCCGGGGTGGTCGCTGAGACAATAAATAGATGGTTTTGACCCTCTTACTGATTTCACATACGACCAAAATCTCTTAGGATTTTTATTCAGGTCGGTTGACAACGTTTTACTTTCAAAATCATTGAACGCTTCTGTCATTGCTTTCCTTAGGCTCATTTTCGCTTCGTTCAGGTTTTGTTTGTCTGCTAAGTTTTAGCTTCTCTTGAATCTGAGATGAAGTATTCTTTGTTTACTTAGCGCTTTTCTTACACGGCTAGTAAACCATGGTGTATCTTTCCCATCCCTTACTCGGCACATACTTGTCTACGGCATATTGAAAACACTCGCCTCCAAGCACAGAGGCATCGTGGTATCCATCTCACCCTACGTTGTTAAACTCTAACCTACTTCCTACATAGAACAGATTCTAGTCGAACCGCGCCAAAAACTGGCAAAGGGAATGGGTCGCACTGTGGCCCAGTTGTGGATTCTGGCGACCTCTGGCAACGGCGTTTGGCTACTGTTGTCGCCGCCACTGTGAACGCAGCCTTACCAGTATCGCGAACTCCAGACCACTCCAGCAAGTTGTTTTACGTCCAGGTCCTTCGGCCAGTCAGCCTCAGGAAGAAATTCGAAGATTTCCACTGCGCGTTTCCAGCTCGCACTGATACCACTCAGTAAAGAGCTGAATCCTGCCGTCACTTTTCAAGTTTTTTTACCAACATGTGCTGAAACATATGGACGTTCCAGGGGGAATTACTTTGCCCCTGAAAAAAGCATAGTCGCCAACCACTTCGCAGGATTTAGCAAGACCGACCCTCTCCCTCCGGACATGTAGAAACATTGCTTCCCGGACATCGGAAACAAAAAAAAGCCGACCACTTCTATGGGAGGCCGTGATGCCACGAAACGCAAAATAACAAATGTAGAATTATCTCAAACCAGTCCTACCATGTGCTGCAGAAACATGCTTCCCATGACTACAGAAGTCGGAGGATGAAGATCTTGAGGTTGTGAAGTTCCTCTTATTCCAAACACTATTTATGTGTGCTTTCCCACTGTATTTGAACAATGCGTTTAAAGGTGGGTACTCACTGTATCAATGATGCTATCGTCAGGAGACGTCAAACTGATCCCATATTTTTAGGTTTCCAGAAGGCTTTTGACACCGTTCCTCACAAGTGATTTCTAATTAAATTACATGCCTATGAAGTATCGCCTCATTTGTGTGACTGGATTCGTGCTTTCCTATCAGAAAGGTAACATATCGTAATAACTGATGGGAAGTCACTGAGTAAAACAGAAGTAATATCTGACGTTTCCCAAAGAAGTGTTGTAGGCCCTCTGTCGCTCCTGACCTACATAACGATTTAAGAGACAATCTGAGCAGTCCTCTTAGATTGTTTGCAGATGAAGCTGTCATTTACCGTCGTGTAAAGTCATCAGACGATCAAAATGAAATGCAAAACGATTTAGACAAGATACGCGTGTGGTACAAAAAGCAGCAGTTGACTCTAATGATGAAAAATGTGAGGTCATGCACGTGAGTACTAAGAGGAATCCGCTGAATTTCAGTTACACGATAAATCACACAAATCTAAAAGCTATAAATTCAACTAAGTACTTAGCGATTACAATTTCGAATAACATAAATTGGAACGATAACATAGATAATGTTATGGGGAAAGCAAATCGAAGACAACGATTTATTGACAGAATACCTAGAAAATGTAACAGGTCTACTAAAGAGACCGTTTACACTACATTTGTCTTGCAGTGCGATGTGGGATGTGCATCAGATAGGATTGACGAAGGAAATCGAAAAAGTTCAAAGAAGGGTAGCTCGATTTGCATTATTGCGAAATATGAGATGTGATGTACGAATTGGGGTGGCAGTGATTAAAACAAAGGCGGTTTTCGCTGGGGCAGAACCTTCTCATGAAATTTCATCACCAACTTTCTCCTCAGAGTGGAAAAAATAGTTTATTGGTGCCCATATACGTAGGAAGGGATGATAATCATAATAAAATAAGAGGAATCAGAGCTCGCACGTAAATATTGAAGTGTTCGTTTCTCCGCGCGCAGTTTGAGTGTGAAACGATAGAGAAGTAGCTTAATGGTGGTTCGATCAACCCTTGCCAGGCACTTAATTGTAACTGAAGTGTGTTCAAGTAGATGCATAGATGTAGATGTAAATGTGACGGAAGAGGTACGTGACAACCCGAAAGTGAATGTGTGGTGTTATTGATAGTTGATGGCATTGTAGGACCATTTTTTCCTCAGAAAAATCCCGGGTTCGATTCCCGGCGTGGTCAGGGACTTTCTCTGCCTCGTGATGACTGGGTGTTGTGTGCTGTCCTTAGGTTAGTTAGGTTTAAGTAGTTCTAAGTTCTAGGGGACTGATGACCATAGATCTTAAGACCCATAGTGCTCAGAGCCATTTGAACCTCAGAAAAAGCAGTCTGTTCTAGCAGTTACTTTGATATGCTGGAACTATTGGCGTTATCACAACTGGCTGACTGCCAAGACACAGTCGTTTTCCAACAAGACAGTGCACCGCCACATTGGACTCAGACTGTGCGAGATGTTCTAGACCATGTGTTGGACTGCCACGGGTGGTCCAATTCCCTGGGCTCCTAGGCCGCCTGATACTACACCGATCGTCTTTTTTCTACGGGGACAGAGTCTGTTAAACGCTTGTCAACCTAACAATGATTTAAGGAACCGAATCTTTGCTGTCATTGCCACAGTTGATCAGGAGATGTTGCGCCGAGCGCGGATGGAGTTTGAATACAGACTAGATGTTGTGTGCGTGTCACTAAAGCGCACATGTTGCAGTTGGTTGAATAGTACAAAAAGTTTGTGAGGTAGTGTGTCCCGTAAGCCAAATATTGTGTCAGTATCTTAATTAGTTTGTGAGCTATAACACACTAAAAGTTGTACCGTGAACCTTGTGAAACGCTCTGTAGTTATGGATGCACATAACGCAAGGAAGGGCCATAGCTGTTCTTGCTATAAAAGTTCACCGGAAAAATAGTATGTACGTGCTTAAGGAAGAGCCCACTTTACGTTCTGGAGCACTGTGGGTGATACATACCTTTACCAGGTGATCATGTAACCCCCCCAACGCTCACATAGGTCATGGTAGTAAAGTGGGTTGTACGATTCCTGCAGCCCAAGCTGACTGACACTGCGGTGCTGATGGCAGCGACCGTAAAAGATTTTGCCATTTACGGCCGCTCCCAGCAGCCACCGCATTGAGAGTCAGCTTGGGCTCTACGTATGGTATGTGTCTGTCTGTTGTATGGAATCAGTGCCGTAAGACAGGTCGAGGTGAAGACGTGACAGAACTGCAGAATGGAGCTGTTGTGTTTGGACGTGCCCGTGACACATCGTGAATGAAGTTGCCCCATTTGTTGCTGTATCAATTCGGACTTCAGATGTGCCTACAAGGAGCGCTGTACCACTCGCAGCCGTCTAGTATGGCCAAACAACAGTGATCGAAAAGAGATGGTGACCAGCAGGGACTGGAGGCGAGTGTCACGTCTTGTATATGAAAATCTCTTTGAGATGCGGACCCAGGGTGCAGTTCTGGGGGCCAGTGGAGGAGGAGCTCGCAGTTTTCTACTTCCTCTCGCCCTCCCTACAAAAAGTAATTTGTAATCACCTCTACATTTAATGTGCCAGAGATGCCTAGAATTCTAATAAAAGCAACAATAAAATGTAAAAAATTTGAATATAACCATGTACGGAAGTGAAACATGGACGATAAATAGTTTAGACAAGAAGAGAATAGAAGCTTTCGAAATGTGGTGCTACAGAAGAATGCTGAAGATTAGATGGGTAGATCACATAACTAATGAGGAGGTATTGAATAGAATTGGGGAGAAGAGGAGTTTGTGGCACAACTTGACTAGAAGAAGGGATCGGTTGGTAGGACATTTTCTGAGGCATCAAGGGATCACCAATTTAGTACTGGAGGGCAGCGTGGAGAGTAAAAATCGTAGAGGGAGACCAAGAGATGAATACACTAAGCAGATTCAGAAGGATGTAGGCTGCAGTAGGTACTGGGAGATGAAGAGGCTTGCACAGGATAGAGAAGCATGGAGAGCTGCATCAAACCAGTCTCAGGACTGAAGACCATAACAACAACAACAATTTGTTTACGTTTGTGATTAGTACAGTGGTTTTGCTTTTTGGTGGGTGGAGGTTGATCATGAATCCCCCCCCCCCTCCAAATGGTTCAAATGGCTGTAAGCACTATGAGACTTAACATCTGAGGTCATCAGTCCCCTAGACTTAGAACTACTTAAACCTAACTGACCGAGGGACATCACACAGATCCATGCCCGAAGCAGGATTCGAACCTGCGACCGTAGTAGCAGCGCGGTTCCGTACTGAAGCGCCTAGAACCGCTCGGCCACAACAGCCGCCCCCCCACCCCCCTCCCAGTGAGATCCTACCTCCTTGGATACGCGTCTGGATCAGTTTCAAACCTGGTGGAAACTGCGGCTGTCGGTGAATGCAGGTCCATTTCAACTAGTTTCCGGACGACCAATGAGAGGCGAACTGCGTGCTGTGGACGTTTGGAGTCAGGTGCTTCGCCATCCCTCACAACGGTACATACAGGGTGTAACGGATATATATGCAGATATGTTTATATGTTATACCTTAATATTTACATACATCAGTGTGTTGGTTGTTTTTTCTCTGCGTTGAACAGTCCTCCTACAAACACATCACATGCTTTTTTCTGTTCGGCCGTAACTGCACCACTAAGTGGACTGCGCCTGTCAGTATGGACTAACTGGTTTGAGTCGACTCATCCACACTACAACACCCGACCTGCTTCCAGGGGAAGTTAATGCATTAATGGCTTGTTGTTGCCACATGTACTTGGAGCAACTAACTAACCTAAAAACATAACACTCCCATTAGCTATAATTATTAGTCTGCAAATGAAGTAAATATTGATGTAATGTTGTCCAGTACACCGTCCTTAGTCACCACCGGAAACATCCGTTCCTACAGCCGCTACACCCTGTATAGCTGCACATCTTCTGTGGGTCAAAGAAGAAACTGGATACTAGTTGACTGGAGGAGTGTGGTGGCGTCCGGCGAGTCGCAACTTTGCTTCTATCCAAACGATGCAATGTGGCGAGTGCACAGACGGCCCAATGAGGCGTTTCACATCCAGTGCGTGGAGGGCGTAATTCAGGCTAGAATTGGCTCCCTGGCGTTTTGGGGGTGTTTTTCGTATCTTGATTTGGGCCCACTCTTTAAGTTTACTGTGAATATGTGTTAGATTGTTTATCCCAACATTCTCGGTAACCGAGTTTTACCCTTTCATCTTCAGGATGAGGCTGCGTTAGACACTCCCGTCTTTTAAGGGCAGCATGCATACGTTCCTGTTTTGAATTACGATTACGCACCATTTCAAATCTCGAGTGGTCCCCTAAATCTTCTTATCTTATCCCCACAAAAAGTATCTCGGACTATTTGGAACAACGGAACGTAGTAATCAACATCCCCTCAATTTGGCAACTCCACTCGATCGTACCATAAATGTTTGATTTCAGCTGGATATGATGTATGTTTAGAGATTTGTGGGCTTCCGCCCTCACTGATTTGAGGCCATTATCAAGACTAAAGGCGGAGTTACATGGTATTAGGGTGGTGTTTCCTGAGGACGAGACCAATTGCTGTACGATGTGCTTGTTAAGGGCTCAGTGGATAATGCTGGTATGTGGGATCACTCTAACTTTTTCTGTCAAAAATTGTATAGCAGATGGAAGAGGATCCAAAACTGGCTCCTTTCAGTTAAGAAGCTAATGGTGGTGGGAGATGATATACAGGATGTTACAAAAAGGTACGGCCAAACTTTCAGGAAACATTCCTCACACACAAATCAAGAAAAGATGTTATGTGGACATGTGTCCGGAAACGCTTAATTTCCATGTTAGAGCTCATTTTAGTTTCGTCCACCTACGCTCAATGGAGCACGTTATCATGATTTCATATGGGATACTCTACCTGTGCTGCTAGAACATGTGCCTTTACAAGTGCGACACAACATGTGGTTCATGCACGATGGAGCTCCTGCACATTTCAGTCGAAGTGTTCGTATGCTTCTCAACAACAGATTCGGTGACCGATGGATTGGTAGAGGCGGACCTATTCCACGGCCTCCACGCTCTCCTGACCTCAACCCTCTTGACTTTCATTTATGGGGGCATTTGAAAGCACTTGTCTCCGCAACCCCAGTACCAAATGTAGAGACTCTCCGTGCTCGTATTGTGGACGGCTGTGATAGAATACGCCATTCTCCAGAGCTGCATCAGCGCATCAGGGATTCCATGCGACGAAGGGTGGATGCATGTATCCTCGCTAACGGAGGACATTTTGAACATTTCCTGTAACAAAGTGTTTGAAGTCACGCTGGTACGTTCTGTTGCTGTGTGTTTCCATTCCATAATTAATGTGATTTGAAGAGAAGTAATAAAATGAGCTCTAACATGGAAAGTAAGCGTTTCCGGACACATGTCCACATAACATATTTTCTTTCTTTGTGTGTGAGGAATGTTTCCTGAAAGTTTGGCCGTACCTTTTGTAACACCCTGTATAGTGATATATATTGCTAATCAGTGACTGACGTTGCCTGGGGACATATTTATGCCAATTATTCCAATTCTATTAGTCCATCTCTCCTTCCCTTCTCTTTGCCCATTCCATCCTGCCACCTCTCGTCCATCACCATCTGCCCCCACTCTCTGTCCAACTCTTCCTCTCCCCTCCACTCTCTGTTCATCACCTCCTGCTGCTCTCAGTCTCCATCTGCTACTCTTCCCCCCTGGCTCCCCATCTTGCTCCTCCTCCCTCTCTCTGTCCATACACTCCTGCCCCTCTCTCCATCTCCTCCTCCCCACCTCTAAATCAATTTCCTTCTCCCCCTCTATCTGTCCATCTCCTTGTCCATCTTCCCCTCCCTCTCCATCTCCTCCTCTTCCCTCTGTTTGTCTATCTTCTCCTCTCCCCTCTCTCTGGCCATCCCCTTCCCTTTCTCTATCCATTTCCCCTCCCCTTTCTCTCTGTCCCTCTCTCCCTTCCCCCATATCTGTGTCCATTTCCACGTTCCCCCTCTGTCCATCTCTTCCTTCCACCTTCTCTCTCTTCATTATCATCCCCATCCCAGTTGGAGGTTGCTAGTTCGTACGACCACAGTATTTCTTTCCAGATAGTCAGTAATATGCATCCCATGTTTGGCTGAAATAGGTCCACGGGTTTAGGAGAGGCTTTTTAACAGTGGCTTTGCCCACATACACACGTCTCATATAGGTCATGTATACTTAAATTTTACACATTTCTGCATATATTTCACCTATACCTCTAGCGAATTTTGCCTTGCAGTTTCGTTGTCACGCAGTCAAATGTTTATGACGTCATATCTCCTAAACTATGTCCGTGCAAAGGTATATTTTGCAGGTACATTCATTGGCATATGTCAATACTGTCTGCAAAATGTGCTGCGAGTACAGTTACTAGAAAAGAAGTAATAAATTGAATGTTCATCCCTGATGCAGCAGTTTTACTGCGCGAATAGCGAAATCATTTCTGGCAAGGGGGTGGGGGTGAACGAGAAAAAGTCTCGTAGAGGCTTGAAATTATATTAAGTGTTAAGTTTGTTATAAGTAATTAAGCGCTCTCATTTTCAAACACTGGATGAATATAGTCTGGCTATTTCAGCCTTATGAGCTACAATTCTTGTTTTACCCCCATCACCAACACTTTGAGATGTAGGTGATTCTTACCCCTACAGTGTTTCTTTCCAGACAGTGATTGATATATGTACCAAGTTTGGTTGCAATCGATTCAGTGGTGCAAGAGGAAATGTGAAACATACATACATACATACATACACTTTTTAATATTCATGAATTCATATAATGATTACAATGGCGCTTAAATTCTTGCCACACTCCGATTTAATATCATTTACCTCCATTGCTTGCACACTTTATTTGTGACAGGGCTCTAACTACTGTTTACTGGTATACTATATTCTTCAGTGTGTGCTTTCCAAGGTCACGTCGAGTGTGGAGCTTGCTTGCCTTTTGATAAATCTTCTCTAAGACGGTCAAAATCCATCTTCTCAAATCCAACTGTGCGAATAATTCTTTCTCGAGAACCTCGACAAATTTTCGTGACTTCAATGATCCAGTTTCTCTCAAATTTCTACCCGCAGCGATAAAATTTCTACTTTTGAGGCTGACGCCCATCGAAAAATTTCTTTATTATGCTCTTTTACCTTTCAATCCTCTATATCCTACCGAGTCATGCACGTCTGTAACGAGTAACACTCTACTTCGAAATCCAATCACTAGAGGTAAACACCATAGTTTTAGTATGTTTCATCAGTCACACTTGCGGCCAGTCATGTTACATGAACACCATAGAATAAATCTCTGCCTCGTGATGACTGGGTGTCGTGTGATGTCCTTAGGTTAGTTAGGTATAAGTAGTTCTAAGTTCTAGGGGACTGATGACCATAGATGTTAAGTCCCACAGTGCTCAGAGCCATTTGAACCATAGAATAAAAGACGTAATATTACGTGGGACGATCACGTATTCTCAGTAACTTTGATTCATCTGTAAGATATTGACAAACTCCTTTCGTCTAGGACAGGGGTCTCCAAACTACGGCCCGCGGGCCGAAAGCGGCCCGCGAGGGCCGGCAAACCGGCCCGCGTTAGCTGGCCGGACACCCCCGGTATCCGGCCCGCCAAATATTTGAGGTGGTACCTATACTGCCAACAATTGAGTTTCGAGGCCCATCGCGACCAATACACCGTGACATTGGCTCTGATACTCGCTACAAGACTACATAACTAAACTTATGCTTGAAATAACAATGCGTTCACATACTCTATCTCTGTTACGTCTTGCAGTAATACTGTTGCTAACAATGATTTTCAGATTTCGTTAACTTTACAGGACGCTTTCGTGAAGAATGTGCAGTGACATACTTTTTTGTCGGTGAAATTCGCCAGAATAAAATACGCCAGAATTTCGGTCAGGTACGTCCACCAATCAAAATTATGTAATTAAATGAAAATCGTAGTTCATTTCAGTGCTAGCTATTCCCACAACCTTAGATTTTTGCGATTTCGTCTTTCCTTTAGCCTTACATTACGGTGATCACTGAGTGCTAGGGTGCTTTAATCCCACTAGGTAGATCTTGGCCCTTATGATTTCGTGGAGGAGTCAATGTGGCCCGCGGACTAAAAAGTTTGGAGACCCCTGGTCTAGGACTTGTAATGTTAGTTAATTCACTTTCAAAACATAAAGCCACAGCATAATTTTCTTTCCGTCGTTTGTCAGTTTAATTTCATAATTAAGTTTGGAGTATTTCGACGTATGAGCAAAAACGTCCTGTAAATGTAATTAGTAATGCCATCTGTTAGTGGCGCTGAGAACTAGTGGTGGAAAGGATGATGTGTTTTTGTCTGTCCAAAATTATGTGTTTAACTTCTTGTTACTGGCATTTTCTCAAATAGCGCTAATAATGTACAATAAATAGAACGTGTAGTATGAAAATAAATATATGTATAAACGAGTTTGTTAACATGTCAAAGAGAACTGGGTAGACCAAAGAGTTTATTATTGTTAAAAGAGCATGGTAATAACAGTCTGTGGTTAACAGTCGTTGTACAAGGAAGTGCGCTAAATACGGAAGAAAGCACTTGCGTTAATATGTTCCTAGTGGCTATTTACTGGGATGTCAGAAGAAATGAGTTTTTAATATCACACGGCCACGAAAAGAGTGAAGAAATAAGTGGAAAAATGTCAGTATGATACCAAAATCATTAAGTCCACGGCAACAGTGCAGCTACGTTCGCCGTCTTCTGGTAAAGAGCAGGTTCTCAATGACTGCTTTCATACTTCATTCGACATAATTTAATTAAAAGACGTATAACTAACTTCCTTTGTCATTAATAGTTTTACAACCAGTCACCATAAAGCAGAGTTGGTCATTACTTGAAGTTTTGTACTTAAATTCGTATAAAGTCGTTTCACGAAAATCCTTCAGCATTGCAATAATATAGTAGTTTCATTAGCGGCACAGTGTCGGTTGTGTTAATATCAATGTTGCTTAGAGCATGATTAGTAGAATGGTTTGCGTGAATGAGTGTGTGGTTCAAATGGCTCAGAGCACTATGAGACTTAACTTCTGAGGTCATCAGTCCCCTAGAACTTAGAACTACTTAAACCTAACTAACCTAAGGACATCACACACATCCATGCCCGAGGCAGGATTCGAACCTGCGACCATAGCGATCGCGCGGTTCCAGACTGTAGCGCCTAGGACCGCTCGACCACTACGGCCGGCTAATGAGTGTGTGAGTGACTTTATTAATATAATGACGTATCATCGTAACGAGATTCACTGCTACATTATATTGCATCTTTATCAATAATCACGTCAAACTTCGTCAATGTCTTTTTTTTCACGTAAAAATGAAATATTATTACCACATGTAGGCCCTACTTAAAATTTTTTGTTGTAACATGGCGTTGTGTGTCCGATGCTCACGGTCAGTTTTCAAAATTTAAAAAAGTAGTTTCATAACAAATCCTGACGGCCGCCTTACAGACTTTCTACGACAGACATGCTCGCATACATGCGACTCGGTAAGAGAACAACTGCTCTTTGACTGACAAGTGATGTCAAAAGATAAACGACAGAGATGCTGGTCACAGATTTTTCAAGTTAAATCCGAAGATTAATTATACAGAAAGTTGCGAAAACGTTCGCAGTCTTAAAACCTGGCACGCTGGTTCCGTACCGTGCGTCGTTGTGAGCCCCACAAATCTGCGAACGAGTCTCCCTTGGTTGAGTGTGTAAAGGCATAATCTGAAACCGTTTCTGAGGGCTCACCTGAAGAACATGAATTTTTTTCAAGGTAAGTCAGCTTCCGTGCTTCAAAGAACTGTCACCTACGTGGACATCAGACTAAATATCTAATTCTGAAACTTTCAACCTAAAGCTTATCGCAATAAAAAATGTAATGTGAATCTCTTCTGAATCGACAGGCAACGAAGGCATCACCGTAACCGTGATCAGGTGTGTCACGGATGGTTTAGTACCAGTAGAGACACTTAAAATTTCTCTCCTGTGCATGGGACCCATAGCATTTAATGGAAAAGAACCATAGCCCGATCTATCTCTCAGAACGAAAAGACACCATCACCATGCGACTACCAGCCATTCAGCATTTTGCCCACTGTATCCAAGGTCCTGGAAAATATTGTTCACAATCAACTTACGTGACAAATATCAATTCGGTTTTCGTAAACACCGTCCCCCCACATTGCACTAAGATAATTAATGAACACTAAGGTAACTAATGATCTTAAATATGCTGTAGGCAGACATGAGGGCACACTATTGACGCAACTATTCTTCTGCTAAACATATGAAAGCTCAACTTAGGCACACTGCTCAGAAAAAATTGACAGCCAAAATAATTCGATAAGCTACTTGGGAGACAGACAGCAGTGTGTAGCCTGGGGGAATGAAAACTCGTCCAGACAGATATTCTCTCAGGAATGCCACATGGGTTAGACCCGCGTCCTCTATAGCTCTCCTTGTATGTCAAACACATCTTGTCGATTCTGTTCTCCTGTAAATACCATGACGATCTCCAGCTTCATTTATGTAAAGACTCGAAAATATCAACACTGCCGTCGTCCAAATGAATGAAGCTCTGTTTTCAGTTTTCATTTTAAGAGGAACCTAAAGGATTTATTGGTGGACGACTCCTTCTACTTCATTGATGAATTTCTGAGTAGGACCAACTGATATGTTTCATTACTAACAATATCACCAAATGCGAGTATTAGTACAAGCTGACGCCTGTACGAGTTCAGTGCAGTAATGTGATCATTGTATTGTATTGTATTAAACCGTGGACGCAGAAACGACGGAGAGGCTCCGTCCCGCCGTAGCCCTCAGTGGTACACAACCCCACAACAGGCTACAGCAGTCCACTCACCCCACCGCCGCCCCACACCGAACCCAGGGTCATGTGCAGTTCGGCCTCCAGTGGACCCCCCCGGGAACGTCTCATACCAGACGAATGTAGCCCCAAATGTTTGCGAGGTAGGATAATTATGGCGTAAGCGTACGTGGAAACGGTTTGCGCAGCAATCGCCGACGCAGTGTAACTGATGCGGAATAAGGGGATCCAGCCCGCATTCGCAGAGGCAGATGGAAAACCGCCTTAAAAAGCATCCACAGGCTGGCCGGCACACCGGACCTCGACACTAATCCTCCGGGCGGATTCGTGCCGCGCGTTAGACCACGCGGCTAGCCGGGCGGATCGGCCGCTGTGACCGAGCGGTTCTAGGGGCTTTAGTCCGGAACCGCGCGACTGCTACGGTCGCAGGTTCGAATCCTGCCTCGGGCATGGATGTGTGTGATGTCCTTAGGTTAGTTTGGTTTAAGTATTTCTAAGTTCTAGGGGACTGATGACCACAGATGTTAAGTCCTATAGTGCTCAGAGCCATTTGAACCATTTAGACGGGTGGGCTACGCGATCATTGTAAATAAGTGCTGTAAAATTATATTTTTATCTGATGATGCATGGCTACATATAGCCGGCGAATTACCATGTGCATCTCAATGTACTGAACTTTACATGTTTCCTGACAAGTTACTTATCACCTTTTAAACGAAAATATTTTTAAGATCTTTTTTTACTTATTCCTCATCCTTAACGACCGTTTCACTTTGGATCGGTGGAAGGTACATTAGCATATTTGTTTTTATTTGAAAATATTTATTGCATATTCTTGTTTTTCTGATGTGTTGTACATTAGTTCCTCACTATGCTCCTACTGTAACGAAAAGTACACCTAATCTAATTTAACCTATTCAGCTGGGCGCAAACATAGGAACTAAGCTGAGCTATTTAGCTGCCTCGACTTCTTATGTGTAACACTAAGTAGCTATGACCGGACGAGTTTTCTTGAGGAAGGGCAATAAGTTACATGCATAACCCTATCTCGTAAATCGATCTATCTGTTGGCGGAAACTGTATCAAAGTATAGTTCCTGAGATTAACCTTCACGTACAGACAGAAAAACGAGTCGACATACTTTAATTCGTAATATGTATAGATGCGAACAAGTTCCAAATAATTTTTGTATCATATCAAGAATTAATTAGTTTAGAATTCCGGAAATATTTGCCTCCTATTGTTCTTGACAGTATCCCAGTATCGTATCAAAAAACGGTGAAGAACCTGGCCAGTTCTGTTAATACAGTAAAACAAATGTTCTCATTTTCTCCCACTTACACTTCTTTCTCTTTTCGTTTCCTAGTCAGACATGTCACTTTGATTCTGGTCTCTCATTATTTATGTTGCATTACGTTCCTCTTCTGTCTTTCTACCGTTTCTGTCACATGCATTGTTGCCAGTGTTCAGAATATCTACCTATAATTAGTCCTTGATGCCACGCTTTTCTCTGCAACAGCTGCTACTACATCCACTATTTATATCATTGTTGTTCCTACCCGTTGGATTCCATAGATTAACTGATGATCTCTTACAACATGTGTGCTATAATTAATGTAATGTAGAATTCGTAGAGTGCCGGGCTAGACGCAAGAAAGAATCTGATGGCCCTAACCTTGTCAGGATAAATTAATCAGTAACTAAGTTGACATATAAACAGATGTACTGGAATATTATCCAGATATGTAGGATTCGTGTCAGCGAGGGACATTGAGCATGTACAAAAAAAAAAGGAGCAGACCGAAAAAAAGAGCAGAGCGAGTAACCTCTGGCTTGTTTGATTTAGCGGGAGAGTGTAACAGACTCTTCGCAAATTTAATTAATAGGATACTTGAACAATTACGGTGTAACAGCTCACGGCAACAACCTACTCAATAAACTCTGTTAACCCCCCCCCCCCCATGAACCATGGATCTTCCCGTTGGTGGGGAGGCTTGCGTGGCTCAGCGATACATACGGTCGTACCGTAGGTACAACCATAACGGAGGGGTATCGGTTGAGAGGCCAGACAAACGTGTGGTTCCTGAAGAGGGGCAGCAGCCTTTTCAGTAGTTGCAGGGGCAACAGTCTGGATGATTGACTGATCTGGCCTTGTAACACTAACCAAAACGGCCTTGCTGTGCTGGTACTGCGAACGGCTGAAAGCAAGGGGAAACTACAGCCGTAATTCTTCCCGAGGGCATGCAGCTTTACTGTATGGATAAATGATGATGGCGTCCTTTTGGGTAAAATATTCCGGAGGTAAAATGGTCCCCCATTCGGATCTCCTGGCGGGGACTACTCAAGAGGACGTCGTTACCAGCAGAAAGAAAACTGGCGTTCTACGGATCGGAGCGTGAAATGTCAGATCCCTTAATCGGGCAGGTAGGTTAGAAAATTTAAAAACGGAAATGGACAGGTTAAAGGTAGATGTAGTGGGAATTGGTGAAGTTCGGTGGCAGGAGGAATAAGACTTTTGGTCAGGTGAATGCAGGGTTATAAATACAAAATCAAATTGGGGTAATGCAGGAGTAGGTTTAATAATGAATAAGAAAAAATAGGAGTGCGTGTAAGCTACTACAAAAGAAATATTGAACGCATTATTGTGGCCAAGATAGACACGAAGCCCATGCCTACTGCAGTAGTACAAGTTTATATGCCAACTAGCTCTGCAGATGATGAAGAAATTGATGAAATGTATGATGAGAAAAAAGAAATTATTCAAGTAGTGAAGGGAGACGAAAATTTAATAGCCATGGGTGACTGGAATTCGAAAGTAGGAAAAGGGAGAGAAGGAAACGTAGTAGGTGAATATGGATTGGGGGTAAGAAATGAAAGAGGAAGCCGTCTGGTAGAATCTTGCACAGAGCATAACTTAATCATAGCTAACACTTGGTTCAAGAATGATAAAAGAAGGTTGTATACATGGAAGAATCCTGGAGATACTAGAAGGTATCAGATAGATTATATAATGGTAAGGCAGAGATTTAGGAACCAGGTTTTAAATTGTAAGACATTTCCAGGGGCAGATGTGGACTCTGACCACAATCTATTAGTTATGACCTGTAGATTAAAACTGAAGAAACTGCAAAAAGGTGGGAATTTAAGGAGATGGGACCTAGATAAACTGGCTAAACCAGTGGTTGTACAGCGTTTCAGGGAGAGCATACGGGAATAATTGACAGGAATGGGGGAAAGAAATACTGTAGAAGAAGAATGGGTAGCTCTGAGGGATGAAGTAGTGAGGGTAGCAGAGGATCAAGTAGGTAAAAAGATGAAGGCTAGTAGAACTCCTTGGGTAACAGAAGAAATATTGAATTTAATTGATGAAAGGAGAAAATTTAAAATGCAGTAAATGAAGCAGGCAAAAAGGAACACAAACGTCTCAAAAATGAGATCGACAGGAATTGCAAAATGGCTAAGCAGGGATGACTAGAGGACAAATGTAAGGATGTAGAGGCTTATGTCACTAGGGGTAAGATAGATACTGCCTACAGGAAAATTAAAGAGACCTGTGGAGAAAAGAGAGCGACTTGTATGAATATCAAGAGCTCAGATGGAAACCCAGTTCTAAGCAAAGAAGGGAAAGCAGAAAGGTGGAAGGAGTATATAGAGGGTCTATACAAGGGTGATGTACTTGAGGACAATATTATGGAAATGGAAGAGGATGTAGATGAAGATGAAATGGGAGATACGATACTGCGTGAAGAGTATGACAGAGCACTGAAAGACCTGAGTCGAAACAAGGCCCC
The DNA here is from genome assembly GCF_021461385.2 of Schistocerca piceifrons. Lineage (NCBI taxonomy): Eukaryota > Metazoa > Arthropoda > Insecta > Orthoptera > Acrididae > Schistocerca > Schistocerca piceifrons. Next base: position 729,140,766 of record NC_060138.1, read on the forward strand.
GGTAGTAGACAACATTCCATTAGAACTACTGACGGCCTTGGGAGAGCCAGTCCTGACAAAACTACCATCTGGTAAGCAAGATGTATGAGACAGGCGAAATACCCTCAGACTTCATGAAGATCCCAAAGAAAGCAGGTGTTGACAGATGTGAAAATTACCGAACTATCGGGAAGATCAGTTTGGATTCCGTAGAAATGTTGGAACACGTGAGGCAATACTGACCTTACGACTTATCTTAGAAGAAAGATTAAGGAAAGGCAAACCTACGTTTCTAGCATTTGTAGACTTCGAAAAAGCTTTTGACAATGTTGACTGGAATACTCTCTTTCAAATTCTAAAGGTGGTAGGGGTAAAATACAGGGAGCGAAAGGCTATTTACAATTTGTACAGGAACCAGATGGCAGTTATAAGAGTCGAGGGGCATGAAAGGGAAGCAGTGGTTGGGAAGGGAGTGAGACAGGGTTGTAGCCTCTCCCCGATGTTATTCAATCTGTATATTGAGCAAGCAGTTAGGAAACAAAAGAAAAATTCGGAGTAGGTATTAAAATCCATGGAGAAGAAATAAAAACTTTGAGGTTCGCCGATGACATTGTAATTCTGTCAGAGACAGCAAAGGACTTGGAAGAGCAATTGAATGGAATGGACAGTGTCTTAAAGGGAGGATATAAGATGAACATCAACAAAAGCAAAACGAGGATAATGGAATGTAGTCGAATTAAGTCGGGTGATGCTGAGGGGATTAGATTAGGAAATGAGATGCTTAAAGTAGTAAAGGAGTTTTGCTATTTGGGGAGCAAAATAACTGATGATGGTCGAAGTAGAGAGGATATAAAATGTATACTGGCAATGGTAAGGAAAGCGTTTCTCTTTTCTGAAATTATTTGTATGGAGTGTAGCCATGTATGGAAGTGAAACGTGGACGATAAATAGTTTGGACAAGAACAGAATATAAGCTTTCGAAAAGTGGTGCTACAGAAGAGGATGAAGATTAGATGGGTAGATAACATAATTAATAAGGAAGTATTGAATAGAATTGGGGAGAAGACGAGTTTGTGGCACAACTTGACAAGAAGAAGGGACCGGTTGGCAGGACATGTTCTGAGGCATCAAGGGATCACAAATTTAGCATTGGAGGGCAGCGTGGAGGGTAAAAATCGTAGAGGGAGACCAAGAGATGAATACACTAAGCAGATTCAGAAGGATGTAGGTTGCAGTAGGTATTGGGAGATGAAGAAGCTTGCACAGGATAGAGTAGAATGGAGAGATGCATCAAACCAGTCTCAGGACTGAAGACCACAACAACAACAACAACAACTATTTTCAGGGTGTAATTCATTCTCGAGATTTCAACAAACCCAGTCGTAGAAACGGCGAAGATACACTTAGCGTGATAACAGTATGCACAGACCATTGTAGCAGGCTTTCTTCCCAGCACTCCAGTTTGCTATGGATAAGAAATTCCTACCATGTGGTACAACTTTAAAGTACCCATACTCATGTATTTTACAATGGGTTGCAGAATATAGATGCAGTTGCAGAAAGTTAACAGCTGGTTGTGATTTTCAGTCTTTGTGATCTGCATCGAGATAGTTGTAGGGAATACCAACGTCACTTTAACACTGCTTCCGTCTTTTCTAGAAGTATTCTTTCCAGGACAATGTAGTATTTACCCTGCTTATGCTCAGGTCATTAAGATTTTCTCTTACCATCACTTGAAACTTTGAAACAATAGCGAATCCCAAGCTAGGAAAATTAGGAGAACTTACATCTACATATATACGAGACAAGCCATTTTACAGTGCATGGCGGAGGATACTTCGCACCATTATTTTAGATTTTCTGTCCTCTTCCATTCTTGTTTAGAGAAAGGCGAAAATGACTGTCTCTATTCCTCTACGTGCACCGTAATCTGATTCTAGCGTTTCCTGCGGGGACATATACGATGGTGGCAGCACAATGGTCACACAGTCTACTCTGAATACCCAGCAGGATTTTGTGGGAACTTGCGTCTTCTTTCTTCTAAAGATTCCCATTGAAGCAACCCTAGCATTTCTGTTATCTTTCGTATGGGCTGTATCGCCCTGTTACGATTCCAGCAGTACGTCTCTGAATTCGACGTCTGTTACGATGCCTATTTGATAGCTCCAAACGCAGGAGAGATACTCCAGAACTGATCGTCCTAATTTACGTTCTTCTGGGCTCGCAGAGTGATATAAGTCTTGTAATGACCTTATAAATATGAATCCAAGTTCGCTACCTCAATTGAATTTCATTATTGCAGTTGGCCTATATCGGCTATAGTTGCCACTGTCAAGCTATATGTGTAGAATAAAGAGAACTTTAGTATTATTTGCTTAATTTTTTTATATTTACATGTTACAGTTATACGGTGTGTGTATACCTATCGATACTCACGTCTAGTGATTCTAGACTTCCATTTCACATCGGTGGGATTTTTTGGTCATCACTCTACTAACTGGTATGATGCGCCCGCCACGAATTCCTTTCCTGTGCTAACCTCTTCATCTCAGAGCAGCACTTGCAACCTACGTCCTCAATTATTTGCTTGACGTATTCCAATCTCTGTCTTCCTCTACAGTTTTTGCCCTCTACAGCTCCCTCTAGTACCATGGAAGTCATTCCCTCATGTCTTAGCATATGTCCTATCATCCTGTCCCTTCTCCTTATCAGTGTTTTCCACATATTCCTTTCCTCTCCGATTCTGCGTAGAACCTCCTCATTCCTTACCTTATCAGTCCACCTAATTTTCAACATTCGTCTATAGCACCACATCTCAAATGCTTCGATTCTCTTATGTTCCGGTTTTCCCACAGTCCATGTTTCACTACCATACAATGCTGTACTTCAGACGTACATCCTCAGAAATTTCTTCCTCAAATTAAGGCCGGTATTTGATATTAGTAGACCTCTCTTGGCCAGAAATGCCTTTTTTGCCACAGCGAGTCTGCTTTTGATGTCCTCCTTGCTCCGTCCGTCATTGGTTATTTTACTGCCTAGGTAGCAGAATTCCTTAACCTCATTGACTTCGTGACCATCAATCCTGATGCCAAGTTTCTCGCTGTTCTCATTTCTACTACTTCTCATTACCTTCGTCTTTCTCCGATTTACTCTCAAACCATACTGTGTACTCATTAGACTGTTCATTCCGTTCAGCAGATCATTTAATTCTTCTTCACTTTCACTCAGGATAGCGATGTCATCAGCGAATCGTATCATTGATATCCTTTCACCTTATATTTTAATTCCACTCCTGAACCTTTCTTTTATTTCCATCATTGCTTCCTCGATGTACAGATTGAAGAGTAGGGTCGAAAGGCTACAGCCTTGTCTTACACCCTTCTTAATACGAACACTTCGTTCTTGATCGTCCACTCTTATTATTCCCTCTTGGTTGTTGTACATATTGTATATGACCCGTCTCTCCCTATAGCTTATCCCTACTTTTTTCAGAATCTCGAACAGCTTGCACCATTTTATATTGTCGAAAGCTTTTTCCAGTTGACAAATCCTATGTAAGTGTCTTGATTTTTCTTTAGCCTTGCTTCCACTATTAGCCGTAACGTCAGAATTGCCTCTCTCGTCCCTTTACTTTTTCTAAAGCCAAACTGATCGTCACCTAGCGCATTCTCAATTTTCTTTTCCATTCTTCTGTATATTATTATTGTAAGCAGCTTCGATGCATGAGCTGTTAAGCTGATTGTGCGATAATTCTCGCACTTGTCAGCTCTTGCCGTCTTTGGAATTGTGTGGATGATGCTTTTTCGAAAGTCAGATGGTATATCGCCAGACTCATATATTATACACACCCACGTGAGTAGTCGTTTTTTTGCCACTTCCCCCAATGATTTTAGAAATTCTGATGGAATGTTATCTACCCCTTCTGCCTTATTTGACCGTAAGTCCTCCAAAGCTCTTTTAAATTCCAATACGGGATCCCCTATCTCTTCTAAATCGACTCCTGTTTCTTCTTCTATCACATCAGACAAATCTTCACCCTCATAGAGGCTTTCAATGTATTCTTTCCACGTATCTGCTCTCTCCTCTGCATTTAACAGTGGAATTCCCGTTGCACTCTTAATGTTACCACCGTTGCTTTTAATGTCACCAAAGGTTGTTTTGACTTTCCTGTATGCTGAGTCTGTCCTTCCGACAATCATATCTTTTTCGATGTCTTCACATTTTTCCTGCAGCCATTTCGTCTTAGCTTCCCTGCACTTCCTATTTATTTCATTCCTCAGCGACTTGTATTTCTGTATTCCTGATTTTCCCGAAACATGTTTGTACTTCCTCCTTTCATCAATCAACTGAAGTATTTCTTCTGTTACCCATGGTTTCTTCGCAGCTACCTTCTTTTACATATGTTTTCCTTCCCAACTTCTGTGATGGCTCTTTTTAGAGATGTCCATTCCTCTTCAACTCTACTGCCTACTGCGCTATTCCTTATTGCTGTATCTATAGCGTTAGAGAACTTCAAACGTATCTCGTCATTCCTTAGTGGGTACTGTCGCTTAGTACGTTGTTGTATACGGCTTTGTTAAGGGTTATTTCCAAGAAGAGTTGCCCATCGAACGCGCAGGCTCCGAACGATATACGTCGGCCGCGCGTCTCTCGTAGCGGCAAGTATGGATACTGTTTATTGTGGTGACTAGAGAGACGACAAAAGACAAAAGTTTACTAAATTAACATTATTTGCAGAGGGAACTGGTAATTTCAGTTACTTTATTCGTCAGTCACGTCTTCGATGGGTTGTAAGCGCCTTCAGAAACAGTCCTTGTTTTCCGTAACACGGGCACACCCTGGAAACATTGATCGGCCATAACATCATGACCACCTACCTAATAGCCGATACGTTCGCCTTCGGCGGGGATAACAGCGGCGACGCATAATGGCATGGAAGAAATGAGGCCTTGGTAGTGTCGCCGGAGAGAGTTGGCACCGTATCTGCATACACAAGTCACCTAATTCCCGTAAAGGGTTCAAATGGCTCCGAGCACTATGGGACTTAACTGCTGTAGTCATCAGTCCCCTAGAACTCAGAACTACTTAAACCTTACTAACCTAAGGACATCACACACATCCACGCCCGAGGCAGGATTCGAACCTGCGACCGTAGTGGTCGCGCGGTTCCAGACTGTAGCGCCTAGAACCGCTTGGCCACTCCGGCCGGCTTCCCGTAAATTCGGAGAGGAAGGGAGGGGGCGATGAGCTCTGACGTCACGTTCAGTCACATTCCAGATGTGTTCGATCGGGTTCAGATCTGACGAGTTGGGGGTGTGTTCCTCGAACCACTGCACCACACTCCTAGCCTTGTGACATGGCGAACTGTCTTGTTGAAAAATGTTACTGCTGTCAGGAAACATGATCGTCATGAAGGGGTTTACGTGGTCTGCAACCAGTGTACGATACATCTTGACCGCCATGGTGCTTCGCATGAGCTCCACTGGACACATGTATGCCCACGTGAATATTCCTCATAGCATAATGGAGCTGTCACCAGCTTGTGTCCGTCGTGCAGTGCAGGTGTCAAGGAGTGTTCCCCTGGAAGACGACGGATTCGCGTCCTCCCGTTGGCATAACGAAGACAGCATCCGGATTCATCAGACCACGCAACGCTCCGCTACTGGGCCAACGTCCAGTGCCGATGGTCACGTGCACTGTGTGTTCAGACGCACTTGTACCCTGCCCAGCATTGAATTCTGAAGTTAGTTCCGCCACAGTTCGCAGCCTGTCCTGTTTTACTAGTCTGACGAGCCTACGACGTCGGATATCTGTAATGAGGGGCAGCCGCCCAACCTCACGACGTCTGGACATGTTTTCAATTTGGTTTCGTCACGTGTTGAAGACACTCACCCCTGCACTCCTCAGTACTCGACAACACGTGCAGTTCCGAAATGCTCGTGCCGAGCCTCCGGGCAGATTGCGATATCTGCCCTCGGTCGAACTCAGACAGATCGCGCGCCTTCCCCATTCTACACATGAACTGCGCGCTCATTAATCCTACGATTACCGTGTGTTTGTCTGAGTAGCTGTCACTCCACGTCAGGTGACGCTGCTATCGCCTGGACGGATTTATATCGATAGTAGGTCGTTGGTCATATGTTCTGGCTGATCAGTGTATTTCTCTGAGGTCCCGCGCCCGGGTTCCCGGGTTCGATTCCCGGCGGGGTCAGGGATTTTCTCTGCCTCGTGATGACTGGGTGTTGTGTGATGTCCTTAGGTTAGTTAGGTTTAAGTAGTTCTAAGTTCTTGGGGACTGATGACCACAGATGTTAAGTCCCATAGTGCTCAGAGCCATATGTCTCTGAGGAATACTGAGTGAGTCTCAGAAGACTGAACTTCCCCACGCAACGCATATTGTGGAGGCACAGTTATTGGATGCGGAACAAGACTGCACACTACACAATCGAAGAATTAAATTCGCGAGGTAAAAGCATCGGGGCTGGAGACTACAATGGCTTCTAACATTTTAAAGAACATAGTCTTATATAGGAAAAACAGCGATCTGTTATTATTATAAATAAACTAGAAGCAGTCTTGATCGCTTAAGTGATAAAGACTGCTTCTAGTTTATTTTCAACGGCTTCACTCAGTCCTATTCAAAACGCTAACCGTTACGCAATGTTTCCTTAGCAACACACTAAACATGTTCGACATGTCCCGCCAACACAGCCATGCGTTCGATGTATTTTGTCGTTCGATAATTATCGTTCTGAGCCCGCGCGTTCAAAAGGCAACTTTTCTTGGAAATTACCTTTGTTTGTATTTCAAGGAACTTGTGACAGCTTGCTGTTCCTTTTTTACGTCAGTGGATGCTGTTCAACGTATTTTGGTTTATATTTATACAGTAACGTATATCTGGCAGCACATTTAACAGTTGCATCAACGATGCTATATGGTTACAAAGTTACTTACTATAAGTAGTCTTTGAAGTTAGTTGATTAACTATTTGATCTTCGTTGCTACTTTTATCTTTGACTATGGAGTGTTTTTTCTTATGTCTCTGTTTATCCGTTATCGCAATTTAAGATGTGAATAAAATTTTGGTAATTTCCAAGAATGATTGCCTCTCGAAGTCGCAGATTCCAAACGATACATATCGAACGTGCGATCCTAAATCGATCACGTGACTCTGGTGGCGGGCGTTATGAGTATGTTTACGGTTGTCACTACAGCAATGACAAAAGAAGAGCGTTTCTAAAATACCTGTAATTACAAAGGAGACGACCTACCCTATTCGTTGTCGGTGTTATAGTCATGTGAAAGTCCATGTGATGTGTACGCTACGGGAACAATTCCTTTTTGCCATTAATTCGCGGAGGTGTTTAACTTACAGCAACTAAGGGAACGACGGAAAACAGATAAAAATGACGATCACAAATAATTGATTATAACGCCCGTCACCAGAGTCGCGTGATCGATTTAGGCTCGCACGTTCGATATGTATCGTTTGGACCCCGCGACTTCGAGAGGCAATCATTCTTGGAAACTGCCAAAATTTTCTATGTAGTTTTTGTTTTTATAGTTCATTTGTCTGCTTAGCACGTACTGTGGTTACTTAAATGTGCACATATATATTTCCATTTCTTCAAGAACGTTCGTTGCTGGTCCCTTTGGTACTATGTACAGGATTTTCATTGCCTGTTTATATGTTCTGCTTTGTGGTTCTCGGATTTTAAGTATTTGAGAAAAGCAGGAACATTACCCTCGTAATCTGTCGTGCGCTCTCACTATCTGATGTCGAAATTTCATATTGTTTGGCCTATGTAAAATTTTTCACAATTTTTACGTTCGATTTTGTATATTCTTGGGTTGTGAACTGATAATTACGTTTTCGCAGAGTGGATTCGTGTTTTGAAGTTATCGTTGGTTCGGTAATCGAATTCTACAGTTGTATTTTTTAGAAATGCATTCAATTTATTAGATAGGTTTCGTAGATATGCAGCGATATTCGCGGAGTTTTATGTTTCGTTGGTGATTCTCTTATCAATTTTGTGGCTTTACGGATGTGGTTGCAGAGTTTTTTCATAGAGTTGTTGTACAACATCCGAGTTGAATTGTTCTGTCGCGGTATATGTTGGAATACCGCAATTTCTTCATTTATCACCAATTGTTCCAGCAGTAAATTGATCATCTTATTAACAATTGTGTGGAAAGATGCGTATTTATGTGTTTTAGGATGACAGGAATTAGCTTTGATAATGTTATCTGTCACTGTGTGTTTCCCGTAAATTTGAAATTTGTATTGTAGATATTGCTAATTATCAGGTCTACAGAATTTATTGACTTCTTGGTTTCAGATTTCATTGCAAATTTCATTTTTGGATGTAGTTGATTTAATGCGTTTTGTGTTTGTTCGATGTTCGTGTCAGTCCCGTCTATTAGTAACAAAATGGTAGTATACAATTATTTTTTTGGCTGCTGGATTTGTGAGATTAAAAAATTTTTCTAAGGTCTTTAAGAAGATGTTTGTAATTGTACCAGAAATGATATATTCCACAGCTACTTCATCAGCTTGTGCGTAACATGTACTACTGAATTCAAAGTAGTTTTGTGTTACAACCAATTTTAGTAGTTACATGATTCGTGTACACTTGCAAGAAATATTTTCCTATATTGGAATAGGTTATTTTGTGTATCTGGTATAACTTGTTGGACAGGTATGTTAGCGTACAGATTCGTGATGATAAATGGTACGAATTTTCCAATTCGTGGTATTTGTGTATTTAATTTTGTTTGCCAGTGTTCGTGAGTTTTTTATCGTAAATTTGTTGTTGCATGTGTATAATTTTGTAAGAAGGTTGTTTAGTTTTTTACTTATTTGGGACTATCAATGTAATTAACAGTCGAGGGGTTTGGTTCAAGAGATTTGTGTATTATTGGTTGACCATGAAATTTAGATGCTCTAGGGTTCATTAGAAAGTGTATATTCTTCTCGTAATCAGTGAGTATTGTGTTGCAACTTTTTTGTAATTTTCTTATTTTGTGCCGCGTATTTAACAGATGGGTCTCTTGGGATTTGTGTAATATCATTAGCTGTGGAAAAAATCATTTACTTTCCTAATATATTCGTTTTGGTTTATTACGGCTAGACTACTTCCTTTGTTTGATTTTATGGCTATATTATTTGTGTTTTAGAGCATTGTGGTCCCAACGTCGTGTATGCTATTTCCTTTACAGATCCACTTCAGTTTGCCCAAACCCTTACAATTTTCAATTCGCGTTCCCTAATGTTGATTTCAAACGATCGTCTCATTCCCCGTTACTTCTCAGTATTGCAGATATACTACATTACATGTAGTGTTCAAGACGTTCACCACTAATCCTGTACCAGTCGCCAAATCTTGCAGTGTCAACGTACTATTCTCCATAGTCAAACATTAATTCGGGCTCCATGTTTCATTCGGTAAAAACGGAACCCAAAGAGCAGGGGTAACGCGGGCCGCAAATCTCTTTCTGTGCCAACGTAAGGGACGCAAGTTCAAAAATAACGAGGAGTAAGACAACTTATTATTTCTAATTGGTACCCCCTGCCACAATGCTAGCCAGACTGTGCACAAAAGAACGAAGTTCTGCAACTGCCCGTTCTCTCCTTTACGCGAGGGAACAAAAGGTGAGTGACAAGTAATACTAATTACAATAACAAACGGTAAGGGGCGGGCCACCGTTAGATTAATGGTAGGCCGCATGTTGTCCGTGGACCGCCGTTTGTGTCTCCTTGCCTAAGAGGATCATTCTGTTATCCGTCCATCGGCCTGTCTGTTAAGATCACATTTTCCCAGTATCTGGAAAAGGTATAGAGATGAAATTCATGTCAAATACTAAGGCGTACGCTCCCTTCACCGTGTGAAAATTTTAGATTTTAAGTCAATGCAATCAAAAGCTACGACCATTTATGAATGTTGGGCTCCATAAAGTTCCCCTTCTGTGCAGTGACCGTGGAACATAAAATTATAAATAATGTAGCAACCAGTCGCGGAAACATTATTTATTTTGTTGCAGATCGATTTCGACTGATATCAGTCATCATCGGTACATTTTTCTAACCGATACATGCCATAAGTAGAAGTACTATCCTATCATGAAATCGATCTGCAACAAGATAAATAAATTATGTTTCCGCGATTGGTTGCTACATTATTTATAACGACCATTTATGTCACATACTTTGATAGTAGTAAACTCACTCGCCAAAACCTATAGGGTACTTCCCTTGACCTAGATTGATGAAATTTGACAGAAAGCAAGATTTCACAGTACAAGTAAAGGAAAAAAATATGTAAATTGCTAATTTGTAATTAGATCAAATAAAAAATATTTTTTCCGCTTGTTGTCCAACTGTCTGTCGGTCCGTCTGTTCAGACATCTTTTTCTCAGGAATGGGTTAAGTATCAAGTTGAAATTTATATCAAAAAGTAAAGTATACAGTCCCTTGGCGGTGTAAAAAATTTAAGCTTGCAAATCAGCGCAATCAAAAGATACAGTCATTTATGTCAATACTTCGATATTCGCAAACTCACTCATGAAAACCCATAGATGAAGTGTCTATATAAGTAATTAAGCTTCTACGGAAGGCTTAGAGCGGAAGTCTTACTCGCACATATTAATGTGGATACTCCTAGCTTTAAACGAAAGTAGGTTAAATTCCAAGTTACTCATTTTTCCAGCCCATATTCCTTGCGTCTGCGTGATTTGACTGCTCCTGTTACATTTTTTTCAGTCCAAGAGACAGGAAACGTTGCCAAGGCAGACTTTTTTATGGGAGTTGAGCTGTCCGATGTTTCTGTCGTAAATAAACGAGATGACGTAACACAGCTAGAACATGCCAAACACAAAAGAATTCTCGATCGCTAAGTTGTTTTAGTATAACGCTTGGAATGAATCTCTACATAAACTAAACTTTTTAATAGCAGGGCACTGACTTCAGTATCTTTTATTAGCTACGTAGGTCGATGACCACACTCCTTTTAACAACACATGGCGCTCACTCTTTCGCTCTAAATGATATTCGCTAGCTTTCTCTGTTTTCAAGGATTAAGCCACAAGTCTGTGACTTCTACTTCCTGTATTTTTTCTGTCACTAACCCGTTCTTTCATTGACTCCTTAGTGTATTATTCATTTCGAATCCCTTATGAAATTGTTTCCCATTTACATTGTGGTAATTTAGACTCTGTTAATGAACAATATTTTTTGTCCATGTCTTATTCTCATATTTAATTATGTATCTTACCGCGCACACTTTTATTTTCTGTACGAAATTAGTTTAATTACTACGAATTTTACAGTTCACACAATAGTGAAGCTATGAAACCAATAATTTGCTTTTCTTCTTGTTCCGTCCATTCGCTGTTCTACAAAACAAAACGTGTTTAAAGTACAAACAGTTTTGCGCTAACCCGTGTCTAGGAAACTGTGGTTCGTAGCTGAGCTCAAATACTGTATTTACAATGCCATTTATGAACTTCTGGATTATGTTCCTTCGAATGTCGTCTCCATCTGCTTTAGTATTTTTCAAGCTAATAGATCTAAGTCTTGTGACATGTTCTTGTGGTAATCCTTCGATAGGTCCAGTTCTAATTTATGCACAAACCTTTGGTTGGCAGATATTTGCCATTCTGCGGATATATTACAAGTTAAACGTACTCTGGAATATAGACAATAAACTATTTCTTCATTAGATTGATTGCTTATCTGTAATTGCTCTATGTTCATCACTTCACAAAATTTTTACTCTTTGAGGAATGTGGATAAAACAGCCTCTCCTTCGATGTTTGTCACAAATCCCTAACTCTCTACAGTCTGGCTCCAGAGATAGATGGTTGAGATCCTGGTCATCAAAATTATTTTTATTCCCAACTTTTGACTGGGAAGCAGAAAATTTCCTGAGCAGCAGACTGTGCGACATCACGTCTGCGTAGTGTCTCAGGGAGTGATGACGTGGGATATTGTTGTTGATGAGCCACGTGAAAGTTGAGCTCCGGAAGCTTTCCTCGTTGCTCTTAAAGAGAAAAAATTATTTGTTCGCAGTAGGTTTCACCATCTCTCTTCCTTTAAGTTCACATTCATCGACAGCATCGCAAACCCACCACCATATTGCACATGTTTTCATCAAAGGTATTCCCATACTACCGTTTCGTATTTTAGGTTCAATACGAATTCGGAAATCCACTTGTTAGGCATTGTCTAGGACAGCTGTCTGGTATTATTACATTGTCCGGAATATTGGAGTGATTGGGAACAGAATTGACTTTGATACTGACGCAGTTAGGTAGACTCTCACACATCTCTAAAAGGAAAATTTACTCCTAAGGTAATTAAGGGTGTCATCGCGACGTGTCATTCCCCCAAGAAAATATTCGAGTCGGGCTATGACTTAAGGAACAAGTATAAAAGACCGGCATGCAGTTAAAGATATTAGAAAAAACACTTGCGTAAGTCATAACAATAAATTATTAATCACGCATGAGCTGCGGAAGATTTTGACGAGTCAGATGCAAGGTTGGTGTAGCTACCCTTCCTTACGAGCTGTACGATCTCCATTCAGGGATACCTTGTTATATTTTAATACTTGTTTACAGCGCATCTGTCGGCCATATCTGTCGGAGCTATACGAACACGCCGAGGTCCACGAGAAAGACAGGCCGCGACGCTTACGTCGCAACACGTGACACTACGCATCTTACGAGTGCCAGCAGTCACCCTGGCTGGAAGCGAGTACCTATTTCAGAGGAGTTCAATAATTCTTGACACCGCGTTTACGTGCGTGCGATCTCTGGATAGCACACGACAAAGAAAAGACCTTTACCGGGTACCTTTTCATTGACATTCCAATTTTCTGTGGGCGAATCCGTCGTCTTCCGGGGGAACGGTCCCATGACTCCTGTACCGCAGGACGGAGACAAGTTGGCGGCGGCTCCATTATGCTTTGGGGAAATTCACGTTGGCATCCATGGATCCCGTGGAGCTCGTACAAGTCGCCATGACGGCCAAGGAGTATCGCACACTAGTTGCAGACCACGGGCACTCCTTCATGCGCCATGTCACAAGGCCAGCAGTGTGATAGAGTGGTTCGAGAAACACAGTGGCGAGTTCCAATTGGTGCGTTGCTTCCAACTGGACAGATTTGAACCCGATCGAACACATCTGGTACGTGATTGGACGTGGCGTCAGAGCTCACTGCCCCCCCCCCCCCCTCTTCGGAATTTACCAGAATTAGATACCTTGTGTGTGCAGATCTGATGCTAACTCCTTTCAGCGACTTACCAAGGCCTCATTGCTTCCATGGCACGACGCGTTGCCGCGGCTATCCGTGCCGAAGGTGGACATACCGGTTATTAGGCAGTTGGTCATAAGTTCTGGCTGATCAGTGAAGACGGCGCACCATTAGAATAGAGCAAGGGCAATTCCTGTTTCTTGTGTGGTCTGTTGGGTTCGTGATAGGGTAGTGTGGTCTTCGTAGCCCTTGCATTAGAAATCTTGGTTAGACTCTTCTTTCGATGCTTCGTCCAAAAGAAAGAGCTGAAGCTGCAACAGGGAATTGTTTCCCCTCATAGGTCTGCAGGTTTTACAGGTGGGATAGTGGAGCATTATCCTGTACGGCGTAGATTGGAAGTACCGTTATGAGCAACATTCACGTGCGATGAACATCATAGTTTATAGCACGGTAAGCACGCTAATCTCTCGTACCTTATTCTCGTGATGGCTAAGCGAGATATACTTTTCGATAGAGCCACCGGAATGGTTGCATCGTCTTCCTCGAACGTAGACTTTCTAAAATTACCCCAAAGGTTTCCGCAAGAACATCACCATTCTTCCAAAGATCCCAACTAGGTAGAATAGCCCCCTTTCCCCAGAAACCGGAGTACTGGCGCGGGGATTTACCTTAGCGACCAGCAGTAGCCGATGGGCGCTGCCTGGAAACGATATGCTACAAGATCCTGGCTGATATTTGCCATGAGATGGGACACTACGTCATGCTGCGCTCGGCAGAAGGGAGTGCCATCTTTCAACAACGCATATGAGTCAGCCGCCACTCTGTAGCTGAAGTACGTGGTGTCTTTTTCTGTTTGCTGTCATATTTCTAATAGTGCACGGTCTATCGTAGCTTGTGAAATCGCCCTTCATGTACCCCTCTCTACTTTGCTCACTCAAACGGAATGCACGCATTTATCAGGTTTATTTAGCGTGATTTACAAAACGTGCTTGTGTTGCGTCACACGCTGAGCATTCTCTTGATACGAACGCAGATGAATACAATACGCAACAGACACGTTCGTCTGATTGTTAATTACTACGTAGCGTATCGTGGCTTCCTGCCAGTACCTTCGTAATTCTCGATTTCCATTCGAAATAGGCAGTAGACAAACAGTAAAACGCACAAGTGTAGTTGGTATCGACTTGTTTCCAGTCAGTAGCAACGTTAGTTAAACATTGTTGTTCGTGGTAGTAAAGTAGAAAGATAACAGAGTGTTGAGGGAAACCACAGCCACTCAAAAACTCGTGGTTGTCTGCAGTCAAGCTCAACAATCTTCAACTGAGCAACGGCCATCCATTTCTGCCACATTTATCATGGATAAAATGGCATAATAAGATTTCAGTTTCCATTAACGAAACATTTAAGCAGTCACTGTAAATGTGTGCCACTTCTGCTTTCGTAGAAGAGCGAAACTCAGGTATATTTTTATTTTATATAAAAAAGAAACTCAAGACTGACATTTCTACCCGTCCAGTGGCCGTCAGTACTTAATGCGGGTTTTGTCCTTGTATGGTGGAGCTTGAAGGGCTGTGATAGTCCTTGTTATTATGCGCTTTGTGATCGTTTAAATGACGACGAGAACTGCTTCACCTTCTCCTACACTGGTAATTGCAAACTGCGCACGTGAAAGTATGTTTATGTTGGGACTGCGACTGATAACAAGAGAGACTAGCGTTGTTGTTGTTGTTGTCGTTGTTGTGGTCTTCAGTCCTGAGACTGGTTTGATGCAGCTCTCCATGCTACTCTATCCTGTGCAAGCTTCTTCATCTCCCAGTACCTACTGCGGCCTACATCCTTCTGAATCTGCTTAGTGTATTCATCTCTTGGTCTCCCTCTACGATTTTTACCCTCCACGCTGCCCTCCAATACTAAATTGGTGATCCCTTGATGCCTCCGAACATGTCCTACCAACTGATCCCTTCTTCTAGTCAAGTTGTGCCACAAACTCCGTTTCTCCCCAATTCTATTCAATACCTTCTCATTAGTTATGTGATCTACCCATCTAATCTTCAGCATTCTTCTGTAGCACCACATTTCGAAAGCTTCTATTTTCTTCTTGTCCAAACTATTTATCGTCCATGTTTCGCTTCCGTACATGGCTACACTCCATACAATTACTTTCAGAAAATACTTCCTGACACTTAAATCTATACTCAGTGTTAACAGATTTCTCTTCTTCAGAAACGCTTTCCTTGCCATTGCCAGTCTACATTTTATATCCTCTCTACTTCGACCATCATCAGTTATTTTGCTCCTCAAATAGCAAAAGTCATTTACTACTTTAAATGTCTCATTTCCTAATTTAATTCCCTCAGCATCACCCGATTTAATGCGACTACATTCCATTATCCTCGTTTTGCTTTTGTTGATCTTCATCTTATATCCTCCTTTCAAGACACTGTCCATTCCGTTCAACTCCACTTCCAGGTCCTTTGCTGTCTCTGACAGAATTACAATGTCATCGGCGAACCTCAATATTTCTATTTCTGACTAACGTACGGGCGAAAAATGCGAACAGCATCCCAAAAGCGGTGTTGTGTTGTAGCACCACTCTGAGTCAGTAACTGAGTAGGGATCGGAGCGCTGATAATCGACGCTTCAGTTTTGACACTGGTATCTAAAGTGGTAAAATACTTGCCAAACCTACAATGCCGGACCAGAAGGATAAAAAAACAATCACAATAAAGTTTATTCCGAACAAATTTTGCTAAAAGTGGCAGTTACGCTGCAAACAGCATGTAAATGAAAACGTTTCCTTTCAACAGTAATAACTCTAGTAAGCAAGACGATTTTACACTGGATCTCGCCAAAGATAAGTTTTGAAAAGATCGTGAGTATTTGTGTCCATTTGATTTGGTCTTCCGGCGGAAGTCTGGTTAGGTAAGACGTTATTGGCTGTTAAGTTGCTTTCCATGTAAGATAATGTTCAGCGCCGATACGTTCTCTCTCAGTCGTTAAATGATGCAGTAAACGAATGCAGTTAACAATGTCGTTGGGCACCTCCATAAAAAGTTTTAACAAACTGGGTAAAAATGGATATCATTCATCGTCTAGAATAACAAAAGCTGCAGTTATACCATGCTTGGGCATAGCAGTGGCATCGGGAATTTGGGTCTTCCGTCTGACATATGCAGAAAGATCAAAATGCTTATGATCCGCTAAGTGTTCCACCATCGCTTCTATTTGGTAATCGCCAACATTAATGTTAATGAACTTATAATTAGCTTCAACCGGTCGTTGTGACACAATAGAACAACCATGCTTGTAGCTATTCAGCGTAGAGCCAGATTGAGCAGGGCAGATAATACGAATAAATTTTCTGTCTGTACTACTTAAGCAGTTACAAAATTTCTAACAAGTTCATTAGTCACCCACTATTTTCCTGAAAACATTGACATCCGTAATTTTCATTTTTGACAATTCCACATGCTTTAGTAATACGTCCACACCACGCTCTACAAATCACTGTGATGTGCACGACAAAGGGTACTTCCCACTCTACCAGTTACTAAGGCGTCTTCCCGTTCCATTCACGAATGGTGCACGGGAATAAAGACTTAAACACCCTCTTTGTGCTTTGTAATTAATCTAATCTTGTTCTCTCCATCACTGTGGGGGCCATACGATACCTGCTTTGCGAATTTCGCAACTCCACCACTAAAGGAAAAAGCTAGGTTTCTGAGAGACTAAATCAGAAAAGACAATTGGAATTCGGTAAAGTACATGACCTCTTTTCAGTTTACGCAGTGTCATTTACAAGAATAAAGTGTAGCTAACTACATATCATTTTGATTTCAACAACTTCAGTACGAAATAAATCGGAAAACTTACGTGATAAATTTAAGAATGCTTTCTTTAGCGCTCACTCTTACAGCAGCCTCTAGGCTGTAATAGTGTTGTACAATATTTCGTATTGTGCAGTATTATTGACCACCTATGGATGAGGATGAAAGTTGCCAAATATACTAACGGATCTACTGAAATTAGATTTTTATTCCTAAAACTGGTTGTAGTGTACCGTCTCTGGCTAGTTTTGTATAACTTCGTCAGCTCCATCCCGAACATGTGTAAGACAAACTGTTTATTTTGAGTTATTTGTCGTCTTGTGTAAACCGAATTGTAGAAATGTCTTCGAAAACTGTGGAACGCACGTTTATTTTAGAACTGCCAGAAGTCTATTGAGCTTTGCCAGCATTATGGTGTGTAACATGAAATGGGTATAGTACCAGTCAGAAGAAAATGGAGTGATATTAAGAGCCGTTGCCGAAATATGGGGAGTTATATCTGGAAACAGATGTTACAGTTACTAAGGAAGTTAAATGAATTGGAGACTAATTATGAGAAATACAACTAAAGGCAAAGGAGACGCTGATGAGCTATTTGAACTAACACTTCGGTTCTTTTGATGTCATGAACTTTTTAGCAGAGGCTGTAAATCACTTCTTATTAAAATATAATCATTATTTCAGCATTTAATACGTGTACGCAACTTTTCTTGCCTTTATGTATTGTTTTAAGCTTTCTGTAATAGCTTGAGTGTGGTTATGCTGCACTTACGGAGTTTAGGTCTTCAGAGCTCTATATTTTCCAAAGTATTGCGTGTACAAATACGATCGATCCATGAATACAACCATAAATTCACCAAGTTCGCATTTTGCACTCTGAAAATGTTGTATGAGTGCATCTCTGGTCACACGATACACGTGCAAGCAGTAGTCGAGTTTGTTCCATGCCTTATGTACCAACATCTTGTCCGTGGTCGTCACAGCAGCACTCAAGCGTTCTTAACTGTTTGAGTGTTCTTGGCAGTTGGAGATACGTACCCCCCCCCCCCTTCCGCAAAATAGATAGAACGTGTTAGGTGAGGCGACATGAGGAACCAAGAAATCAGAGCCACACGTCGCCACGAATACGCCCAATCCAGCGATGATGAAGTTCGTCATTTAGGTAGCAAAGAAGATCGATGTTCCAGTGAGGGGGTGGCGTTGGTAGGTGAAATTCTCGGTATCAGCAGTCGGTTGTGGCAACGACCACAACTGCAACATATCAAAGTAAGTAGTACCCTTCCCATGTTCTCATAGAGGGAAAACGGCCCATACATCTTCGTGTGCAATGCAAACCATCGGCGAATCTCGTTCATGAGCCATAAATTTCGGGAGGATTTACGGTGCCCCACACTCTCACATTGTGGCGATTAACCGTTCCTGCTAAATGGATGGTTCCTTCGTCGCTGAATATCAGCTTGGAAGAGAAATATTCATGGTCATGCTTTGTCGCCATTTTGTTGAGGCGCTGCACTCGTAACGCCAACTAGTGGGTACACTGCAGACTTGGTTCGTTTACTGGAATATTCTACATCTACATTTATACTCCGCAAGCCACCCAACGGTGTGCGGCGGAGGGCACTTAACGTGCCACTGTCATTACCTCCCTTTCCTGTTCCAGTCGCGTATGGTTCGCGGGAAGAACAACTGCCGGAAAGCCTCCGTGCGTGTTCGAATCTCTCTAATTTTACATTGGTGATCTCCTCGGGAGGTATAAGTAGGGGGAAGCAATATATTCGATACCTCATCCAGAAACGCACCCTCTCGAAACCTGGACAGCAAGCTACACCGCGATGCAGAGCGCCTCTCTTGCAGAGTCTGCCACCTAAGTTTGCTAAACATCTACATAACGCTATCACGCTTACCAAATAACCCTGTGACGAAACGCGCCGCTCTTCTTTGGATCTTCTCTATCAACCCGACCTGGTACGGATCCCACACTGATGAGCAATACTCAAGTATAGGTCGAACGAGTGCTTTGTAAGCCACCTCCTTTGTTGATGGACTACATTTCCTAAGGACTCTCCCAGTGAATCTAAACCTGGCACCCGCCTTACCAACAATCACACACCATAAGGCTGGCAAATCTCTATAGACGTCTGGCAGTTTTAAAATTTTTTACATGTAATACTTCGGAAAACGTAGGTATATAACTTTGAAAACGAATGAATCTCCTATAGTAGCCCTGTGCATCAAATGAGCGAGGCGTCCACCCTCAGAAAGTTCCGACATTCATCTGGTCCGTTTATCCTCAGGTCCGTTAGTATGTTTTCATGTGTCAATCTTCTCCTCTTCTTATATGACTACTTGATCCATCTATGCTTTCTCTGTTTCTTCCCGCGAGCGCAAACACAGCCCAAGGGCAAAATAACAGCTGGCGTCCATATCCGCCATGTTTCCGCCACCGAGATTTGACACGAAGTCTGTGCAGTATCATTCCGCTGCTGCGCTGTCTGAAGCCAGCAGACAATACAGAGTGGTCCACTGGTCGTGACCGGGCCAAATATCTCACGAAATAAGCATCAAACGAAAAAACTACAAACTCGTCTAGCTTGAAGGGCGGTAACCAGATGGCGCTATGGTTGGCCGGCTAGATGGCGCTGCCATAGGTCAAACGGATATCAACTGCGTTTTTTAAAATAGGAACCCCCATTTTCTAGCATATTCGTGTAGTACGTAAAGAAATATGAATGTTTTAGTTGGATATCTGTTTTCGCTTTGTGATAGATGGCGCTGTAATAGTCATAAACATATGGCTCACAATTTTAGACGAACAGTTGGTAGCAGGTAGGTTTTTTAAATTAAAATACGGAACATGGTATATCTGAAGATTTTATTTCGGTTGTTCCAGTGTGATACATGTACCTTTGTGAACTTATCATTTCTGAGAACGCATACTGTTACAGGGTGATTACCTGTAAATACCACATTAATGCAATAAATGCTCAAAATGATGTCCGTCAACCTCAATGCATTTGGCAATACGTGTACCGACATTCCTCTCAATAGGGAATAGTTCGCCTTCCGTAATGTTCGCACATGCATTGACAATGCGCTGACGCATGTTGTCAGGCGTTGTCGTGGATCACGATAGCAAATATCCTTCAACTTTCCCCACAGAAAGAACTCCGGGGACGTCAGATCCTGTGAATGTCCTTCGACGACGACCAATCCACCCGTCATGAAATATGCTATTCAGTACCGCTTCAACCGCACGCGAGCTTCGTGCCGGACATCCATCATGTTGGAAGTACATATCCATTCTGTCATGCAATGAAACATCTTGTAGTAACATCGGTAGAACATTACGTAGGAAATCAGCATACATTGCACCATTTAGATTGCCATCGATAAAATGGGGGCCAATTATCCCTCCTCCCATAATGCCGCACCATACGTTAAACCGCCAAGGTCGCTGATGCTCCACTTGTCACACCCATCGTGGATTTCCCGTTGCCCAATAGTGCATACAGGGTTATTACAAATGATTGAAGCGATGTCACAGCTCTACAATAACTCTATTATTTGAGATATTTTCACAATGCTTTGCACACACATACAAAAACTCAAAAGGTTTTTTTTTTTTTAGGCATTCACAAATGTTCGATATGTGCCTCTTTAGTGATTCGGCAGACATCAAGCCGATAATCAAATTCCTCCCACACTCGGCGCAGCATGTCCCCAACAATGAGTTCGAAAGCATCGTTGATGCGCGCTCGCATTTCTGGCACGTTTCTTGGTAGAGGAGGTTTAAATACTGAATCTTTCACATAACCCCACAGAAAGAAATCACATGGGGTTAAGTCGGGAGAGCGTGGAGTCCATGACATGAATTGTTGATCATGATCTCCACCACGACCGATCCATCGGTTTTCCAATCTCCTGTTTAAGAAATGCTTCTGCTTTAGCCTTTTCCGTAAGATTTTCCAAACGGTCGGCTGTGGTACGTTTAGCTCCCTGCTTGCTCTATTCGTCGACTTCCGCGGGCTACGCGTGAAACTTGCCCGCACGCGTTCAACAGTTTCTTCGCTCACTGCAGGCCGACCCGTTGATTTCCCCTTACAGAGGCATCCAGAAGCTTTAAACTGCGCATACCATCGCCGAATGGAGTTAGAAGTTGGTGGATCTTGGTTGAACTTCGTCCTGAAGTGTCGTTGCACTGTTATGACTGACTGTTGAGAGTGCATTTCAAGCACGACATACGCTTTCTCGGCTCCTGTCGCCATTTTGTCTCACTGCGCTCTCGAGCGCTCTGGCGGCAGAAACCTGAAGTGCGGCTTCAGCCGAACGAAACTTTATGAGTTTTTCTACGTATCTGTAGTGTGTCGTGACCATATGTCAATGAATGGAGCTACAGTGAATTTATGAAATCGCTTCAATCATTTGTAATAACCCTGTATTATGCCGGTTTACGTTACCGCTGTTGGTGAATGACGCTTCGTCGCTAAATAGAACGCGTGCCAAAAATGTGCCATCGTCCCGTAATTTCTCTTGTTCCCAGTGGCAGAACTGTGCATGACGTTCAAAGTCGTCGCCATGCAATTCCTGGAGCATAGAAATATGGTACTGGTGCAATCGATGTTGATGTAGCATTCTCAACACCGACGTTTTTGAGATTCCCGATTCCTGCGCAGTTTGTCTGCTACTGATGTGCGGATTAGCCGCGACAGCAGGTAAAACACCTACTTAGGCATCATCATTTGTTGCAGGTCGTGGTTGACGTTTCATATGTGGCTGAACACTTCCTGTTTCCTTAAATAACGTAAATATCTGGCGAACGGTTCGGTCACTTGGATGATGTCGTCCAGGAAACCGAGCAGCATACGTAGCACACGCCCGTTGGGTACTTTGATCACAATAGCCATACATCAACACGATATCGACCTTTCCCGGAATTGGTAAACGGTCCATTTTAACACGTGTAATGTATCACGAAGCAAATACCGTCCGCACTGGCGGAATGTTAGGTGATACCACGTACTTATACGTTTGTGACTATTACAGCGCCATCTATCACTAAGCGAAAAAAATGGTCCAACTGAAACGTTCATATTTCTTTACGTACTATATGAATATGTAATAAAAATGGGAGTTCCTTTTTAAAAAAACGCAGTTGATATCCGTTTGACCTATGGGAGCGCCATCTAGCGGTCCAGCCTTAGCGCCATCTGGTTTCCCCCTCTATGGTATACAAGTGTCGTTCTTTGTAGTTTTTTCGTTTGACGCTTATTTCGTGAGATATTTGGCCCGGTCACGATCAATGGACCACCACGCCGTTAGGAGACTTCTGTAGAGCAAGATGATACCCGTGCTGCAACGACGCGAACAGGACACGAGAAATCCACTTTTTCTGGTCCCGCATTACGCGCCGTAGAGTAGTGTCAGGAAGTAATGGCTCTCCGCAGAAGGATCGGATCCGCGCGTGTGGGATGCCATCGGAAAATCGCGAGAAAATGGATGCTGGGCGTCGCGTCGGCGTCGTGGCCCTATAAGGCATGCGCGGCGGGGCAGAGTGCGCGGGGCGCGCCGAGGCGAGCAGCCGCCGGCCTCTGGCGGCTCGGCGCGGCCGTCCTCCCCCCCACATAGACCCGTCCGATCCGGTCGCGCCGGCGCAGCGCGGCGGCCACGGCGCAGCCGCTCCGCGCATGCGCCGCCGGCTCGGCCCGAGCGGCCTTCCGCGCGACCAGTGCCGCTAGGAACCTGCGAGTGTGAGCAGTGCCTTCCTGCCAGCTCTGCTCTGAGTCGCGACCATGAGTGATCCCAACCCCAGCACGCAGAGTATAGCGGACTACCTGGCGCAGTTGCTCAAGGACAAGAAGCAGCTGGCTGCTTTTCCCAATGTCTTCATACACGTCGAGAGGCTCCTGGACGAAGGTAAGCTGCCGCCACAGGGGGAAAATCTAGGACGGAAACATTCGCGTCGGATGTCAGCGGCGCCTCCTCTGCGTGGGTGTGTGAATGTGCGCGAGTGCCGTGGTGCTCCTTCGTCAACTTCGCTCTCTTTCCTGCGTGTGCATTGTTACGCAACCGCTTGTGCAAGGTCTTCATTTTCTATTCGGTGGTATTCCTGTGTTAGTGGAAGGTGGTGTGCGTGCATGTGCAAGGCGGTGACTCGGGCCGGATCATATGATGAGTATTTTCGCACCTCGGCTACGTCACGTGCTATTCTTAGGACAAGCGAAGGCGCGCAGCTGCAACGGTGCGACGACGCTTCCGCGAGCTTCAAGGGCTTTCCTGCTACTGTGTGCTGTGCTCCGGTGGAGAGAACCCAAATACGCAAATCTCAAGACTGTGGTCCCACAAGTGTGTTCCTGTCGGCAGTCGGAGATGCGCTCGTAATTCCTGTTAATGCAGCAACGGGGTCACTACAAGTGCCTAGATTGACGTATTTTTAGGAGATACGCGCTTCTGCTCGTACTTGTGCTCGTTCCGCCGGATGATGAGAGCCTTTTTGAGGACGAAAACTGTCGTTCGTGCTGCTCCAGGATGTAGTTAACCGCAACTTAAGGCCAGAACTTTTTTCACGTCGTTTCATACGTAACATTGCATAGAGGTAGCTTTCTTTTCCATACCGTTCCATTCTAGTAATCACCACCACACGCAAATAGCTTTTGAAAATTGCGTTGTCGCTAATCGTGTCCGTCATTAATAGGGCCTGCGGATAGTCCGTGTCACTTACTGCGTACTGACTGTGATATTCTTTTTCCTTTGTCTTGGGCGATTCGGAGAAGGCAGGGGTTGTGGGCGAGATAGGCGGACACAAGGACGGGACGGGCGCGCGCACCCCGCCGCATTCCTTAGCGCTACTGCCTGGGCGGCAGCCATCTTGAGAGGAGTGCCTGTCTGCTTCCCCCCTCCCCTCCCTCCCGCTGCCAAAGTCTTTCTGTTCTCTTCAGCGCAGACCACAAAGTGCCAGACCCGAGCGACAGGTTCAGTGTAGAGTGGAAACTGTTGCTTTCTTGCCTGCGCATACACAGGATGGTAGGCTATTTGAATACGTCAACAACCAATGTAGAGAGATGCAATCTACGCGCGCAACTTAGAACAGTTGTTTGCTCCCCGTTTTTCCCTGGTACTTTCCCCTGCTGTAAGAGAAATGGTGTAAAGTCTCGAGTATCTCTGTTCTCCGCATAAGCCTATGTAAATTCTAGTGTTTTTACGCCTTCCACGTGTTAACAGTGCCGCCACGAACATTTTTTCTAAGGAACGCCTAGGCGGTAATACTGAAGGACAAATATGCATAAAGATTGTGTCACTTCCGTTGCCTTTATCGTAGAACGGCACTTTTCTTTTTTTGGCGTGCTTTCTGTGTGTTTTATCAAATCGTACTCTGTCCGATTTGCGATCAAGGTTGAGATCAGTTATGATATTCCAAACCTGTCCACTGACAAGTTCTATTGCAAAGCGTCTCTGATACGGTATGCAAGTTTACAGAGAAGTCACAAACAAGTAAAAATTTTCAAAACAACGAGAACTCATACGAATGGAATAAGTAATCAATAATAGATAATGTTATCCGAGAATGAAGTGGTGTCACGCCAGTCTTCGCCGAAGGACGTGTAGACAGCGCGCATTTTAAGATAATTCCATTCGGATTAAAATTTACATTGCACGATCTGCGTAACACCGAAGAGACCATCGTAGATGCTTTTAAGTGCGGAGCTCTAGTTCTAACACGGTTTATTTTTACGCTGCGAAGAGCATGAGAGATCAATTCCGAACATTTTTCTCTAGTGTTTTTACTTGCTAATCTTGACGCGAAAGTGTACAGAAACTAAAGAACTTCGTAAACAAATCGCTTTTAGTTCTGCTGTTGTACAATTCTGTAGCAGCTGCGCGTCTTGAGCAGGTGATACAATATTGCTTTTACAAGTCATCAGTTTGGGGATTTTCGTTTACTCAGCAGTTACTAATGCCCCTATTTCTAAGTCGGAATTTGGCACTGCGCCACCGGTTCTGAATGCGTCACGGAACAAATGAATGGTACGAGCCGATGAAGCAGGTAGAGCACTGTCAAGAGAGTTTAGTGGCAGTGCTGTCCGATGGCGTGTTTTGACGTGCAGCCTCAGTGAATGTAAGTTCCAGAAGTGTCAGTGCTCAGCTGACATTGCGTGACGTTGATATCGCTGAACACTGGTGTCAGAAGCGAGGGACCTGTCGCGTGTAAACACGCAGTGTTGTACTGACAACAGCTTGTGCTGTGCCCGGCCATAGGCGTAAGCAACGATGCGCAGTAGAGTGATAGTGAATGTCCCCAGGGATCCTTTTGCTGTTGCTCTGCCTTCACTGTTTAGTAATTTGCGTAGATAGCTCATAGCCGGCTGCGGCAAAGGAGTGAGGGGTGCGCCATAAATCTACGTAGGGTTATTATGGTTGGTCTTACCTCAACATGTTCATAGCGGATCAGATATTATTAGATTACATGTCAGAACAACGTAAAGAACTATGTTTACATTCACTTTCAGGGATTTAAAGGAACCGTGACGGTAACAGCTGGTGGAGAACCAGTGTTCTGTGGCCTTCAACTGATACTGCGGGGAAAAAGCAGGACACAGAACTTGGTTTACACCCTAGTAATTTTATGATGCGACTCCTGATGAGGGACCAAATTGTTTCTTCAACGATGTCTTTGCAGATTCATTATCAGGTCTTAAGAGTCAAGACATGGGGTTGCTCAATTTGCGTGATGTTACTGCAAACTAGAAAATAGACGCCATCATATTAATTGCTTTAATAACTACTTTATGTAAAGAAGTTGGCTGTTTTCATCTTCAACGGACTCCGACATTAATTCCAAAACATGCGCCTTACAGTTTTCCACAGTTACAAGATTGTGGAATGTTGAAATAGTCGTGGTGAAGTAAGGAGAGAAACGGAGACTCATAGAAGCCAACCATCTTAACGCAGCACACACATGTATTTCAATATTCTTGTCGTTTCCAATATTTTATTTGCAACAAGGTCAACAAGCACGACAAACCTCTTGAAAGAAATTGGTTTCTTGCGCTGCCCGTCTTTTTATATCGATTTCATTTTTATTATTTCCATACAAGATAAAATTTGTGTAAAAATGGCTTTTTATGATCTTTTGCCTTAGTGAAATATTCATTATCCAGTAACTTGTAATTAAGTATAAAGATATTCTTTGACAGAGAAACCAATTTTTTTAATAACTGCTAATTACGCGGTTGATTCGATATTTTAGTTGCTGCACATCTAATACGCAAGAAGAGAGATACATAATTCTTCAAAGAGTGCTAAAAGTTGGAATTGATTGATACTTATTACATCACCTGTGCACATAAAGGCTGGACGTATTGAGTGGCGTAAATAGTGTGTGAAGGTTTGTAAGTAATGTTGTAATTATGGTGGATTTAAGTGTCATTACCTACTTGTCCTACTGAGCGGAAGGTGATGTTATAAAATTATTTTCAGAAACTATTGTAGACATTAGCCCCATTCATTTCTGAAAATAATTTGTATAGATGAAAGTGTAGGCTTTCTTGGCGAATTTCGGTGACGAAGTTTTCATGGAATGTACAAAGGAAGTTGTTACTCGATTGATATACCAATGTTTCTTCCGCGGTTTGTGTTATTCAAATGGCTCTGAGCACTATGGGACTCAACATCTCAGGTTATCAGTCCCCTAGAACTTAGAATTACTTAAACCTAACTAACCTAAGGACATCACACACATCCATGCCCGAGGCAGGATTCGAACCTGCGACCGTAGCAGTCACGCAGTTCCGGACTGAAGTGCCTAGAACCGCACGGCCACCACGGGTTTGTGTTATTAAAGCGCATCTAAACCACCACTGATTTGATGGTCTCCATCCTCACTGCAGATGTCTCCTTTTATGTAGTTCATTGCAGCACATCTGGAAAAAAAAAATCCCATGTCGAAGTTTCTAGTTTTGCGTGTTTATGCTGACAGACTCAACGAAAAAGATTAGTGATTTGCTATCGTTGTCTAGGAAACCAAACTGATGGGTATTTACACTGAACCGAATTTCTCTTTTCGTAGCTGTAATTGACCCTTTATTGTCCGCGAAAATGATGGAAAATGTATGTCGGGCTTCAAGAAACGATTAGTATAATACGCTGAAGGTGAAGTTGTCTCGGTGTTAGAAAATTTCTCTCGGTAGTGAGGTGTTTAGAAATACCTGAAAACCGCCTTCGGTCTGGAGGGAATCTGTTTAAGGTATCATTGGCTCCTTGAAAACAGGTGTGTCCGTCCGCATTTGAAAATTCCGCAGAAGTTTCCCCAGGTGACGGCAGTTTTCAGGATAGGATCCAACACTACCAAAGTCCCAACAACGTAGAAAAGTCAATTTTAAATTATTTAGTAAATTCTCAGAGCATTTCTGTGTTCAGTTACTGATTTCTCCAATTTTTGATTTATTTTCATTGTTTTGTTTGCAGTGGAGTTTTCTAGGAAGAAGCTGTCAATGAAGCGAACATTCTACATGCCAGTGCCAAATATGCTTTCGTTTTTCAGTATTAGGGTAGGACTTCGATGGTTACAGAAATTCATCGTATTATTTGCCCGTTTCTTAGCGCTTAGCCGAAAACTGGACGTCACAGGATATAGTGCTGAGCTTTTAATAAGAGTTCACATGATTCGGTACACGCTCTCCATGTTTGTTAGCTTGGTTGGAAATGAATTTGGAGATAAAATTCTCCGCTATGACGTATGAGCCAGTATTTAATGGCTCGCTTCTGCGAATGCATCCCAAGGGTTAAGGATAATGTTTTGTGTAGGCGGTCAATGACAGCTTCAAGAACCTTCTTAATTAAAGTGACTGTTTTCGGTCAGTTTAGGACCGTTTACGTGTTATGCGAGAATTCATTATCTGAGCTTCATCCGTCTACTTTTTCCACTTGAATAAATAACCTGGTAGAGTCTACATCTGTATATCCCAAGCTTCCTAAACTGAATGTTTAAACTGTGGTATTCGTTCCGCCTTTCTCTCTCCAACTAACCCATTCTGGTGGGGGTTTCGGAGATATCAGAAATATCTAGGAATCTCTTGAACAGGTGCCCTTCTGCGGACTGTCTGTAGTTACTGTTTCCACGGATAGTGTAATCGAACAGTAGTGGATTTCTTCTCCTATTTACATGCAATACTTTACATTTATTTACGCTTAGTGTCAACTGCCAGTTCCTGCACAAAACCATCTGTCCTCCACAGGTCTTCGGCATATGTTTTGTGTTACGCAGATCTTCTGTGATAGCCTTCGTTGTTCCGCATGCATTATCGCGTAGTAGATCTGCAGCTCAGTCACAGTATGCGTAATTCTATCAGTGTTTTGTTTAAGAGCTGACAGCATTTCCCGGGTATTCATTTTGCCAATTTTCTATCCGAAAAGGTAACAAAAAATGAACTTTTTTTTAGTGAAGTATTTCATTTCCATATATTCGTGAAAACACATTTCAAATTATGAAACCACCGTAAAAAGAAATACAGGTAAAGTATAAATGTATAAGTACAGTATGCAATTTACGAAACATCATCCCGGACAGTTCCCGTATGCTGGGCGCAGCTGGTTGTCGTGTTTGCAACACGATTTTGTAGATGTCTCTGTGCCAAAGCCTCTTCATAGCTCTGTAGACGGCTGCTCTTTTCGCCTACAGCCATTTGCGCTTCGCAGTTGAAAGCTGTCGAAAGCTTCGCCACATGCCAGGGATTTCGTTGACTAGTCTGTAGGAGTGTCTTAGTAGTAAAGAATAGATGTATTACAACTTCAGCCATTACGCGGCATTCTTTTCACATATATCAATCTTTATGACATCATATCCTGAACTGTGTGTAGTACCATGATATGTAGGTGCATTTAGCGGCATATGAGGAAACTACCGGCGAAATTTATTGCGAATACAGTTGGCAGCACAGCAGTTATACATTTAAACGTCATGCATGATGATGCGGCAGTTTTCAACGCATCTCATTGTTTGTGACGTCATATCCTCTGAACTGTGACGGGTAGGTGGTTCTTATTCTCACAGCGATTGTTGCTGTGGACCAAGTTCGGTTTAGGAGCAAATATCTACGAAAGATACATATATACATACGTTTCTATAATATTTACGGATAACACCATAGAATGGTTCACTTTTTGCAAAACTTGTTAATGTACAATGCTTTTATAATTGCTTCTCTTATAACGTGAAAATTGTCCTAATCCGACCGAGATCAGTTGATTAGTGTGAAGTGCGGCTATTGTAATGAAGTTAGTTGCTGCCGTGTATGCTGAGCACGCAGTGGAACCGTACTGCCGTAACGGTAGCGACAGCCTCCAGCAATGCGCCTAACGGTGACACAGTGGCCTGAAGCCAGCACGACACCTGAGCTTCATCGCGAACTTCGCTCGCAGATCAACGGTTTTATTGAAGCTGCTCGCTACTTCTTTTGAACAGCTGAGCGAAGTTCATCAACACAATTTTCACGAACCACGACGCCACATCCTGAGAAGACTTCGGCGAATGTCTTCACACTAACGTGGCTAGTGACGTTGGTCGCGTTATAAAGCATCGTGGACACTCCTTTTCAAGGATTCCTGCAAGACGTTATTCCTCTGTTACTTTTCAGCAAACGAGTTTCATCCAGAAGCTTAAGGCACGTGATCTTTCCGTTCCGCGCCGTTATCAATACTTACAGACCCGGAAAGGAAGAGAATCGAAGCGTTTGAGGCGTGATTTTCGAAAAGGATGCTCAAAATTAAATTGACTGATCCGTTGAGAAATGAGATGGTGCTTCGCAGAATCTGCGAGGAAAGGGTTACTTGAAAAACACTTGACTAGAACAAGAGATAATGTGATAGGATGTGTTAAACATCAGAGACTTACCCTCCGAGGCACTACAGAGAGTCCTAAGGGCACGAAACTGTAGGATAGGAGAAAAAATAAAGAACGCTATATGGAAACATGTCTTCATTGTACTTAATAGTCGTACGTACTGACCGGCTTATTCAGTGGACTAATATTCAATCTACTTATTCTCTGGGAACCACTGTACACTTGGTGACATATATTGAAATTTGTTAACGTCCCATTCGCTGTTGGAGTGTGAGATGAATGATTATTTCATTCCGAGCTGTTATTTGTCTTCCTGTACCTTCATGATACAGCTAGCAGCAGTTATTCGGAGATGATGAGGCTAGCACATGGGAGCGTAGCATGGAGAGTTGCACCAAACCAGTCTTCGGGCTGAAGGCAACACCATCAAGAATATCATCAAGGTTTCTAAGTCGACAACTGAAAAGTATTGGAATCTTCTAAGCAAGGCTTTACGATGCGTACAACATCTTTGACTGCCATTCGCATCTTCTGGCGTATCTGTTCCTTTCTTACCAGTTAGAAGAAGTCATTGGTGTGACATCCTCTTTGTAGCACTCAATGTATAGTGTCAGCTCGGTCTGATTGGGTTCAAATGGCTCTGAGCACTATGGGACTTAACATCTGAGGTCATCAGTTCGCTAGAACTTAGAACTACTTAAACCTAACCAACCTAAGGTCATCACACACATCCATGCCCGAGGCAGGATTCGAACCTGCGGCCGTAGCGGACGCGCGGTTCCAGACTGAAGGCCACACCGGCCGGCAGCTCGTTCTGATTCTAATTCCACACACTAGAGCAATATTCTAGTATGACCCTCTAAATATTTCTTGAACGATCTCAATCTTAATCAACGGTAGTTTTTCAATATCCTGTCAATAAATCAAAGCATTCTGTTTTCTGCACGTACAACTTTGCTCTGCGGTCACCCTATTTCACACGTTGTTTGCTATTAGGTATTAGTACGAGTCGACTCTAGCTGCTACTCATCAGATTGTATAACCAAACGGCACTTCTTGGAATGCAGTGTTCAACAGTTTTCTGTGTGAAGAGGTAGTCGTAATTGTTTGCAATGTATATTTTGTCAAACGCTTCAACTATTTGGTACAATTTTTATTGGTTACAACATTCTCGTAGGCACTACTTCCAGCGCAATTATGAATGTATGACAGTAGAAATGAGTCTTTCACTTCCTTGGTGTACATAGCATACTTCTTCCCGTCGTCCTGGTACATGGAAGATTAAAAATTCATCGTCGCATATAAACATTGAAACGTACCATAAACATAATCAGGAATATCCCAGAACGAAATGACCATGAAACAATTTTCTGTTTTGGGTGGCGAAGAGAAGCGATCTAGATGCCATTCCAACCGAGGCAGTTACTCAATAGTGTGACCTGGCTGCTCGGTGTTGCCAGCTCTGACCAGCCAGTAGGCGGGCTTGTCCGCAGCACTTAATGTGAAAGGGAAGTGCCTCACCCACTAATGAGCTTCGTAGCAGACGCGGAAATTCCACGTTTCCTTCGTGCTGCGGCAGCGGCGTATCGTTTGCCTCCCTACAGTCGCTATCTGCTCATAGACCCGTATCTTGTCGAAGAGCACCGTGTCTGGAAGCACTTGGCTGCAGGCTGCCCCATTTTTAGACCAAATGTTGTCGTCCGACGCCAGGACTGCATGCGAAGAGAACAGTTGGAGAGATTTAACGTCTCCCCCAAAAAAAGCCGCCCTTATCACTACCACAGGCAATTCACGTTTGGGTAGTAAAAGCCGTGGTTGTCACAGGAATTCGGTTCTCTCTAGAAGTTGTTTAGGGACTCAACGATTTGAAAAGGATATTTTACAGTCGACTGCCACTGTCTGACATTACACTATCTGTTCTCGAGAATGCGTTGAGTATTCCGTACCGAAGACCTAATATTACATTAATGCATAGCGATCTACGGAGAACAGGAGTTTCTAGAGTGCACAGTGAAAACAATTCAATGTATTGTAGATTTATTATTATAGCTGGAGGCTTCTTTAGGGCTACATTCTACTGTAGACTAACTTGAAATTTAACCAGATTTGACACCTGTAACTGAAGTTGGATAGAACGTAAGTTTCTCTATGATGGTCTTATTTTAGTAGTCTTCTTTATTGGTATGAGTCTTACGGTGAGCGCCCTTCGGTCAGCCACTATTCTAGTGACCCAGCAGCTCGAAGGCTTATTCCAGGAGGCGGTGTAACAGTGTACTCAAACCAGAGTTCTTGCGTAATATCTGGCGACGCAAGCTACGTTGCGCCCACTACTGTACTATGCTTCTCCGCATCGATAACGAACTACAGATCGCCTTGTGTCAAATGTTCATTAAGGTATTGAGCGTCTGAAGAACAGCTTTAACTGCATTTATGACGAGCACTGTGTGTTTGCCCAGATTGTTTTTCTCCATAGATTAAGTAACCGAAAGCAGGCCGCGGTGGCCGAGCGGTTCTAGGCGCTTCAGTCCGGAACCACGTGGCTGCTTCGGTCGTAGGTTCCAATCCTGCCTCGGACATGGATCTGTGTGATGTCCTTAGGTTAGTTAGGATTACGTAATTCTAATTCTAGGGGACTGATCACCTCCGATGTTGAGTCCCATAGTGCTTAGAGCCATTGGAACCATTAAGTAACTGAAAGAAATGTGGAATGCGCATCGTCTGCCATTGGTAAAATGGATGCAGAAGCGGCGTTTAAGTGTAAACACATGTCGACAAAACGGCGTATTTTCTTGTTTAATTATCAACAATAGGCGCAGGAATGCCTAAAAGCCGGCCGGGGGGTGGCCCAGCGGTTATAGGCGCTACAGTCTGTAACCGCGCAACCGTTACGGTCGCAGGTTCGAATCCTGCCTCGGGCATGGATGTGTGTGATGTCCTTAGGTTAGTTACCTTTAAGTAGTTCTAAGTTCTAGGGGACTGATGACCTCAGACGTTAAGTCCCATAGTGCTCAGAGCCAATGCCTAAAATTTTGTGGTAGCTGATAGATTTTTTTTTAATACTCATCGGACGATTGTGTGCTTGCTGATGAATAAAGCATGAGTTCACTATCAAGATGTTTTCTTTAGGGCAGTATCTCGGAACAAGGAAGAGTACATACCAGCTAATTACTGAAAAAGTGACAAACAGGGTTACGAGTCTAACTTTCTCGTATGTTAAGTGTTCCTGAGGTTCAAATGGCTCTGAGCAATTTGGGACTTAACTTCTGAGGTCATCAGTCCCCTAGAACCTAGAACTACTTAAACCTAACTAACCTAAGGACATCACACACATCCATGCCCGAGGCAGGATTCGAACCTGCGACCGTAGCGGTCGCGCGGTTCCAGACTGTAGCGCCTAGAACCACTCGGCCACCCGGCCGGCAGTTTCTGAAGGTTGACGATATTTTCGAAGAACGGAGCAATGATGATAGAGTACTTGGTGCACACACGTGAGAACGTACCGGAAACTCAATTTTAGATGAGGAAATATGTAACTATGATTTCAGTTACGTCTCGGTGGATGTAAACGGTGACACGCACCATACGTGTTATTTAGGCATAACTAAGATTCACAAAACGAAACAAATGTGAAATAGTAGTAATATGTCCATCAGAAGTGTTTTGCCTAAAGGTAAGACATTAAAAGTAAAGGGCAGCTTATTGGAAGCTAAGCCTTGTTATTTTCAACGTCATTTCAAAAGATTTGTTTCTAATTTTGTAATGCCTTCAACAGCACTTTACATTCGTTCCATAAGTAAAATCCCAATACTTTTTTTTTTATCCAGTTTCCGAGCATGTGCAGGCGTTGTTGAAAAATAAGGTTTGTAGTTTGTAGGTCACTGTGTAAAAAGTTCTCACTCGTTTCTGTTGTTGACCTTTAGTCGGGACCGCATCCTTCCACCGTCTGTGATTCGAGATTACGAGCGTGTGGTGCAGATGCTGTGATTCCCGTAATGAAGAGGCCAAAGTTGAGCACTTGCGCCAGGGGTCAAGTCTGTATAAGCCCTCGTTCTCCTAGTCTGTGCTCCAAGTGGCTGGCCGTGATTGCGACTGAGCTGCTACCGGACACCGACAGAGATTCCACTATTGTTCTCCAACTCTTTTTCTAACGATGCCGGCTGTGGCAGCGACGTTTTCTGAGGCGCAGAATGTGACACCCACATCTTGATTGTCCCTACCAGTGCGACCTCGAAGATCTATAGCTACAAAAGATTTCTGCTAAGAGTCGAAAACCTTAGAGAATACGACAAGGGTGAAAGAACATGCCTGAAAATTCGCCTAGAGGTAGGCCGGTTGTGGCTGCTCCTTGCCTTGTACTTGAGGTTTAAATCCTTCTCCGTACTAATCCTACCCAATGCGCCTTTTTCCTCATAGAATAATTGATGCAGATACGGGATCTGACCCCCTGTAACTTCTCTTTCTTGTCGTACTACATAGGTTCGTTCAATAACTTGTCATCAGCACGTCTTTAACATGCTTAATTTTCTTCAATTTTATGCGGTATGATTCATTTTAATATTTTCCCAGTGCGGAAGTTTAGTTACGCCCATATGTTGACATAGTAACGATACAAATGGTTCAAATGGCTCTGAGCACTATGAGACTTAACTTCTGAGGTCATCCCCTAGAACTTAGAACTATTTAAACCTAACTAACCTAAGGACATCACACAGATCCATGCCCGAGGCAGGATTCGAACGTGCGTCCGTAGCAGTCGCGCGGTTCCGGACTGAAGCGCCTAGAACCGCTCGGCCACCGCGGCCGGCCAGTAACGATACAGGATGGAAGTTATCCTGTCAATGTAGGTACATAACTAAAACTTTTAAGGTGCTTGTGGTAACACTATTCGCTAATATTTTGTGTTGGACGTCTAAGGCTAGTACAAGGTATAATATTGGTCAACATAATAAGGAAAGATCCAATTGATATTCACATCAGGATGAAATTAAGTTTCAAAATAATCTGCAATTGTGGTCAGTGTTTTCCTTTTTATTATTTTTTAGATGTTTTGTGTATTTTATGCAAGGCTGAAAATTCCTCCGTCTAACCTAACCTAACCTAACCGTTTGGTTAAGTAACTGGGACTTGCGTTTGCATTTTGGAGAACAGTACAATCTTGTTTGTGGGTGTGTTGGCCTCTGTACATTTCCCGTGATAAAAATTGAATCCTTGTCGTAGTTATTGGTCCTTAAGAAAAGTTTTATTTTCGGAAAGAATATAAGAGTATCATAAAGTGTAACGACACTTTGTCGTTTGTTGCGTCGAATTCATTGCCGTTGTTAAGTGTGTGTAAATCGCCTTCGAATGTGGGAATCTTAGCGTTGCAAGCCGTAGTGAGCAGGTAAAGGCGACAGAAATGTAGCGAACTTGTCGCGCGTTGTTAATGCAGCAGTGTGTGGATCAGAGCGACATTTCCTCCGTTAATGCTACTGATACTGGCTGTAGGACCCGCCAGAATGTGAGCACCAGTATTTTCTTCCGGGATTTGAACGCGCCAAATGTTAGTCACTTTCATCGATAAATTGGAGGATTCCAAGTTGGTCAGTTTGTCGCGAAATTTAATGCATCTCCTCAGCTAAAAGTTCTATTTGCATATTGATCAAATGTGGAATGTGGAATGTTCAGTACGACGACACGGTGTAACAAAAATTGTGTATTGTTTCGTTTCAGTAGCGTGTGCATGGGAAGTGGTAGAAGCGGCCTAAATAATATATTAATTTCATATTCCTAGTGTGATAACTTCGCTTAGTGTCAAGTCTGGGTAGTGCTTCTCCCTAAGTAAAAGTTATTGCATGGCGAGCACCTGCATTTACATGGTGTTCATAAATTATACTAAATTAGTAACCTTTAATTGTTAACAGGGTAAGTGACTTACAGAAATACGCATATATGGTACTATGCTTTCCGACAGGTCAAAAAAAAAATTTTTTTTGATCTAGCAGCCATTATGAATTAAGACACGAGGAATTACAGACCTTGGCTGCGAGTGGGCATTGACAGAAATCGATGGGG
The DNA here is from genome assembly GCF_021461385.2 of Schistocerca piceifrons. Lineage (NCBI taxonomy): Eukaryota > Metazoa > Arthropoda > Insecta > Orthoptera > Acrididae > Schistocerca > Schistocerca piceifrons. The sequence goes on from NC_060138.1 coordinate 729,176,711, forward strand.
AAAGTTGGAAATTTATGCCAGACCGGGATTCGAACCCAGGTCTTGGGTAGGACTCCTGTCTCTGGATGACCTAGTGGTCAGAACATCTGCCTCGTAAGCAGGCGACCCGGGTTCGAATTTTGGTCCAGCACAAATTTTTAACTTTCCCCGTCGATTTCTCTCGCAGCCAAGGTCTGTAATTCCTTTGTGTCTTACAGAAATGTTTGATAAAGCACTGAATGCAGTATAAGCTCAGGTTTTATTCCTGCTTAACACTTCTAATGCCTTATTTTCCCGCTATGTGGCATGCGAGAGTGGGCTATTGCGACAGTCATCATGGAGTCGTATGACTATGCAGAGCGTGCGCAGTGTTGTTTATGGTTTCATCAACCCAAATACGCTGGTGCAATTCAGAGACAGTTCAGGACTAAACATCGTAAGCATGGAGGTAAGAATAAGGGGAGATGGCGCTACGTATCCCAGCCGTATTACGTTTTGAAGCCATGGGGGCGTGGCTCGCTGCCATGACACTCTGACCAAAACATTGCCAGTGTGCTATAGCGCTGCGTGTATTACAGTCGCTAATTGCACCATGTACGCATGTAACGTCATCAGATTGGTTGTTTCAAAGTTTTTGTTTAAAATAAAATCTCGTAAAGGCAAAATTCCGCGTTTCTTCTGATTAAAAATAGTTTTTAATGTAATATTACGAATAGGTAGTCTTCAATGTAAACGATACAATTTTGTTAATTCAGTAATAAATGTGTATCACAAAATAAATAATAGAAACTGAAAACTAAGTTAGCTATACCCTCCCTCCAAAGCCCCATAAATACATCTTGTTTGTAATACGTACTGGGACATTTCAGTTACGTTACACTACTGGGAAACACTGTTCATTACCACCAATATTTACTGAAATACGGTACATAGAATGGCAAATCTACACAGTGTCCTGTTTAGGCCTATACTTTACGCCAGTTAATGTAGCGTTAGCTTTTAATTTGGTACATGAAGACAAAGTGAGTTACTCAACACTTCGATTATCGACGATACGTACGTATTATACTGAAACGTGAACTTGAAAACTAAGAATTTAATTATTTGAATTAACATACCTTTTGCAAATGTTTTGGGTGTGTAGGGAAAACTGATGGTACAGCATTTTCTCGGAGCCTTACTGTTGAAAGGGAAGTTCGGTCTGTGTCCTCTTCTCGGAAATGTTGAGAAGATATAGTGCTCCATTTAGACGCACGCCAATTCTTCCTCCTCACGGCATTCTCCCACAGAGCTTTCCGACTTTCATTTTTAGGAAATCTAAAATCATACAGGAGAAAAATACGCTATAGTACAAGTACCGATGTAGCACACGTTCATTCACAATGAAGTTGTAAAATCACACTTAACGAGACAACTTACACATGAAATGTTATTCCCTTCGATTTCGCATCACAATCAGAACGATTCGTACACCCGAACACCACACAAGTCACCATAATAGCGCAAAATCCTTCCAAAAGCGAGCGACAAGCCTATGCACACAAGCTTACAGCAGCAATGTTTTGGTCGGATTGAGATGGCTACCCTCGGCGTCACATAGCTTCGCAGCTGTGACGTCACGGCGTCTCCCTCTATTCTTACCTCCATGATCGTAAGCCACCACCCCAAAGAAAAACTGTTATTAATTGGTGCAATCGTTTCACAGAAACTGGTTGTATATCGAAAAGGACGTCCGGTAAGGGTCGACCAGCATCTCTGACGCAACAGTCTTAAACTGGCAGTCCCGGTAAATCAACGACACATGCCGGCTTAGAATTGAACATGCCTAGTGTTAGTGTGGAAGGTATTAAGAAAATGGCTGTCATTCAGACCCTACTAATTGGCATTGTTGCAAGCTTTAAGAGAAAACGGGCTGAGTTAATGTATAAATGTTTAATGGATTGCGTGCTGAAGATGATATTCTTATTATAACTGTTTTCAGTGACGAAACCACCATCCATATCTGCGGCAAAGTGAATCGGCATAATGTTCGGCTATGAGGTGAGAAGATACCATGTACACGTAATCGAGCACGTACGGGACTCGCCTAAGGTAAAATGTATTTTCCTCTGTAAGCTGTAACGAGATTTACTGTCCTTCATCTTTTACCGAGTCAGCTGTAACTGGACTGCTTCAACATTATCTAGTGCCTCAATCACAACAGGATATGGGCACAGAATTTATTTTTCAGCAAGATGGCGCACCACCACATTATCACCGTAAAGTTGTTGCCTATCTCCATAGAAATGCGCCGACTTCGGTTTGGACGTCACGGAACAATACCCTGGCCTCCACGATCACCTGATTTAATCCCAATGGATTTCTGCATATGGGGTTACATTAAAAACAAAGGTTTCTTCCTCCGCTTTAGGGAAACGTCGAGTTGCGACAGGGGATAACACAAGCAGTTGCCACCATATGTCAAGACTTGCTTCATAGGATTTGGCAGAAAATTGATTACAGATGGGACATTTGTCGTGCTACAAAAAGTAATTACATTGGACGTTAAATAAAACTTGGACATATACTGCATTCAGTGCTGTATCAAACATTTCTGTAAGTTATTCACATTTCTCACAATTAAAGGTTAGTTTTGTACAGGGTGGCCCAAAAAGGATGGTCACATTTTAAATAACTATAACTCCATCAGTTTTACAAATTAATTTTATTCAATTACGTATCTAAATGCTCCCAGGCACCCAATTACAAGAACTAACCACAAAAAATCATGTACGGAAAATGACTTCCGGAAGATGGTGTCCTTCCTCGGTGATGCATTCCACAAGTCTTTCCTCGAAATTTTCCATCACTTTCACTACTGTTTCTTCTTGAATTGCCATAATTTCCGCACTGATTGCCTCCTTCAGATCAATTAAGTTTCGGGGCTTCTTTACGTAGACTTTTGACTTTAGGTATCCCCAAAGAAAAAAATCACAGGCTGAGAGGTCAGGTGATCTCGCGGGCCAGTGGACATCTCCAAAACGCGAGATGATGTGGTGGGGGAACATCCGCCTTAAAACACACATGGAGTCATTGGCTGTGTGGGCCGTGGCCCCGTCCTGTTGAAACCAAATTCGATCTCGATTTACATGTAACTCTCGCAGTTTTGGCACCAAAAAGCTACGTAGCATGTTAACGTAACGTTTCCGAGTTCACTGTGACTGTAGCGTTGTTCTCCTCAAAAAAATAAGGACCAACAATCCCCAATCTTTAAATTCCACACCAGACTGTTACCTTAGCACTATGAAGAGGCTTTTGGTGCAATTCTCTGGGATTATCTGCTGCCCAATACCTGCAGTTTTGTTTATTGACATAGCCGTCTAAATGGAAATGGGCTTCATCTGACATAAGAAGCACAACATCATTATTAGAGTACAAAATGTCAAGCATTGATTCACAAAATCGTCTTCGCTGCTCAAAATCACGATCATACAGCTTTTGCGTGATCATAATTTTGTATGGGTGAAACTGTAACTCACGGCTTAAAATACGCTGCAACGAACTACGGCTGAGGCCTAAAGTTTGAGCACGACGCCTAGTGGAACGACGCGGGCTTTGCAGCATTGACGCTCTAACATCATCAATGTTCTGTGGAGTAACTGCCGTACGTGTACGCCCTGTAGATTTACCACTTTTGACAGACCCTGTTGTCCGGAATGCAGTCACCCAACGTGATATGGATCTGCGATCTGGAATGGGTCCATCACGCGCTACACCAAAACGTTGTCGAAACAATCGTTGCACAGTAATAAACGATTCATCATTTCTGAAAAACTGTTCCACAGCAAAAACACGATGCTCGACCGTCCACTGCGCCATCTCGTGGCAAACTGGGTGTAATGGCCGACTTGCAGACGGCCGGCAGTGGTCCCCCCTCCTCACCTTTCAATGGTACTACGCAGTTCAAATCCGACCATCCTTTTTGGGCCACCCAGTATAACTAAATTATAAACACTGTGCGCTTACTACGTTAAACAATGTACAACGGGTAGTTTCTCATGCTCATGAAGCAGTAACAAAACTTTTGTAACGCTTACCTGCAGAAGGTAGACAACAATCCATTAGAACTACTGACAGCCTTGCGAGAGCCAGTCCTGACAAAACTCTACCATCTGGTGAGCAAGATATATGAGACAGGCGAAATACCCTCAAACTTCAAGAAGAATATAATAATTCCAATCTCAAAGAAAGCAGGTGCTGACAGACGTAAAAATTAGCGAACTATCAGTTTAATAAGCCACGGCTGCAAAATACTAACACGAATTCTTTACAGACGAATGGAAAAACTGGTAGAAGCCGACCTCGATGAAGATCAGTTCGGATTCCATAGAAATGTTGGAACACGTGAGGCAATATTGACCCTATGACTTATCTTAGAAAATAGATTAAGGAAATGCAAGCCTAAGTTTCTAGCACTTGTAGACTTAGCAAAAGCTTTTGACAATGTTGATTGGAATATTCTCTTTCAAATTCTGAAGGTGGCAGGGGTAAAATACAGGGAGCGAAAGGCTATTTACAATTTGTACAGGAACCAGATGGCAGTTATAAGAGTCGAGGGGCATGAAAGGGAAGCAGTGGTTGGGAAGGGATTGAGACAGGGTTGTAGCCTCTCCCCGATGTTATTCAATCTGTATATTGAGCAAGCAGTACAGGAAACAAAAGAAAAATTCGGAGTGGGAATTAAAATCCATGGAGAAGAAATAAAAACTTTGAGGTTCGCCGATGATATTGTAATTCTGTCAGAGCCAGCAAAGGACTTGGAAGAGCAGCTGAATGGAATGAACAGTGTCTTGAAGGGAGGATATAAGATGAACATCAACAGAAGCAAAACGAGGATAATGGAATGTAGTCGAATTAAGTCGGGTGATGCTGCGGGCATAAGATTAGGAAATGACACTTAAAGTAGTAAAGGAGTTTCGCTATTTGGGGAGCAAAATAACTGATGATGGTCGAAGTAGAGAGGATATAAAATGTAGACTGGCAATGGCAAGGAAAGCGTTTCTGAAGAAGAGAAATTTGTTAAGATCGAGTATAGAGTTAAGTGTCAGGAAGTCTTTGCTGAAAATATTTGTATGGAGTCTAGCCATGTATAGAAGTGAAGCGTGGACGAGAAATAGTAAGGCAAGAAGAGAATAGAAGCTTCCGAAATGTGCTACAGAAGAATGCTGAAGATTAGATGGGTATATCACATAACTAATGAGGAGGTATTTAACAGAACTGGGGAGAAGAGAATTTTGTGTCACAACTTGACTAAAATAACGGATCGGTTGGTAGGACATATTCTGAGGCGTCAGGGGATCACCAATTTAGTATTGGAGGGCAGTGTGATGGGTAAAAATCATAGAAGGAGACCAAGTGATGAATAGGCTAAACAGATTCAGAAGGATGTAGGTTGCAGTAAGTACTGGGAGATGAAGCAGCTTGCACAGGATAGAGTAGCATGGAGAGCTGCATCAAACCAGTCTCTTGACTGAAAACAACAACAAGCTGCAGAGGTTGGAAAAAATTTCAACGCACAGCGAGAAACGCGTGCTTGAACATAAATGCAGATGCTAGCCGAGCCTGTAGGTTGCGCTGTTGCGTTTGACCGCGAACGGCGCCTGTGCCATGTCATCAAAAAGTTCCAAGTCACTGTTGTTCAGAACTGCGTCCTATGTAACTTTGACTGCGCTGTGTCGAAGATAAGTGAATTTGAATGTCGACAAACCGTTGGTGCTCATATGGTAGGTAACAAAAGTGTTTGATGTTTCAAGAGGCACCGTTCCGAAGACATGTACTACGTACGAGGATGAAGGAAAACGTCTGTTGCGTGATCCTGACAGACGGTCATTGAAGAGAAGTGTGACCAACGATAAGAGGACTACAGCTGTAAAAGTCACTGCAGAACTGAATGTCGCACTCGTGATCCCTTTCAGCACCATAGCAACACGAAGGGAGCTCCGTAAGCAGGAAATTGTAGGGCGAGCTGAAATTCCAAAACGGCTAATCAGTGATACAAATGCCCGTAACAGGGAAACGTGGTGCCGCAGCCATGCAACTTGGGCCATGGAGCATTGGAAGAATTTCATTTCGTCAGATGAGTCTTCTGTCCTACTTCCGGTCGAGCTTACGTTCCAAGAGTAAAACGTGGCGGAGGTTCGGTGATGATTGGTGCAGCCGTATTGTATATTCCACGGGCTCCACTGTTACTCTGCAATTTTTGTTCCCCAACGGTATGCTGCGCTCCGAGGCGGCAGGTCCAGTGTTCACACAGCGCGCGTCGTCGAGGTCTAGTTTTGCGAGCACGAGTATAAATTCTCACATTTCCCGAGACAACGATAGCCACAAGAGCATTTGTGGTCTACTTTTGGAGAAAAGATGGGCGATCACTATCCACCGCCACCATCGCTGCTTAAACTTTCCAGTATTTTGCAGAAGAACTGGTATAAGATATCTTTGAAAACCATCCAGGATTTGTATATATCCATTCCTAAAAGGCTGGAAGCTGTTTTGAATGTCACCGGTTTTCCTGCACCGTACTAGGCACGCTAATGTGTTGTTTCCATATTTTTGTCCACCCTCATGAATGTTTTGAGGACCAAATGTTGCTTCGTATCGGTGAGCTGCTCCGAAAGGTCAGAATATTGACCTGTCAAATCCAAAAAAAATTCATTCTGCTTCTGCGGTTGCAAATACTACTACTACTACTACTACTACTACTACTACTACCGTTCTTCCTCTGCCAGAATCGTCACTGGAAGTGCGCATGCTCAAGCACGCCACTTTTTCCGCCATTAACATCTGCTTTTTGAAGTTCGCACGGCCCCGGTACAACCTCCCCGGTACAATCTTTCCACTTAGGATAAACTGTGACATTTATCCTTGGTCTTAAGTTACGCTGTGATCGCCCGTTCCCAGAGACAAACATCTTTATCCCAAGTACAGCGACGTGTTATCCTGTTCATCTTGACTATATGTAACTTTCTTCAGCCTTTCTTCCTAAAAATCAATGTTGAAACTGCTAAAGATCATTGCGAGTTTTGCTGATAACTTGTGTTGTATCGTCAGGTGTTTGGTCTGTAGCGTGTATTTGGCTCTGTCACGGCGTACACGAACCCCGCAGTTAAGAAAAGGTCGAGGATGGGTACACTGATCGGTCCACCCGAAATAAGGTGCAGGAGAGCTTAAGTGAATTTGGGAATGCGACTCCTCGGCGCTTTGGGAAACGATGAATGCGTGCAGCTGTTTTCATTCTCGTTTTAACTCTTTCTTCCAGTTGCCTAACACATTTCTACACTACTGGCCATTAAAAATGCTACACCAAGAACAAATGAAGATGATAAACGGGTATTCATTGAACAAATATATTAAACTATAACTGACATGTGATTACATTTTCACGCAATTGGGTGCATGGATCCTGAGAAATCAGTACCCAGAACAACCACCTCTGGCCGTAATAACGGCCTTGATACGCCTGGGCATTGAGTCAAACAGAGCTTGGATGGCGTGTAGCGGTACAGCTGCCCATGCAGCTTCAACACGATACCACAGTTCATCAAGAGTAGTGACTGGGGTATTGTGACGAACCAGTTGCTCGGCCACCATTGACCAGACGTTTTCAGTTGGTGAGAGATCTGGAGAATGTGCCAAACATTTTCTGTATCCAAAAAGGCCCGTACAGGACCTGCAACATGCGGTCGTGCATTATCGTGCTGAAAAGTAGGGTTTCGCAGGGATCGAATGAAGGGTAGAGCGACGAGTCGTAACACATCTGAAATGTAACGGCCACTGTTCAAAGTGACGTCAATGCGAACAAGAGGTGACCGAGACGTGTGACCAATGGCACCCCATACCATCACATCGAGTGATACGCCAGTAAGGCGATGACGAATACACGCTTTCAATGTGCGTTCACCGCGATGTCGCCAGACACGGATGCGACCATCATGATGCTGTAAACAGAACCTGGATTCATCGGAAAAAATGACGTTTTGATATTCGTGCACCCAGGTTCGTCGTTGAGTACACCATCGCATGCGCTCCTGTCTGTGACGCAGCGTCAAGGATAACCGCAGCCATGGTCTCAGAGCTGATATTGCAAACTTCGTTGAACTGTTCGTGCAGATGGTTGTTGTCTGGGAAACGTCCCCATCTGTTGACTCAGGGGTCGAGACGTGGCTGCACTATCCGTTACAGCCATGCGGATAAGATGCCTGTCATCTCGACTGCTAGTGATACGAGGCCGTTGGGATCCAGCACGGCGTTACGTATTACACTCCTGAACCAACCGATTCCATATTCTGGTAAGTCATTGGATCTCGACCAACGCGAGCAGCAATGTCGCGATACGATAAACCGCAATCGCGATAGGCTACAATCCGACCTTTATCAAAGCCGGAAACGTGATGGTACGCATTTCTCCTCTTTACACGAGGAATCACAACAACGTTTCACCAGCCGATCAACTACTGTTTGTGTATGAGAAATCGGTTGGAAACTTTCCTCATGTCAGCATGTTGTAGGTGTCGGCACCGGCGCCAACCTCGTGTGAATGCTCTGAAAAGCTAATCATTTGGATATCACAACATCTTCTTCCTATCGGTTAAATTTCGCGTTTGTATCACGTCATCTTCGTGGTGTAGCAGTTTTAATAGCCAGTAGTGTATGAGCACTTTAGAAGAGTACAAAGCTTTAACATTCGTCGAAATACACTCCTGGAAATTGAAATAAGAACACCGTGAATTCAGTGTCCCAGGAAGGGGAAACTTTATTGACACATTCCTGGGGTCAGATACACCACATGATCACACTGACAGAACCACAGGCACATAGACGCAGGCAACAGAGCATGCACAATGTCGGCACTAGTACAGTGTATATCCACCTTTCGCAGCAATGCAGGCTGCTGTTCTCCCATGGAGACGATCGTAGAGATGCTGGATGTAGTCCTGTGGAACGGCTTGCCATGCCATTTCCACCTGGCGCCTCAGTTGGACCAGCGTTCGTGCTGGACGTGCAGACCGCGTGAGACGACGCTTCATCCAGTCCCAAACATGCTCAATGGGGGACAGATCCGGAGATCTTGCTGGCCAGGGTAGTTGACTTACACCTTCTAGAGCACGATGGGTGGCACGGGATACATGCGGACGTGCATTGTTCTGTTGGAACAGCAAGTTCCCTTGCCGGTCTAGGAATGGTAGAACGATGGTTTCGATGACGGTTTGGATGTACCGTGCACTATTCAGTGTCCCCTCGACGATCACCAGTGGTGTACGGCCAGTGTAGGAGATCGCTCCCCACACCATTATGCCGGGTGTTGGCCCTGTGTGCCTCGGTCGTATGCAGTCCTGATTGTGGCGCTCACCTGCACGGCGCCAAACACGCATACGACCATCATTGGCACCAAGGCAGAAGCGACTCTCATCGCTGAAGACGACACGTCTTCATTCGTCCCTCCATTCACGGCTGTCGCGACACCACTGGAGGCGGGCTGCACGATGTTGGGGCGTGAGCGGAAGACGGCCTAACGGTGTGCGGGACCGTAGCCCAGCTTCATGGAGACGGTTGCAAATGGTCCTCGCCGATACCCCAGGAGCAACAGTGTCCCTAATTTGCTGGGAAGTGGCGGTGCGGTCCCCTACGGCACTGCGTAGGATCCTACGGTCTTGGCGTGCATCCGTGCGTTGCTGCGGTCCGGTCCCAGGTCGACGGGCACGTGCACCTTCCGCCGACCACTGGCGACAACATCGATGTACTATGGAGACCTCACGCCCCACGTGTTGAGCGATTCGGCGGTACGTCCACCCGGCCTCCCGCATGCCCACTATACGCCCTCGCTCAAAGTCCGTCAACTGCACATACGGTTCACGTCCACGCTGTCGCGGCATGCTACCAGTGTTAAAGACTGCGATGGAGCTCCGTATGCCACGGCAAACTGGCTGACACTGACGGCGGCGGTGCACAAATGCTGCGCAGCTAGCGCCATTCGACGGCCAACACCGCAGTTCCTGGTGTGTCCGCTGTGCCGTGCGTGTGATCATTGCTTGTACAGCCCTCTCGCAGTGTCCGGAGCAAGTATGGTCGGTCTGACACACCGGTGTCAATGTGTTCTTTTTTCCATTTCCAGGAGTGTAGTGTCGGTCAAGGTTCGTATAAAAAAAAAAGAGCGCAAGTATTCAGCCGAAACAGACTGGCTATATTACACTTAATATGTTTCACACAATAATAGTAGTCTTCAGCGTAACCTTGCAACACTGTTACAGTAAGGCGTATCAAAGTGTTACGGGACGTGGCCAAGAGAAAATAACTACTAGTTGAGGGTGGGATTCTGATGAGCGGATTTGTCCGTCTTTGAGCGCACTTTGATTGTGTTTTAGTGACATGTATAAGCGTCGGCGTATAGACAGCTGCGCTCTCACACGCACGCACGCACGCACGGACAGACGACAGACAGAAGGGAATGTGTGTGGGCTGCGGGCCGGCGATAACCCCTGTGACGTAGCGGTCGCCTATCGCGCCTTCTTACCGCCCCTCGGCGCAGCAGCCCACATCACTCCCCTTAATCAGGATGTTGTCACTGCTGCATTTTCTTGCGTCTTTGTATCTGGCATTGGTGCAGCACGGGTACATGATCGTTCGTTTTTTCGTTTGGTAATACCGACACTGCACGAAATAATGAGTGTAATGTGTGGCCTAACTCCAGAACGGCTCATTTCCGACCTACGGTTATTATGGAAATTTACTTCGATTCGACGTCCCCGAGACTCGGACTTCATCATCAGGTTACTTTTCTCCGCCCTGCATCTTGAATGAAGTCGAACAGCCTACATGTTGCGGCTTAGCTATAGAGGCCCATGGTCATGGTGACGGAGAGTTGCAGCGATCGGCAGTGTAGTGACCGCTTTCAGCGCAGAGGCAAGATGAACGGCTTCTACCGCATTTCGGAATAGGGCGCCGCCCATTGAAACATGGATTCCGTCTCTGGTAAGACAACTCACTGGTGTTAGCGACTTGTGGAGTACGCATACATTAGCTGATCGACTTGCCAGTGGACATTTATATGGGTTTTGTCCATCCCTTGTCTTTGACTGCTTGCACTCTGAATGTCTGTGGAGGAGTGGCAGCCGATTCTTCCTAAAGAGGCTAAACCGAAGGAGGTCTGGAGCGAAGTCGACGTTGTTAACTCATAGCAAAGGTGTTCCATCGAGTTGAGGTCGGGACTCCGGTCAGCCCAGTTTATTTCACGAATTGCATATTGTCAATAAACTACCCTTTCGATGCACATAAACTGCTACACAATCTATATACAATTTATATACGCAAAATACGAAAGTACGTACGCGTAACTAACGACTTCCAGAAGACAGCTTTTTTTTTTTATTATTTTACAGGTAACATATTTCAGGGGGCGTAAAGCTGTTCGGAATACAGTCATTTGACTCATTTGGTTTAGCCAACTGCAGTAGGTCTTTAGTTTGATGCGCAACCCGAAACTTTGCGCGTACCTAACTCTTCTTACAAGCCACTTAGTTGTTTTCGCATAAACTCATTTGTCAGTGTCGGTCATGGGATGAATTGATCTATGTGACCTGTGACCATTTTTAAGGACTTTCCGGTATATTGTTTGAGGATTACGACAAACTTTTTAACGAATTTTTCTTCCGAATTTGTATCGCATTTCGGTGTTTCTTAATTCCCATCTGCGATGCAGCAACTATTTAATAACCAGTTCAGCAAAAAAAAACAAAAAGTCCAAAATATGCAACATACGTTTCAAAAATTACTGACACTTAATATTGATATTAAAAAGTGGTATGTAATATGTACAGTATGTTGCATACTTGATACATATTTGATGCTAGAGTAATCATATCGTAACCACGTTCATGCACATTGTATTTTGTATCGCAGGTATGATGGTTCTCACCGAAACGCATTATAAAATAGAAATGGAATAAATAAAAACATAGGTGCCATTCCGACGTAAGCTTTCATAGAGTATATCATTTCACGTACAGACGAGCTGCATTCCTTGTGAGTTTTCCTCACGGCATGTGTTCCTGTAGTCTCGCTTTGGTAAGCAGCAGCAATTGTTTCTTCCTCGTTCGAAATCATGTCTGTTTTCTTCAGTTGTGTGTACGAAAGAAGTGATTTCAGTCATGTATTTACTTCGTCCTCATTTACTTTTTGTATTCGTTGTATTCCGTGTATACTAGTCAGTTCACACACGACGTTCGCTGTCCACCAGCTTGGCCTAGATATTCTCTCACTGGTTCGGCGGTGTTTTAACGAGTAGTGCTCTATCCAGTCGTGAGTCGCATGTGTATAGTCTTCGTAAGCGTTGCAGCCGTACTAATCTAAAGTTTATTCTGAAAATTAGAAATGTTTAAAGGAGGACACGCTGGCCGAAGTGGCCAAGCGCTTCTAGGCGCTACAGTCTCGAGCTGCGCGACCGCTACGGTCGCAGGTTCGAATCCTGCCTCGGGCAAGGATGTGTGTGATGTCCTTAGGTTAGTTAGGTTCAAGTAGTTCTAAGTTCTACGCGACTGATGACCTCAGAAGTTAAGTCCCATAGTCCTCATAGCCATTTGAACCAAATAAGGACACGAATTAATTGCAGAAGAATGTAAAGATTGGTTGGAGCTGACCTGAGGGAAGCACAGTTTGGGTTCAGAGAACTGGGACACGCGAAGCAATACAGCCCCACGACTTACTTTAAAAGACAGGGAGAAATTTTGAAAGGGAACTGAAGGTCAACAAGAAGAAATAAAAACTTCATGGTTTGACCAATGACCCTATAATTCAGAGTCTGCAAAGGATTTTTAAGAGCAGTTGAACGCAATGAATGGTGTGTTGAAAAGGAGTCTTAAGAAGAATATCAACAAAAGTAAAGTCAGTTGAATTAAATTATGTGACGAAGGAATTAGATTAGGAAATAAGGAACCAAAAGTAGTAGATGAGTTTTGCTGTTTGGACAGTAAAATGACGGCCGAAGATGTATAATGCAGACTGGCAGCGTTGCCGGGATATATTGACGGCAATGAGCAATTTTTACGGACAGTATAAACTCACCTTAAGCAAGTTTCAGTTTAGCGAGATTGTCACTGGCGGCCCGGCGAGTGCCGGAGCGCCTTGACAGTGCGATACTGTCCTTTGTACCGGGGCCTAATTGCTGGCACGCATTCCGACCAGCCGGACCGGACCAGGTCGGGCTGGACGCCATAAATCTCAGATCGGCGGCGCCCCATATAAAGGGCGGTGGCGATGGCGGCTCCGCCACAGCCAGCAACTGTACTCGGACTTCATTTATTCGCCGTGCATAAACGTCGTTCCCAACTGAGACTCTGCTTGTGATATACGCCCCAATAAGACATACTTTGCCGTTAATCGCCAAACTCGTGGACAAGGAGTGCAGTACACTGAGATAACGTAAGTCACGGGATAGCGACATGCAATTTTTCAAACGGCGGTAGTATCGCGTACACAAGGTGTAAAAAGGCAGTGCATTGACGGAGCTGTCATTTGTAATCATGTGATGCGTGCGGAAAGGTTTCCGACATGATGGAGGACGAGAGGAGCTAGATGCATGGGACATTACATTTCGGAAATCGTTAGGTAATTCAATTTTTCGAGGTCCGCAATGTCAAGAATGTGCTGTGAGTAACAAATTTCAATCATTATGTCTCACCATGGACAAGTGGCCAATGCCCTTCACTTAAATTTGTATAGAATTGTCAGTGCCAGCAGACAAGAAATACTACATAAAACGACGACGTATCTGTTAGGGCAGTGCGGCGAAAATTGGGGTTAATGGACTACCTCAGCAGACGACAGTTGCGAGTGCCTTGGTTAACAGAATGACATCGCCTCCAGCGTCTCTCCAAGGCTCGTGGCCATATCTGTTGGGCCATAGACCACTGGAAAACCTTGGCCTGATTTGATGAGTCCCGATGTCAGTTGGTAAGAGCTGATGGTATGGTTCGAGTGTGCTGTTTACATGGAATGGGCAGGGTCCTCGCTTGTGTTCGGCTACTTGGAGACAATTGTCAGCCATTTCTGGACTTCATGTTCCCAAACAGCGATGGGATTTTTGTGGATGGCAATACGGCATAAATCGCCCGACATGAATCTTATCGAACATTTTCAAGATGCCGCGCTACGCAGGGCAAAAGGTCCGACATGATAATAGGAGGTATCCCTTGACTTTCTTCACCCCAGAGTGTCCGGTTTATAAGATAAGAGATGTTAATACACGAGAATTCGACTGTGAAATAAACACCTCCATATACAAGATGTTCCGAAACTAATCGTTCAGACTAATACAGAAGGTAGAGAATATGAGAACAAATATATTTCGGCAAGCAACATACGGTCTCTGAAGTCAGCTAGTACTGTTAGGGAAAATTTTGTTACTGATTCTGATGTAAGCTGTCGTGCCAATGTCACTGATTGGGAATGTGTACTGTCACTGACATATCCACAATTTGTATCTTTTGGCGCTTGTGAATTCGCGAGGTTCTCGACCTCATGCTCAACCACAACGATTCGGCATTTATGTGTTGGCTGGCAGTCTTGGTGATAGGTTTATTGGACCGTACATTCTTCCATTCCGTCCCAGCGGAAGGAGATATCGCATCTTGGTGGAATCTGTGTTGCCAGAACTGCTGGGGATGTAATGTTAGACAAAGGACATACTTCCAGCACGATGGAGCGTCAGCCCATTTCGTAAGGAATCATCTGAGAGCCACGTTCAGGAATCGATGGATCGGGCGAGGTGACCATTTAGCCTGCCCACTCAGCTCACCTGTCTGGATTTCTTCCTCTGTGGACATGTGAAGCAGCTGGTCTGTGCAACCGCTGTAGAAACAGAAGAAGACCTTGTCTAGAATTACTATCAACGCTGGTACTATTGCGGACATGCCAAAAATCTTCGAACGGACGTGACAGTCATGGTCCGACGATGTACTGTGCGCGTAGAGACCAATGGTCGCGCATTGGAGCAGTTCCTATGCATACTAATACTGTAATTAGCTTGCTAAACTACATTCTCTGTAAATCTTCCCTAGCTTCAGAAATTGTCGTCAGGGATTGTGTGTACCACAATTCAATATGTTTGATTTGATGTTCTCTACTTCCTTTATTAATTTGAATGAATAGTTTCTGGCTATCCCGTATTTATTTTTAATTAATACAATACGTGGTCATTACCATTGAAACCTAGTGAAAGAAAGAATAACCAAGTTACACTACTGGTGACCAAATTCTTGCGCAACTTCTGTGGCGTTAGGAGTCGCAAGCAGATCTTTTGTGGGAGATATCTGCACAGTTCAAAACCCAGTAGATGCTCCTGATCTGTGGCTCTCCTCATTCACTGTTGGTGATATCTACAGGATAGTGCTATTTCTGGACGTTACTGCAAGACCTTTCAACACGCGAACGAAGACGGTTGGCTCTAAGCACTATGGGACTTAACATCTGAGGTCATCAGTCCCCTAGAACTTAGAACTACTTAAATCTAACTAACCTAAGGACATCACACACATCCATGCCCGAAGCAGGATTCGAACCTGCGACCGTAACAGCCGCGCCGCTCCGGACTGACGTGCCTAGAACCGCCCGGCTACCGCGGCCGAAGACGGTTGAGTGATACCTATGCGATCCTGTTTCGCGAACGTGGGAGGGTTTCCGAAGGGAGAGGCGAGATCGGTATTGTCAAGTCGAGAAACGTCTGATTGTCTCCTTTCTATAGCCACGGTTCGCAAGACTGAAGTGTTCTTGAGGAAACTACTTCAGGAGCTCCACTTTGAGATGCTGCAACGTGTCCGTAAAGTGAATGGGTTTCCTGAAGATTCAGATTTTGTTCTCTGTGCTTTGGCAACTACTTCACAACGAATATGTGGTGGCGCTATGTCTGCGAGCTGGTAGAGTTTTTCAAATTTTATTTTTGTAGTAGTTCAGTCTCGGCATGTATTGAGAGAGAAGCATTGGTCCAATACACTGTATTTTTATTATTATCTGTGCGATCGGCCAATTTCAACATTGGGTCATTTTAAGCTGGAAGCTTAAGATAAGTGCTTGAAAATGACCTGTTGCACAGATAATAAAGAAAACACAGCGTACTTGGATCACGTTTTATGCTCACGTTTCATTTAGCATCTATCTAGTCAACTATGTTTGCGTGGTACGATTTGTATCAAGCTGGCCACGCAGACTCTTCGGCCCTGGAGCTTTTCATGGAGCTTTATTCTTGAGCGTGATGCCGCAGCATACGTATGCTGTTTAGAGTTTCAAATACTGAACTGGACATCAGCACTCGAGAATCAATTCAGTGATCAGCTGATTAACGAAAAGTCAAAACCGTCATCCCAATCAGTGTTGAAGGTCTTTCATCCAACAAGGAACTGTTTGTGGTAACTGTGTCTGGGGAAATGTAAATCCCTGCGACATATGCTGTTGGGTAGAGAGTCTTGAAAGGATTTCATATTTGGATTGCGTATCACATACATAATAATAATAATTCAAGTGGACCCACCGAGCGAGGTGGCGCAGTGGTTAGACACTGGACTCGCATGCGGGAGGACGACGGTTCAATCCAGCGTCCAGCCATCCTGAGTTAGGTTTTCCATGATTTCCCTAAATCGCTCCAGGCAAATGCCGGTATGGTTCCTTTGAAAGGGCACGGCCGACTTCCTTCCCCATCCTTCCGTAATCCGATGAGACCGATGACCTCGCTGTCTGGTCTCCTTCCCCAAACAACCCAACCCTCAAGTGGGCCCAATTATCCGTATCACCTGCTAGTGGTCGACGATCTCTCTAAAGCACTACAACTGCTGCCTGCAGCACTTGCTGAAGAGACAAGGTTGCCGAGAACTATGCGTGTTCATAGTCGTCGTTATCAACGTGCAAAAACACACAAAGTTGTTTCGCCATAACCAAAAAATTTTTCCTCCTTTGGCCAAAACCACGTTGACCACGATTGCGAAACGCCGGAATGACAGCTGATACCAGTAACAGGTTCCACCCCTCGCTTGCCGTCCTACAGATAAAAAGTGGTGCACACAAGAGGAAGACGAAAGGACAGCTAGTTCCCTCTACTGAACGCCTTAAGATGTAAATAGCTAATGAAGACGAGTCACGATCAGTAGGCGGCCCTGGGCAGAGTCGCATTGGGCGGCGTAGCTCACCTCTGGCAAACGGATTTCAAGGAAAATGGGGAAACAGTCTAGTTGGCAAGTGCGCGGGCTATTTCGGATGGCCGGTGGGTTTGTCTGTGCAGCTGCCAGCGTCGGCCGAGTACCTGCTCCGCCACTTGCTAGCCGTATTGTCTCGGGGCGCAGAACGAGCCAGCGTCTTGCTTCGCTTCATTTTCGTGAATGTCCCTCCTAACTTGGCTACAGCGTTCATCCGACGTCGTGTGGCTCAATACCTTCTGTGTTCCACATTGTCAAAACCTACAATGTCTGATGGGTGGCGTCTGTAAGCTACTTCGCTATTCTATTTGGCTTACTGCGTAGCGGAACAGGATAAATCTACCTGAATTCGTGATATTGTAAATGTGAAGCCAAAGCAGATAATCGAAATAGTAACTATATTTTATATGTAAGAAACCAAGACATTTATCTACTAAAGTGCGCGTCATTTACGACGGCGGCCGAGTTTAAGTTCGTTCTGCGCATCTGACGTCACAAAAGTCGGCCAATGAACAGAGAACGACGTTGCCAGAGCTCGACTGCAGTGCGGAGCACGGACGAGTGTCTTCAGTTTTAGAAACGTTCAGTCATAAATAAAGTAATTGAACAAAAGCAATGTCTTGATAGCAGACTTTCTATAAAAGAATTTTTCGCAATAAAGAACAGCGGTAATTATTTATTTCCTATTGCACTTCGACGAAACGGGAGTAATTTATAGTCATACCAACAGTGTTTGTCGGTATTTTGCGTGATGCTTTAAAGTCCTCCAGGAATACTATTAAATGACGGGCTGCGTTAGCGTAATGAACAAGGTGTTTGGCTGCTAAGCAAAAGATTCTGAGTTCAAACCTTGTTTGGTGCTTAATATTTACTTTATTTAAAAACAATATCGAAATGTCTTACTTTATGAATTTTATTCGTTTGAATGTAATTTTTTGAAATTTCTAGTGGCAACTAAAATCGACCATACACTGTGGACTTTTACGTCTGCAAACTCTTCAAAATTTCGTGCAATGGTTTACTACATTTAATGCTGCACAATAACTGCGTTGAACATCGAAACAAAATTGTCATTTGTGGGGGGGAAGGTATCAGTCAATAAGATGTGTAAAAATCAAATTTTTGGCCGAATAGTTTTTGTGAAATCGAATGATAAGTGTGTCAAAGCAGTCGGAACACCATGTGTCTTCACAGGCGAGCAGTGTAGTGATGACAAAATCGCGCACAGGGCGGAGTGCGGGGAGCACGTCTGTAGCAGCGAAAGGGTTAATGCGGCCGCGGTGGCTTTACTTCATAAACTGCGCCCTCCCCCCCCTAAACGTAAGTTTGCGAACTATACTATAGTATGGCGCTGCTTCTCTTGGCGCGTGCAACTGGCAACGCAGTAACCTCCCGCGTCTGGGCGGGCATGCCCGAGCCGCCAAGATAAAAGAATTGAACTATAATCCACGATGAAGAACAGTCACGCTACCTAATTTCGTTATAGTACACCTAATTGTGTGATAAGATTGGTTGTAATTCAACTTTCGCTACTTGAGAAGCCCCCATGAAGTTGCAGGACAATCAGACTTTTTATGGAAACGTGTGTAATGACATGCGGAAAACAAACAACGAACAAACCATGGAAAGAAACATATTTTAATTTCCGTATGAGTGTTCAGATAAAGTGATACGGTGGTTTCGCAGCTCGGAACGATCGGCAAGTGTTTGGGTTTGCTCCTGGAAGAGGCCAACGGCGAATTGCGCCACGAATTGTGGGAGTCTCTGTTGCCTTGTCAGAGAATTCTGGACGCAATTTGCGGTCATGGAGCAGTGCACGGGCTGTGTCACGACAGCTGAACGTTCCACGGTCCACCGTTCGAAAAGCGCTGCGAGCAGCTGAGAAATCGTATCCATACAGACTTCACATAACTCACCAACTTTTGCCAAGGGACACAGACATCCGAGTAGACTCTGCGCTTAGTTCTCTTGCAAATGATGGAAGTTGACGTCATGTCGGCTTGGAACATTGCGCTTAATGGGGCAGTGAACACTCACCAGTTGCAATATCTGTGTATCGTCTCCGCCAACGAACTTTCATGAAGTTGCCCTGCATAGTGAACGCGTCACTTTGTAGAGTGGCTTCGCGGCACAATTAATGATAGGCCTGTTTTTCTTTGAGGAACTCGAACCCCAAGCACATGCAGCGTGAATGCCACACGTTGCTGTGATCTGCTTCACCACCATGTGATCCCCGCTCTACGGGAGAGAGCCGCTTTGGACGCGACTATGTTGTTGCACGATGGAGCTCCACCACATATTGCCCATGAGGTAACTCTGTTACTCCGTAGCACATTTTGAGAAAACAGAATAATTGACTAATCGTTTCAAATTGCGTAATCACAAAGATTACCAGATTCGAACCCTTTCATGCGGAAATTTGAAATATATTTCCCTCATTCCCATATACCACCAGGTGAGGACCTTGTCTTCTCAGGTAAAATTCAGCTGACGCCAGGACTGTTGCTGAAATGGACTGTCAGGATTGTTGCTGAAATGGACGGCTCATTTCGATCGTACATACTTGTTCCACAGAAGAGTCGCGACTTTGTAAAGCTGTTGTGAGAGCTTCATCGGGGACGTCTTCAGTATTCAGAGGAAAAATTCCCGTTTTATTGAATGCAGGCGTGATGCTCACCCTCGAAAACGCCAGTAGAAAAATAAAATCGATTAGTGCATAAGCAGCTCAACGACCTGGTCGGAGAAGAGGGTTACTTCTTGAAAGCAATACACGTTTTGTAGCCGTGCCTATTTCAGGGACTAAAACATCCAGTGGTAGCAGACTGGCTGTTTACTAACTTTTTCTTCTATCTGACTCGTTTGTTGCGGCCGGCCAAGATTTCCTTTCTTCCGCCATCTTTTTCGTCTCAGAATTACTCCCAACGTCCTCAATTATTTGTTGGATATATAGTATTGTCTTCTCCTTGACGTTTTCCCCTCTACAGATCCTTCTCACCCTACCCCCTTTCCACTGTACACGATTTCATTCTATGCTGTGCTCCAGTCGTATATTAGCAGCAGTTTCTTACTCTTCCTCTAGCTAAGGCCTATTGATACTAGTAGACTTCTTTTGGCCAGGGGTGCCCTCTTCGCCTGAATAGTCTACTTTTCATGTCATGTTGTTCATTGCAACAAAGATTTCCCAAAAACTCTGTGTTCTATCTTTGGCACAAGATACAGCAGCCCTTCACATCCTTGGTGGCTTTGTACTTGTGAAAGATGCTACAGTTGAGGGGACAATGAGATTTTACCATCGTTGAAATTACGTTGGGTACTGATTAATTTTTTTCACCACTACAACGATCGCAGGTGTACTGTCTGCTCCAAAGACTTTAAAGAGATGTTGAAGCACAAGAGGAGATCAAAAATAGCCCTTGAACGTTACAAATATGTCACGGAAGAGGCCTTGCAAATGATGTGATTATATTAAGATGTTCATTCTTTTACCAAACTCTTCACACTCGACCAACCACACACAATTAGCAATAGATGATACATTTCGGGCGATTAAAACTTCCAGACTAGATTCCATCAGCAATTTCGCCAAGCCATGTGCTCTAGCTTCTCTTCCAGAAACTTTGTCACAAACATTTTATATATTAGTTCGAAAGTGCTTCGTGTACAGATTTCTACGGCAAAATAATGAGAGTGGTAGTTAACATTATTTTTAGCAAACTGCGATATGGATTAATATGGGGCGTGCGTAGTTTTTGGCGATTTATTTAGATAGGTTATTTCGTTGTTGATCGTTGCGGTAAAGATTCGGGAAGGCAGTGAAGTTTTGCGGTAAAGATGACATGAAAATTTGGAATGGAAAGGCAGTAAAGATGCATTCACTGATACACAATGGAGTCAGTTACATAAGCTTGCGCCATCTTGACCCAAACGCGTCAACTACTCGTGCCGTCCACGACGTCTCTTTTCCTAGACTCGTTAAAGTCACACATATGTCCACGGCGGAAGCCTTCATTTTCATTTCGAAGTGTTACGACGTGCGTTTAAAAACGTAACACGAAGAGCGTTGTGAAGAAACGGTGTAACTCCATGGGCAGTGCGTTAGCGGAGCTGTACTTGTACTCAGGTGATTCCAGTGAAAAGGTTTCAGTCGTGATTATGACCGAACGACGGAAATTAAGACTTTGAACGAGGAATTGTAGTTAGTTAGACGTATGGGACATTCCATTCCGGAAATCGTCAGGGAAGCAGATATTCCGAGATCCACAATGTCAAGAGTGTACCGAGAGTACCAAATTTCAGACATTACGTCTCACCAGCGACAACGCAGCGGCCGACGGCCTTCACATAACCACCGATGAATTTGTCAGTGCTAACAGACAAGCAGCATTGTATCAATTACCTGCAGGTACTCACTGTGGGACGTCCAACGAACGCATCCGTTAGGACTGTGCACGAAATGTGGCTTTAATGGGCTATGGCAGTAGACGACCTACGTGAGAGCCTTTGCTAACAGCACGACATCGCCTGTAACGTGTCTCTAGGCTGGTGACTACCTCAGTTGGACCCTAGACGACAGGAAAACCATGTTCTGCTGAGGTCAGACCCGATTTCAGTTGGTAAGAGCTGGTGGCAGGGTTCGAGTGTTCGCGGACACCACGAAGCCATGGACCCAGGTTGTCGACAAGGCACTGTGGAAGCTGGTGGACACTGTTTACATGGAATGAGCCGGGTCCTCTGGTATGTTCGGCTATTTGGAGACGATTTTCAGGCATTTATGGACTTGGTGTATTCAGACATGTCACTGGGCCATAGCTATATGTGATCGGTTTGAGGAACATTGTGTACAGTTCGAACAAATGATTCGGCTACCCAGATCGCCCGACGTGAATCCCATCGAACATTTATGTGACATAATCGACAGGTCAGTTCGTGCATAAAATGCTGCACCGAGAACACAACCTCGCAATCATAGACGGCCAGAGGGGCAGCAAGGCCCAATATTTCTGCAGTGTACTTCCCACGACTTGAGTCCAAGCTACGTCGAGATGGTCCGGGCTATAAGAGATCTGACAAGATATTGGGAGGTATCCCAAGACTTTCGTCGTCTCAGTGTACATTTGAGACCACTTAAAACCAAAATCTATTGTGGAAAATGTCACATAGGATGAAGATCAAACGACACGCAGACGTGTCAAGGTCATCAGCTTCAGAACAGTGTCTCAAAAGTTAAACGGACGGATGTAATGAAGCGGTCGAGAAGGGATTAAGAAACAGTCGCATGATTCACCTGAAATGCAAAAAAATTGATTCATGACGCCTGGGGAAAGAATCTTTCCCATAAGAGTTCAGTTTCTTAACCTCTACGCCCCCTTGCTCGCTGGTAAACTGCGAAGAAAGGAGCAAACGGGAGATGGTTCAAATGGCTCTGAGCACTATGGGACTTAACATCTGAGGTCCTCAGTCCCCTAGAACTTAGAACTACTTCAACCTAACTAACCTAAGGACATCACACACATCCATGCCCGAGGCAGGATTCGAACCTGCGACCGTAGCGGTCGCGCGGTTCCAGACTGAAGCGCCTAGAACCGCTCGGCCACATCGGCCGGCGAGCAAACGGGCGATATATATGTGATCTGTAAGAAATAAATGAAGTTGCTAGAGGAGGAAAATGCTAGTGGAGGTTTTTGTTTTGTTCAGTGTGTGTGCGTGGCAGAATGTAAGATGCAGCGGCTGGCCCCTGTGGCGGTGCAGTATTTTGCGTGGGCGGAAGTGCTCAAGGCTGGCCTGTCCGGCTGGTGCCGGTGTCTGGTCGTTTTTATTGGCGGTTGCCTCCCTCGCGGCGGTCTCCAGCTATCTGCTCTCCAATCTCCCTCCCTCCGTCCCAGCCGCTGCTCGTGTTTCCTTTTGCTCCGCTCCACTGTCTCACAACTCATTCATGGCGCGGCCTTGGCTCCGCCAATACTTGTAGCACTGCCAACAGCCCGTGTTAAGCACGTTTGTGGAATTTAAGATTTTCCCCCATAGTCTTCTCTGGTATAAAGAGTGAGTGAATCCTTGAAATTATGAATACCCAAGGGTGCACCAGCAAGAAGCTGAGGAGGACAATTTTCTTTTAAGTGCTGGTTAATTTTAGGAGCCGCGACGCCTGAAACAAGGACGCACTTTGCTACTCGTAATACTTGGCGCGCTCAAGAGTAAAGCCAGCGGCCTTGGAGCAAGTGATAAACGTTTCCAAAGCCCGATCGTTGGTTTTCTCTGTGTGTGCGTGTGCGTGTGCGTGTATGTGTGTGTGTGTGTGTGTGTGTGTACGTACGTGCGCCCAAGGTGCGTGTGTGTGTGTGTGTGCGCGCGCGCTAATGGAATTGCGTGACTTGAAACGGAAGCTGTAGTTAATCCCCTCCAAGAACTGGCGCCACCTACTGGCGCGCCGACTGCCGATCCATCACTGCCGCAATTAACAAAATACTTCTATTTAGGCATCAACAGCGACAACTTACAGCGTTTTTACGAGGAGTAATGTTCGTGCCGTATAGACCCCAACATTTAGCTCCTCCACAAACTTTTTATTTCTCGGTGCCTAGCTGTCTATGCATGGACTGGAGAGTGCGGCTGAACTGCAAGTGTTTCATCCTGGGGCCGAGTCTCGTAGATCCACCGAGGAGAGTGATGCTAATATTGAAACCTCCCCTTAGAAAAATTTATGAATTACTGTGCTGATGAACCTCTTATGTTATTTTGTTTTCAAACAGCTGAGCAGAACTGAACGTACTCAGACATTTCTATCTTTACTTTGATCAACACTACACTGACACACAATAATTTTAGCGCAACGCAATCTGACTTTCAACAATCCCTACAAAAGAATGGCCCTGACTAACAATAACCTATACCTTTGATGATCCACTTACCTCACAAAAATCTTCGTCACTCGAACTACTGCAATACAGCGAGCGCCGCTACTGCCAGCTAAATAAAAGATTCAAACTACTGAAGGCACTAACTACTGATAGGCGTACTAAGCAAATGAAAGATTTTGATAAAGAACAATCAATGTATTTACCTTAATAATGTTCAAAAGTCATTATATATATTATATCAGTTCATGACATCCAGTCTTACAAATTTACTGTCTCTGATGGACACACGTCGACATCATCCGCTCCCAAAACTCCATCTCTCTCCCCACATTCACCACTGCTGGCGGCTCACCTCCAA
Source organism: Schistocerca piceifrons (assembly GCF_021461385.2). Taxonomy (NCBI): domain Eukaryota; kingdom Metazoa; phylum Arthropoda; class Insecta; order Orthoptera; family Acrididae; genus Schistocerca; species Schistocerca piceifrons. The sequence goes on from NC_060138.1 coordinate 729,201,112, forward strand.
CTGCGCAACGCTACGCGCTGTTCACGTCTAACTGCCCAACACCACAATAGCGAAAATTCCAACAATGCCAACCAGCCACAGACTGCACTCAGCACAACCAGTGATTTTCATGCAGAGCGCTACGTGTCGTTACCAACATAAAAACCTAAACAGCCTACTTACAATATCCATGTAAGGCCGCTTTCAAAACGGGATGCCATAATGTTGGGCACATTGAGATTTAACTATGGTGCGTCGACAGTAATTCTTACTTAAATGAGAGAAACTTTCGTATCAGATACCATCAATCGTGATTGACACGCACGCACACACAGCTCTTTTCAACAAACATGTGTAAAATTCGTTCAGTATTACGTACATTCGACACTATCCTCTATTGGTTAGTCAGAAACACATGTGACAGTCAGAGAGGTGATGTAAATCCCAAACATAAACAATGTATTGATGCCTGCTCAGCCAGGAACGACTGGTCATAACAAAAATATGTCGTCTACAGCATCACGATGTCAAATTCAGTACCTAAACTCCTTTGGTCTCTCGATACCACGCGCTGCTGAATGCATACATGTCCCCCACTTAAAGTAGATAACTTTTAACGCAGAACGTATCTCTGTCATTTACATCTATGGATTCCCTCCGTCTCCTCTTTACAGTCAGTTTTTTCATAATTTGAGAAAATTATCTAATGCGAATAAGTCTGTTGTGAATTGTGATTTAGTGTTTAGCGAAAATGACGTTATCCAAATCCAGTCATCATATTAGATGTGATACGTGGAGCATGTCAAACCACGAACTCTGTTAGTAGTGATAAAGTCTTTGGATCCCCTGTATAGATACGGATTAGGCTGCCATGGACATTATGGTGCTACTGTGGATGTAATTTAATTTCGTTATACAGCCTTCAGGTAACCTGATAAGTTATTCCGCCAACACTCTGTAATCTCATATAACAAAATTTATGTACTGGGTAATTTGATTGTAGAATGAGATTTTCACTCTGCAGCGGAGTGTGCGCTGATATGAAACTTCCTGGCAGATTAAAACTGTGTGCCCGACCGAGACTCGAACTCGGGACCTTTGCCTTTCGCGGGCAAGTGCTCTACCATCTGAGCTACCGAAGCACGACTCACGGCCGGTACTCACAGCCTTACTTCTGCCAGTATCTCGTTTCCTACCTTCCAAACTTTACAGAAGCTCTCCTGCGAAAGGCAAAGGTCCCGAGTTCGAGTCTCGGTCGGGCACACAGTTTTAATCTGCCAGGAAGTTTCAATTTGATTGTAGGTTACTTTTCCAGTGGTCTAGCGGTTGCGCAACTACAAATGAACACTACACAGCACTTACAAGGTATCCTTACTACTAATAATACGTGCAATGTGATATTCATAAGTGGAACAGCCATACCCACATACAGCCAGCGACAGTTGTTCCATACAATTGACAACGTCATTAGTGATACGATGTCCTCCCTTTTAGATGTCGGACATACATTTAGGATTGCGCACCTGCCAGCACGTGTGAAAATGGCTTTATGGCCGAAATTGGCGAATGGTGTAACATAAATAAGTTATGACCACTAATTCTACAGTTTTGTCGATCAAATAATTCAATCGAATCAACCCATAGTGTAAAGGAAAACTAGATATGGTGCTAAACTCGGTTGGAATAATGACCACATTATAGATTGGAAGATTTGCACGATTCATAGTCTGTGATATAGCAAAGTATTGAAGACATTTTGGAGGAAAAATCCTAATTCAGTAGCGCTCTTTCCGTGTTACTAACAAGCAACCGTTCCTGTTCACGTGGCCTCCCGTTTTTCTTACTTTGATTATTATATAGGGAATTTTTAATTATATTTTGTGCGCTACGTCCCTCTGTTAGACGGATGTCTAGGTTTTCAGTTCCATGGAAAATAATTTACGCCTTGTGCTATTAACTAGCGTATTAGCCTGTTTCTTCCCGGACTGCATTGACGCTGAGAGTCTTTGAACAGTTCAGAATAAGGTTTTCTGTTGCATGTTAAACTCTTCTCATTTTTACTCGCCCATACGCTCTGGACAAGCTGTCTTCTCGGTACCCGATGACCGCGCCGGTCCTCCTTAATGTAATGGCATCGCATGATCTCCGGCAGTGCGTGCATTCGATTAACGAGCCTGCCTCCCGCGCATCTTGTAGCTGGTATACGAGATTCTGCTAGTTCAGAACGGTGGGGATTTCGTGTTACTGGATGTGCTCACGCGAACCTATAAAGTAGCGAACGAGAAGCTTCCGTTCGTATTTGCATGCTTGCAGACAGCCGTGTTAACAAAGCAGGGCTTCGTTTCGATCCAACGACGGTGTGTTGTGTGCGTCCGCCTGTTAGCGAGTTTACGACCACAACATTTGTCTGGCCAATTCAGGCGCTGCGGGCACGCGCAGCAAAACTGCTTTACCACCTCGTTCGCATCCTGCGCTTGATTTATCGGCGCTAGTAAACTGGACCGTAACTCTTCCTGTCTTCGTGTATTTTTTTGTCTAATAGAAATTACGACACACAGCTCTCGCTCCCGATTAATCTCGACCGTTTTTCTGCGCCAAACGTCGGCGTACATACAGTAGCGTTCGCCTCTGCGGCTTTATTTCCAGGGTATTTTTAGGGTAGGGGTTAGGGGAGAGAGAGAGAGAGAGAGAGAGAGAGAGAGAGAGAGAGAGAGAGAGAGAGAGAGATGTGGCTAGATATTTAATACGGCGCATCGAAGCTGCCTTAGAGCATTGCCTGCCCGTTTCCATTTGGTTATTAAACCATATTTTTGCGGAGAACAGGATATTCACCACATCATAATGCATATACAGGGCGAGTCAAAAGTCCTTGGACACCTTCATAAGTTGGAAGATTAAAGGGAAAACTGAAATGTGATGATGGGAACATAGGTTTGACGTGGGGCCGCAACTTTTGGAGTGAATGTCATTCATGGCCGCCATCTTGAAATCCGCCATTTTGGATTCAAGTCATTTTTTTTAATGGGAAGGGGGTTATGACACATCAGATAACACTCGCTTATGCTCTGGAATTACGTGGTGTAATTTGTTTTTGTCTATCTTGTACAGTTTAGAAGTTATTAATGTTCAAAGTTACCTTGATGCCGACTCATGTCTCGGGATGGGCAACACGTAGAATATGTGTTGTAGCAATCGGTATGAAGGTAATTTCCCAACTTTTAACATTAATAACCTCTAAACTGTACAAGATAGACAAAAACAAATTACACCACTAAATTCCAGAGCTCAAGTGAGTGTTATTTGATGTGTCTTACACCCCCCTAGCCATTAAAAAAAAAAAAATGAATCCAAAATGGCGGATTTAAAGATGGTGGCCATGGATAACATTCACTCCAAAAGTTGCGGCCCCACATCAAACCTATGTTCCCATCATCACATTTCAATTTTCCCTTTAATCTTCCAACATATGAAGGTGTCCAAGGACTTTTGACTCGCCCTGTATTATGCATGTACAGATGAACAGTAACAAATGGATGATATCAGTAGAAGATAAAAATTGTATACAGTATGATTTTGCTAAATAGAGACAAACCGCAGGAAACGGTCCCTGAGGTCACAAGGAGCAAAAAAGATCATATTACATGGATAGCCCGAGAGCCACCGTACGGTGCGTGGCGGAAGGTACCATATGCAATACTAGTCATTTCCCTTCATGTTCCACTCGCAAATAGAGCGAGGGAAAAACCATCTGTTCATATGCTGCCGTATGAGCCCTAATTTTTCTCGTTTCTTATCTTCGTGTATCTTGGCGGCAAGAGAATCGTTCGGCAATCAGCTTCAAATGCTGTTTCTCTAAATTTTCTCAGTGGTGTTTCCTCCAGGGGCCCCCATTCGAGTTCCTGAAGCATCTCCGTAACACTTACGTATTCTTCGGAGTTAACTGTAACAAATCTAGCAGGCCGCCTCTGAATCGCTTCGATGCCTTCCTTTAATCCGACGTGGTACGGATACCCTAACACTCTAGCAGTTTTCAAGAATAGGTGGCACCAGCGTCCTATATGCTGTCTCCTTTACAGATGACCCACACTTTCCTAAACTTCTCCCAATAAACCGAAGTCGATCATTCGCCTTCCCTTGCACAGTCCTCACATGCTCCTTCCATTTCACATCGCTTTGCAACGTTACGCCCAGCTATTTAAATAACTTGACTGTGTAAAGCAGGACACTACTAATGCTGTATCCGGACATTATGGTTTTGTTCTTCCTACTCATCCGCATTAACTTACATTATTCTACATTTAGAGCCAGCTGCCATTCATCCCACCAGCTAGAAATGTTGTCTGTCATCTTGTATCTTGCTACGGTAATTAAACTTCAACAAAGCGTCATCAGTAAACAACCGCAGATTGCTGCCCACCCTGTCCGCCAAATCATTTAAATATATAGAGTATAACTGCGGTCCTATCACACCTTCCTGTGGCAGTCTTGACGATAGCCTTGTCTTCGATAAACTCTCGCCGTCGAGAAGTCACAGAGGCAGTTGAGTAGTTTTTGAAAGTCACTTGCAGAGAACGACTGGATGAGCAGCAAAAGAAATTAACGGAACAGTAAAAGTTAAATGGATCGCTATTGATGAAGCGAAAAACAGTTTTTAAATCGAAAAATTCCACGAATCTGAAAAGTCTTCTTTCAGCATGTTTACACTGTTGACTTAACGGCAGTGAGACATGGCTGTCAGGAAGCAATGGGGAGACACTTTATGGGAATTTCTAGAGGGGAGAAGAGAGAGAGAGAGAGAGAGAGAGAGAGAGAGAGAGAGAGAGAGAGAGAGAGAGACGAATCTTGAAACAGAAGGAAGTAGATGATGTAATTATGACTAATGAAAATGATAGAGCTTTGGAGGAGTTACGGTCAAATAAGGCAGAAGGGATAGATAACATTCCATCAGAATTTCTAAAATCATTGGGGGAAGTGGCAACAAAACGACTATTCACGTTGGTGTGTAGAATATATGAGTCTGGCGATATACCATCTGACTTTCGGAAAAGCATCATCCACACAATTCCGAAGACGGCAAGACCTGACAAGTGCGAGAATTGTCGCACAATCAGCTTAACAGCTCATGCATCGAAGCTGCTTACAATAATAATATACAGAAGAATGGAAAAGAAAATTGAGAATGCGCTAGGTGACGATCAGTTTGGCTTTAGAAAAAGTAAAGGGACGAGAGAGGCAATTCTGACGTTACGGCTAATAATGGAAGCAAGGCTAAAGAAAAATCAAGACACTTACATAGGATTTGTCAACTGGAAAAAGCTTTCGACAATATAAAATGGTGCAAGCTGTTCGAGATTCTGAAAAAAGTAGGGATAAGCTATAGGGAGAGACGGGTCATATACAATATGTACAACAACCAAGAGGGAATAATAAGAGTGGACGATCAAGAACGAAGTGTTCGTATTAAGAAGGGTGTAAGACAAGGCTGTAGCCTTTCGCCCCTACTCTTCAATCTGTACATCGAGGAAGCAATGATGGAAATAAAAGAAAGGTTCAGGAGTGGAATTAAAATACATGGTGAAAGGATATCAATGATACGATTCGCTGATGACATTGCTATCCTGAGTGAAAGTGAAGAAGAATTAAATGATCTGCTGAACGGAATGAACAGTCTAATGAGTACACAGTATGGTTTGAGAGTAAATCGGAGAAAGACGAAGGTAATGAGAAGTAGTAGAAATGAGAACAGCGAGAAACTTAACATCAGGATTGATGGTCACGAAGTCAATGAAGTTAAGGAATTTTGCTACCTAGGCAGTAAAATAACCAATGACGGACGGAGCAAGGAGGACATCAAAAGCAGACTCGCTATGGCAAAAAAGGCATTTCTGGCCATGAGAAGTCTACTAATATCAAATACCGGCCTTAATTTGAGGAATAAATTTCTGAGGATGTACGTCTGGAGTACAGCATTGTATGGTAGTGAAACATGGACTGAGGGAAAACCGGAACAGAAGAGAATCGAAGCATTTGAGATGTGGTGCTATAGACGAATGTTGAAGATTAGGTGGACTGATAAGGTAAGGAATGAGGAGGTTCTACGCAGAATCGGAGAGGAAAGGAATATGTGGAAAACACTGATAAGGAGAAGGGACAGGATGATAGGACATCTGCTAAGACATGAGGGAATGACTCCCATGGTACTAGAGGGAGCTGTAGAGGGCGAAAACTGTAGAGGAAGACAGAGATTGGAATACGTCAAGCAAATAATTGAGGACGTAGGTTGCAAGTGCTGCTCTGAGATGAAGAGGTGAGCACACGAAAGGAATTCGTGGCGGGCCGCATCAAACCAGTCAGTAGACTGATGACCCAAAAAAAAAAAGGTCAAGTCGCTTGGCGATGGACGGTAGAGGGACCAAAGAAGTTCTTTGCTGTATTCCAAGAAATACAGAGATACTGAGGCGATAACCCAATGAGAGGGTAAATAACTTCTGAAAACATGCAGAAACAGATTCTTGTAACTGAAGCCTGTAATGCATCTAAGAGACTAGAAGATTCATTTTCCAGAAGTCGATGTCAGATGGCGGTGTTGATGATGATTTATCTGAGTCGGTCGTGGTACGACAATGTCCAAATTGTTGCTTTGATTGTGAGTGCAAGTATTTTGAACAGATGACTTCATGACACTCGTAGAAATACACCCTTGATCAGTGAAAACCTTTTTTTAATCGTTCTCATTCTTGGATGTGTATTTGGCTGCACACAGTAAGGTACTAACACCACCCGTGAGACGCCATATCCCCCGTTTCCACACTCGGTAGTACAATAGCTTATCATTCATGAGGAACATACTACCTCACAGCGAAGGCTGCCAGCAGGTCTCTAAATCATGCACGCAAAGACGAAGAGAAGATTGCGTTCCACCAATCTACCTAATTTGTTAGTCGACAGCGTAAAACTAACTTTGTCAGCACTACTAGCATGTGTGTTTAGGTATAACTGGACTCTCGTTTTATCATTGCAAAGGAAGTTGCTTCTCGGATGTTACACGTTACTGATTATTCCACTTGTCTCGTTTTCTTACCTATAGATATGATGACGCCAGTAACTGCATTTTGAAACGCTCTTATGATTTTTGTCCCAAGGAAATAATTAGCCTCATGTTTTTACTAACGATGTTATTTTTGCCAAAGTGTATATCTGGAAGCGGAGGCGATACAAGAAAGTTCTAAGCGCTTCTTTTGAACGATGAAATTCTAAGGAGATCATTAACTTTGGCGGTCGCCAAAATACATCGTTGACTGTTGAGAAACGTATTTTATTTTTATCATCGTCTTTGTATTCGCTAAGATAATATATTTTCCGGTGGGGCATGGTTCCCCCTTTTCCACACTATAGCCCAAAGAATTTGGAAGTGGGTATGTATGTAAGTGATGTTGTCCTAATGCTAATCGATGGTAATGTTTCAGAGATGGTTATGCACTGAACTAACAAAGAAACTGGTATAGCATGCATATTCACATACATAGATATTAAAGCAGACGGAATACGGCGCTGCAGTCGGCAACGCCTATGACAAGAAATGTCTGGCGGAGTTGTTAGATCGGTTACTGCTGATACAATTGCAGGTTGTCAAGATGTTTCAACGTGGTGTTACAGTCGGCGCACGAGCGATGGAACACAGCATCTCCTAGATATCTATGAAGTCGGAATTTTCGCGTACGATCTTTCCACTAGTGTACCGTGAGTACCAGGAATCCGTTAAAACATCAAATCTCCGATATTGCTGCGGAAGAAGGTCCTGCAGGAACGTGACCAACGACGACGGAAGAGAATCGTTCAGCGTGACTGAAGTGCAACCCTTCCGCAAATTGCTGTGAATTTCAATGCTGGGCGATCAACAAGAGTCAGTGTGAGAAGCATTCAACGAAAGATCGTCGATTTGGGATTTCGGAGCCTAGGCCCGCTCGTGTACCCTTGATGACTTCACGACACAAAACTCTACGCCTCGCCTGGTCCATTAATACCGACATTGGTGTTGATGACTGGAAACATGTTGCCTGGTCTGACGAGTCTCGTTTCAAATTGTATCGTGCGGGTGTGGAGACAATCTCATGAATCCATGGGGCCTGCATATCAGCAGGTGACTGTTGAAGCTAGTGGAGGCTCTGTAATGAAGTGGGGCGTGTGCAGTTGGTTTGATATGGGACCCCCTGATACGTCGAGATACGACCCTGACAAGCGACGTATGCGTAAGCATCCTGTCTGATCACCTGCATCCATTCATGTCAATTGTGCATTCCGACGGACTTGGGAAATTCCAGCAGGGCAATGCGACCCTTCACACGTCCAGAATTGCTACAGAGTGGCTCCAGGAACAGTTCCACTGGCCACCAAACTCCCCTGACATGAACATTATTGAGCATATCTGGGATACGTTGCAACGTGCTGTTCAGAAGAGATCTCCAGCCCCCTCGTTCTCTTGCGGATTTATGGACACCCCTGGAGGATTCATGGTGTCGGTTCCTTCCAGCACTACTTCAGATATTAGTAGAGCCCATGCCACGTCGTGTCGCGGCACTTCTGCGTGCTCGCGGGGGCTCTACACGATATTTGGCAGGTGTAGCAGTTTGTTTGGCCCTTAAGCCTAGAAACGTATGAACACACCATCACATGAATTTATTTATATTGTATGTAGGCTGTGGTAAGATTAATGGTATGTAGTTTGTCAAACATGCCAGCACAAATGTCACGCTTCGTGTCGCTGAATCTTAAAAACAAAAGCAGCTGCGTTTTGAAGTAAAAATGAATGGGGTATACTTGCGGAAGGAACAACAGACGTTTCTATGTGGAGGGACCCGTCTAGGCTTGTCAGCAGTGTATTACTGGCTGGTAAACTCTAGAGCTTCGCTGTTCGTGCAGTACGTCACAGTGAGTGAAACAAGTGCGGTACTGTCGTCAAACTGGTGCTTGCCGGTTGACCCAGATGCCGTCCGCCGTGAAACCCGCAGCCGATCTGCGGTTTTCTGCCCATCACCTGTCCTGCGGTCTGACCGCCTTTCCGTATTATTTTCACTTCTCTCCTGCTTCCGGCTGCAGCTTCCCAGCTGTTCACGTTTATTTACAATATGTCAGCACAGCGGAAACTATCGTTCCGAATTTAGAGGGCGGCCTTCAGTTATTGAGCTTCATAATTTTAAATGTTTCTGAACTGGTACTAGCTCTTTTCCGCGAGTCCGTGAATCTTTTAATGCGTAATGCAGAATTGATGTAAAATTGAAATAAAGCTACATCTACGTCGTCATGTTTTCTGGAGTACGTTTCACAGCCGTATAATTTTTTTTCTGGGTCAGCACTGTAATCTTTGAGTGTTAAAATTTCTTAGTATGTGCCAGAGCACGAAATTAACTTCGCAATGGCCCAAAGACTGAAATTGAAACAGTGGGATTTGGTAATAAAGCAACTAACAACGAAAGGCTACGTTTACATCCGTTAACCAGCTTGTGTGGATGAAAAATAAAGAAAATAATTTTCACAATATGTTTTTCTGAAGCCGTTGGACATGACTGAATATGGATATTACAGACGTTACGACACACTCCAGAATTTTGATCAGAACCAGGTGGCGAGTTGTAGACCATGTTACGCGACAGACGAGCTGTGGCTCGCAACGCAGATGGGTACTTGAATTACATCTTGTTGGCGCTTGTCTTGGGAACTTCAGCAGTTTCTCTGACGTTTCGCCAGCATGAGTGACTAGCATTGTCGAAGATTAGTGGTGGCCTCCAGCAACGGACTGTGAACCATTGACAAACCTAGCCCTTTGTGATGGCTCAGGAAACTACTGAAAGACCGTCGGCCGAAGATTCCGAGACGGGCGCCAACAGACAACACGTAAAGAAGAGGCCTCAAAAATACCCAACAGCTGGAATTAGACTCCTACAGACTTACGTGTGCGCCCCACGTCGACCTAATGACGATGGCAAGGCGTCATTGGACGGAATCCACGAGATACCAAAAGCGTTGGCGAGCCACTCTGATTCTTGACTGGTGAACCGGCGGCCAAAGCTCAGCGAAAATTGACAAGATCGGTGTCAAAGGGTCATACGACTTGTTTCATGATGTCATTTTCGTACTCTGAAGGACTGATATCGTATGTAGGTGGAAGGGAAGAGAAATGTGGAGAGCACACAAGCATCCTCACGCGCTTATACGTTATTCAAGCCATTACGACATAAATCGACAGCCATGAGATGGTGCATTACCTTACTGAAAGTGTAAGAAGACAGCGATATATGTAGACGATGAAACGGATGCATACCATTGGGCAGTCGGTTACTCCACTGTATGTCAGAAACAATGGCAGACGCATCAGGAGACCGTTTTCGTCCCACGCAAACATCCCTCGCAGGTGAACGCCTCCACCAGCTGTGACCTGTTACAGGTTTAGACGCACTGTCACCTTGCCATCGCCGTGCAACAACATATATGGGGACTGTTCAATCCAGGCGATCGTTTTCCGTACGTTGTTCATGCAGATATGGTACTCCTGAATGTGTGCAAATCTGAATGCTCTTTCATATACTTTGAGCGCTGGTAGATCGAGGGGCGGTAGTTTATGTACACGATAGCGAGTCGGTAGTTGTGGATAGTATGGACGCGCATCCATTGTTGTGAATTGGCGAACGGTTTTTGCTGCGCCGTGATCAGTCTCTCTGCAGTTTCAAATCGTCTTAGTTGATGGTGACCGTGGTCCAGTTTTGCCCACATTAAAACTTGATGCCGTGGCGTATCTTAAAAAAAAAAAAAACAGAAATTAAAACAGTGCTCGCAAGACCTCGGAGGTGGATTGTCGGATGCTTACTGCTGTTCCCCTGTTCGACAGTCAAAAAAAAAAAAAAAAAAAAAAAAAAAAAAAAAAAAAAGGTTCAAATGGCTCTGAGCACTATGGGACTTCACATCTGTGGTCATCAGTCCCCTATAACTTAGAACTACTTAAACCTAACTAACCTAAGGACATCATACAACACGTTCGACAGTCACACAGTCAGTAAATTCTGATAATACGGTATGACACGATGCTTTCATTCGACATAGGGACAGGAACGCTCTGTTCCCAACACTGCTCATGAGCGTATATCTATCTTTTCAACCAGTCGGTGAGGATATAAGCTTTTGGAAAGTTGGATGTATATTGATCAGTTAAATAGCAAAGTATACACTCCTGACGAAATTTTCAGTCTTTCGCTTTATAGTTCATGTAACACAGGCTGTAGAGTCATTGGAAGGATTGATGCTCAGATATTCGTTCGGCTATTTAGGCTTAAATTTTCCATGTTTACTTAACCACATAAAGCAAATGCTGTGGTCGTTTCATCGTGAAGGCTACAGCTGGTTTTTTTTATGTGAGCTTTAACCCAGTCTCTAATTACCTACCACAGGAATTCTGAACTCCTAGCTTTTAAAAATTACGAACATTTACTTTTTATTGGGATAAGATTGGCAGTAACGTTACGCCTGTACACTATCTTCCTCAAAACTCTAAGCACTTGGGCCATCTCTTCCTAATTCCGTCCTGGAATGGGCTTTTTGCCACCGTGCACTCTCACTCTTGCACCGTCTCAAAAATCAGAGGTGCTCCTTCATTGAACCAAAAAGACAAAAATTAATTATAGCTAGATCAGGACTGAAGAGCAGCTCAGAAACAAGATTTTGAACGCACTTAATTTTTTTCCAGCTGTCGGAGGAAGGGAATTATCCTCGAGCAAAATCACACTTTCTTTGAAAGCTTCCCAATCCTGGTCGTCTAGGTTTCGTCCTTCAGAAGTCGCGGTACCTAAGAGCAGCTGTCAATATTCACTGTTGGGCTTTTACCAGCGTAATGAATCAGAAGTGGAACTTTGATATTGTAAACCAGGATCACGATAAACTTTTCTGCAAAATATTTGCTGTTGACCCTCATTGCTATAGGCGAAGGTGGCTACTTCAAAATCATGCTGTGCGGCTTACTCTGTGATTCGAAGTGATGGACCCACATCTCATCAACGGTTGCTGTGCGGCTGAGAAAGTCTACCTCTTCGACGGAGTGAGATCCGGAAAGTAGGGTTGTGACCGCACTTCCATGGACCTCGCTCCTTCTGCCGCCTCGAGCAGCCATAATGATGGTGAAAATCCTGAAGATGGTCCGAGGAAAGGGCTGAAACAGTTTGCCAACAAATAAGAAATCTGAAAACGCCTTCGAGACTAGTTTTTTTTTTGTGTGTGTTTTATACCGATCGATGTTCTTCAATGGCAGAATGCTTTCTAAAACTTTGGGTTGTTCTTAGTGTTCGTCAGCTGACATGGTACCCAGCAAACACAAAATTTGCGGTTATTTAGAGATTCTTGGGCGATCGCTAAAGCTGGATGGAGGATAATGTTCAAATCGTGCGCAGTGTCATTAATTCTGGAAGAGACTCTCGTGAATAATTCTCTAAGCTGTCTCGACGTTCCTGCCCTTTTTGAAGTGGGTAGCCCGAATGCTCTTCGTCGTAGACATATCCAAGAACACATTTAAAGCGATTTAACCACTCATGAATTGTTATTACGAAAACAGCCGTCCTGCACTTGCGTTCTGCAAGTAATCTCCGCAGTCCTACTCCTTTACAGAAAATGAAATCTTTTCATTTCTTTCTTGGCGCATGTGGACAGCGAGGCATACAGAACCAAACAGCAAAACACTCAAGGACAACAGTCATGTCATTGCATGCCGCACTTTAGCCAGATCTGTCAAGTTATAGGCACAAATAAATATTGCATTTAGTTACTGACCTAGCGTCGTATGTTGAGAGGGGCACAGTTGCTGGTGGAACCACACTGCTCGGATTGCTCAGCCACTTCAGCCCGTCGTCTTCTTGTTCCACGGTCATTATCGCCAGCCAAGCAGTTCTTTGTCACGTGAAAATGGGTGCCCTACTTTGTCGTCAACTCGCCTGTTGCTCCATCTCGCGTTTCAACGATGACTGGGCGTCCCTCTGCAACGACAAAAACAACGCTAAACGCTTCACAGCAGCGAACGGGGACTGAGTCGCCCAGCCATAAGGCGGCGACTTTAGTCTCAGACAATGCTACCTTCGTGATCACCATCCCATTTAACCCCTCTGATGATGACCAACCGGCAAGATACAATGCAAACGTATTTCGTTCTATTTTTCTGTTATTACAATTACAAAATTAGCAAAAAGTAGTTTTCCATAGATGACATTATGAGGGTTCCATTGTGTGTACAAAAGCAGCTTCCAACCACTCACTTCATAATGGTTTCTCTTTATCCTATTATATTGTTGCTTGCCGTAGCGGTTTCGTTTGTTTTGTTCATCTTGAGATGGCTGCATTGTATTTAGTGGAAAAAACTGTTAATCTGCTGTTGAATACTTCGAATGTCATTGTGCCCTACAGTGAAAACATTTCAAACTGATAGATATTCGAAAAGGAAATGAAAGTTCAGGATAATTTAAATCTGGAAATTCCGTGATAAACGCGTAGCACAAGTGAATGCGTCCGTGTTGTTCTGAAATCGCTTGAAGTACGAAAGATACTGCCGACAAACGTATCATTATGTTGCATGTTTATTCTCATCACAATTGAGAGTCCTCAGAGATAAGAGCGTCGCCGTTTGATTTTATACTTTTAACAGTTTGATTTTACAATAACGTTATGTTTTGCACGCATTGATAGCAAGCAAAGACGCTACAAACCAAAGACATGCTTTGTTAACGTTAGGTATCAGAGTTCAGACAGACGACAATAATGTCGATACCGTATCTTTTCAACGGTAAGAGACATACGGGTTGTTTCATAATTTCAATTGAAAGCTTCTAGTGCATGTAAAAGGAGGGGAATTTAAAAGTGATCCAGTCGTCAGATTTATTTACATCCAAGCGGTAAATTTCCGAACACGGGTTACTTATCAAAACTACCAAATCCTCTCTACAACCTCTGTACATTGCAGTGAACAGCAGAACCTAATGAAACGCATTTGAGAGGTGTTACCATGATACTGACGGGATTTCTTGATGTAAGCTGGAAGCAGTTTCTGGTTCGCTAGTACCATTTCGCGTGATCATGAGAGGCAGAATACAAATGACATAGCTGTATTCGTACTTTTTAATCTGTCCATAAGCAGAGCATTTATAAGGCATACGGTTAAACATTTCTTTCTTGAAACCTTTCATTGTTTTATGACAGTGTTGCCTTTGAAGGTGAATCGCCCGGAAAATGCATTAGCATACATAATAAACTGCAATTTATAGCAAAATTATATCCTAGTTGAAATATGAGAAACGCGTAACAGTGCGTCTCTATTATTCCTCCTCCTCCGCCATGTTCAGTAATATAAAAAGACTCAAGCAGCTAGAAAGTTCACAAGTTAATATGAAGTGGTTTTTAGAAGTTGTTGCGTTGCACAAGTGTTTCATATTGGTATTGAGTAGAAATAAGTGACGAAAGACATGTTACGCCGTGCAAGACCACGCTGTTCCGATGGCTCACCATACGCCGCATTTTAAAAGATTTTTATTTTTGTCGGTAAAACATTTGCTGATGGAGCGCCTACTAAATTCTCTCAGAGAATAGAACGCCTGACATCAGCAAATGTTCATCAGTAACGGCGCATCTCACTCCAAACTGCACATAACGTAGAATTGTGTCAGTTTAGTTTCGCTCAGTGTTTACTGACAAATCTGACTTAACGAAACACACGAATAATGCCTCAGGGTAAAAAGGTGGGAAGGACAGCGCCGAAGTAATTCATGCATTTTTCCTAATTTCTCTAGCTATTTTCTCAGTTGCTTTCTGTGTGTACATCCTCTGTTCCTTCCTGCTCATATAAATTCTCCTCTCGGGCTCACCGTGTTGTTTTAACCCCGGTGTCTTTGCGAACATGGCAGCAGAGATGGGAATGGCCGTTGATTAGCATTGCAAATTGCGTGCAAAACTCCTTAATTACTTTATGCATGCTTTGTATTCATTTTTCATAGCAGTGAGGCTTACCTTTGGTGACTACACAGAATGACAGCGTTATACTCCGAAAAACTGGATGCGACGAGCACATAAATCGCTGAAAAACCTGTTTATACCAGTCCGTCCCTGCCCCCCCTCACCGCGAGTGCTTGTGCGCCCCAAGATGGTGTGCGACCATACATATTCATCGGACTAACAATTTTTCTGCCTTTCATTTTTTGCAAGTGAATTTTGTAGATGGCTTGACTAAGCATGAACCGACTCTGGATTTTCATCTGGGTCAACCATATGGATAGAACGGATACGTCTACTCAGACAGGGAATTTTCTCTTTCGGGTTGGATGCTCTATTTGAGTTGGCGTCTTCGCTGGAGGTCGTTGTGTTCATCAAGCGTACCTCCAGCTATGCAAGGCCTTCTCTGCTGTGACAGTTGCATGGCGCGGGTATTCCTTCGGCCATTACACAACTCCCTAACAGCGACCAAGGAGCACGTACTGTTTGTCTAACGGCGCTCTGGGTTGTACTCTCTTGCATTACGTAAACTGGCCCGGTGTCCAAGTACGCTAGACCTTGGGAAAACCATGTGCATGGTCAGGTAACAAGAGGTGCTCCCTGTTAAAAGGTCGACGTACTGTCTCGGGGTTGTGCAAACACGAGCAGGTGGATCTTATTATTAGTCATGCAGTGCTGTACGTCGGTGATACCCTATAGCTAGGTAGTGAATCGGCGAAAGAGTACAGTCTGCTTGAAGGATGCTAAACCCCTGGTTAAAATTTCCCGTTGAATGGGGCAGTTTCTTTCACTTTCTGGAAAATAAACTACAGCCAAAAAATGTATTTAGCCAGTGAAAGGTTCATGAGGCAAGTATTGTCACAACACACAGAATACGGGATAAATACGCAGACTGAACGATACTCTGGCGATTTTATTTTACCAGAACGCGTACCTCAACAAATGTGGCAGATAGGATCCGGCTACATACTGTTGGTTGGTTGGTTGGTTGGAGAAGGGACCCAACTACGCGGTCATCAGTCCCTCCGACCTGAGATTAACTAAAACCGATAAAATCCCACATTAAAAGAGGGAACTGCAACATCCATAAAATGATAAACTATTGACAGGGGAGGAAGGAAAAGGACAGAAGACGAGGTGAGGGAAAGAAAGTGGCTACTGACAGGGGCATGAAGGACGAAGCACAGGAGACGAGAGAGATGCTCAGGACATAAAACCCCATGAGGAAAGGACTGGGAAGGCAGAGGTGAACCAGTATCGAGTCTGAATGTCCAGGTATTTTCTCCGCATTCTAATTAGGTAGCTGCCCGCTATAAATATATACGAACTTCATATTGTGTCTTACAGTGTGCAAAGGATAATAACTGTCGTAGAATTCACGCAAATTACATCTCCTCTTTTTTCTCATTTTACAATCCGTCGCTGTGATTTCCAGGTACTCATCCACACGTCCGCTGCTCTCGATGTTACTGTCCATAGCCATAGCATATACAGTATAGGCAGGGCTGAAATCATGAGTGGTAACGGTTTTGCTCAGCACGGCAGAGACGAAGGGCGTGAAGAAAGTGGATGAAAGAGGCTCACGAAACAGCTTTGGAGATGGTAAGGACGATATAGGAGAGGGGTGAGCGATTTATCTCGGTTTTCCCCTATCTGTCCTTATTGGTCGTCAGGTAGAAACGGTTTTTATCGGCTTCGTTCGATAGTCAGTAGCGAATCAGGAACGAACTCTGTCACACTCTCCTAGTGGAGGGCGTGTTAATTCAGCGATAAGATAGCAACAGGCGCTTGCAGAAAGTTACGATGGCTTGTGATGAGACGTATCAAATGTAATCGCAGCACAGTGACAGTCACGTGTTACTTCAGCATCCTCGCTGAATAAAGCGTTGGAGAAGGATCCAAAAAGCAGAGAGGGCGATATTAGAACGCCTTGCAGTTTTTCACATATTACTGCTCCCTGTCATAAAGACTCGGCAACTGGTAATATTTTCGCGTGACTAGCTTGTATGATGACATCGCTGTTTGGGCTGCTGATGCGGTTGGAGGGAGGGCAGTTTTGCGGTAAGAGTTTGTCACGCTGATTCATAATATGATGATAGTGGCGGTCACTGCTGCTTATTGGCGTGAATTCTTGTGCGCCGATTAGAGAGACTGTTCGAATACAAGCACCCTTAGCAACTGTAATGTGCTTCATGAAGGATATCAGTACATTACTCATTCGTATCGTGCTTAGTAACAAGCAGTTCTCCGCATATGCATTAAAGCTAGTCACAGCAGCTCTTCCCTATCGTTTGCTCTGATATACCTAATGAAATACGGAACTTTAAATAAACATTGTTTTCTTTTGAATCCTTTCATTCTGCATAAGTGTTAATATTCAATATAGCTGTTTTTGTTTTCGTTACAGCAGACAAAATTGTGTAGAAGCCTCACAGTGTTTCAAGAATATTAATAATAATAATAATAATAATAATAATAATAATAATAATAATAATAATAATAGTAGTAGTAGTAGTAGTAGTAGTAGTAGTAGTATAGCTGATATCATTACGTATTTATCACGCAAATCCATGATTCAATATCCAAGCAGAAGCCGTACAGAAAGCTCTATTTGTAGATTAGATTGCTAGCTTTGGAAGGAAAGAAAACTTTTTTGTTTTCAACAAAGTGGAAACTACATCAGTAGACAAGTCTAATACGAAGCGTTACTACCAGTTATGTGTACGTGAAAATGAAATACTGGTTGAATTCTTGCCATTTAATCATCGTGATGTATCAGCTGTTTCCATGTCGTAAGGGAGACCTAGATGACTCTTTGCGTACTGTGCTGATGTTATGTTTTCAGTTGTCACGGAAATAAATGTGGATATGAAACGAAGGGAAAGGGCCTGTCGTCGACACACGGTTTACGAGCTTTAGTACTCTGGAATACCGACCGAGTGATAAATATCAAACTTGTGAAATAAATATGCAGAGTGGAGCACCATCACGCTAGTAAACTTCGGCTGCAGAGGTGGGAGTTACATGTTTACAGTGGAACAAATAAATGCGTTTCTAAATATTCGATATAATGCGGATGAGTGAGTGGCTCATGGAGTGTAACCGGGTCCACTACCAACACCACCTCGCGTTTTTAGCCCACTAATGGCTTTTAACCTCTTCCATACTTTTATCCACATTGCAGTCTTCAGATATGACCTACCTGTTCGGTGACCTAATCTGTTGGAGAACGCTAGTACTGCCGTACATCACTTTGTTGTAATAGCTGTCACTGAGGAGGCTCCATTTACAGTAAGGCAACTCGGGGAATTGTCCCCCGTGTGCGAGTGTACGAGAGTGTGTAGCTTGCGATACTGGAATTGTAAACAGATCCGTATGGAATCCGTGCGCCGGACAGCGTGGTTGTGATATTAAGGCGGTTTCCCACACTCATTTAGGCAATCGTTGGGCCAGACCCAATCTCTGCTTGAGAAAAAAATGATACACAAATATATGTTAACATGCGTAACCAAGTTAACACTATTCGCAGCTACAGGAAGGGATCCGTCAGCAGCGAATGAAATACAATGTAAGCCTTTTCGAGAAACCAGGAAAATTGTAGCCCTAGGAGCTGCTATGTCGGAAAGTGTCACTCGGCATTTTAGCGAATGCTATAAAATTCTGGCTTATAGCGAACCTGCTGTATATCGTGAGTGAGCGTACCTGTTGAGACGTCGTCGGCGCAGATCCGGCTACGTGGGCAGGTGGCGGCTTCCCACGTGTGCGCCCACGTGCACCGCCCATGCGGCAATCTGTGCGACCACGCGCGGCCCGTTGCCACATCGGCCACCTCAGCGCGGCTGCCCCCTGTTACAGTGTCTACGTAATTGGTCATCGGGGCCAGCCTCCTCATTCATATGGAACTCTGCAGGTAGGCAGGTGACCTTATCGCCCACACACAGCCGCGCCAGTATCGGACAGTCGTGCTAGAGATAGACTTCATCCCTCCATCATTGTGCAGTACGTGGCCTGAAGTACTCGGCCTGCCAGTTATCATTTAAATGTTCCAGCGCCCCCCCCCCCCCCCCCAACACTATCACTTTGACAATAAGCGTACTTAGTGGCATAATCGCCCTTTCATCATAGACAGTAGCGCCGAGGGCAGTTACTATCTGGACCTTTCTGGTTCGATGCGACACCTCGCGAAGACTGTGTGGGTTTTCAATTAAGTTCCTCCACAGTGCATCCTAAAATCATTAGTTTGTGCATTACTTTGAAATCGTTTCCTGCAAATTGTTCATGAAGAGACAGAGTTTTCTAATACAGTGCTTGTTACTAAATAGTCCTCCCATGACCAACAACATGGAGACTATCTTTTAATTCTGCAGTGGAGAGTACACTTTCGCGCAAATTTCTGACACTGTCTTCGTATCTGACAGGCAGTGCTGTGCCTATTGAGTCACTGAGCGCAATTCACTGACTATCGCAGATCCTAGGAGATGACGGCACTACTGGAACAGAAGTGTTAAATTACATACTACGTGGGTTAGAACTTAAATAGTGGCAACTATTTATTCACAACCAATACAAAAGAGTTACATGTTTGCACCTGTTACCGCCATTCAAAGTAGTCACCAGCGTTGGGTAGAACCAGTTGCCAGCGATGTGGAATGGTGATTCTCATGTATGACTGCGAGGGTGTTACTGCAATGATTTACTTTCCTCTACGGCAGGCCGTCAGTGCACAGTATTACTGTTCGTTTTTGGAGCATCACCTGCGACCAGCTTTGCGAAAGAAGCGGCGACACTTTCTGCGGAACCCACCCATCATTTTGCACGACAATGCGCGGGCGCATACAGCGCAGGCTGTGGCTGCTCTGTTCGGTCGATGGGACTGGGAAGTACTGTACCATCCACCATACTCCCAGAACTTAATTCCTTGTGACTTTGATTTGATTCCGAAGATGAAGGAACCACTTCGTGGCATTCGCTTCAGAACTGTTCCAGACATTCGACAGGCAGTAGACCGCTCCATTCGCACCATCAACAGAACAGGCTCTGCTAACGGTATACTACGCCTTCCACATCGCTGGCAGAGAGTTCTACACAACGTTGGTGACTACTTTGAAGACACGGGAAACGGTTGCAAACATGTAACTCTTTTGATCGTTTGTGAATAAATATTTGACCATATTTAAGTTCCAACCCTCGTATAAAGCGCCTTTTACGAAAATACCTGATTCCCTTGTCAGAACATTGAATTTAGCGTTAGGTACACTTAGAGAAGCCTGTATCCCCTCAAGTGCTCTATAAATTATAGCGTTTTCTACCTCGAATATTATTACATGAGTTTATTCAGAAGCGCGATTTCGGCGTGTTATGCCATGCTCAAGTAACAGCTCAATATGAAGTGCGCCATTTGAAGCGTGACATGTCATTTTTATGAAACGATATGACCCATTCCTAGGTTTTCGTGACGACGGAAGATATTCGTGTCGTTCCGTAGTTAGTGTCAGGACATCCCATTTTTGGAAATACTGTTACGATATTTGCATATGGAAGAATGTCTGGAACCCATCACATGTACAATGCAGGGCGGCCCACCTGCTGTGTGCAACTGTTTGTTCCTTGGCGTCGTGGTTTGAAGTGTTTCCTGAAGGCAAGGACAGACACGGGAAGCGATGAGTACATTGAACGCCGTGAAAAATGACTGTCGAACTGGCATGATTAGAGAACACTTCTTGTCTTGATCTTATCCTAGCTGCATCAGTTTTTGAAAGATCTGTCAGCCCGCATTGTACACGAGATTGTACGTTGAGACACGATGTCTTGTAAGAGAAAGCGTTGATATAGAAGTTGTAAAGGTCAGTCGTTTACGTCATTGAAGAGGCTAGGAAGACGACAATGCTCTCTTTCAGCACCCATCCACACACAAGGAGACGAGGTCCCGTTAAGATTGCTGCATCACGTTTAGGTTCAACTGAGCAAACATCAAGAACAGAGCGACTTACAGAAATTTTACTACGTAGATCTACTGACGTCGAACATAGGTAACAGCAGACAGGAAATACAACATTGATACCCTACCAATGCACAGCTCATAATCACTCCTTTTACGAAGGCACTGCCCTCGTATCAATTATATTTACGTATTCCATAAGCAAATAGGACAGGAGTCTTCGTAATTTATATAAATGTATGTGGGAGATGCGTTAACGTGGTTGACACGGAGACCGTGTCTTCTTAAAAGGAAAGATTAGGCATTGACGCTCTTCCTAGTCAGCTAGACCGAAATCGCGATTATGAATCAATCCATTTTATAACAGAAACGGGGTTTCAAACAGTCGGACAGACAGCCCGAAAGACAGATGGATAACAAAGTGATCATATAAGGGTTCTTTTCTGAATGGTTTGTTTTACCTTTATGGTGGTCTTTCTTATTGTCAGCGTAAGTGTATGTTTGTGTATGATCGGTTTGGAAAAGGGGGGAGGCGGGCGTCCCGACGAAAGTTAGTGCACAGGACAACCTCTTGGAGCACCCTTCTCGTACTAACGTCACTGTTACCTCCCTTCTACCGTATTTCAAGAAATCAAGAGACTAATAACTTCTTTGTTAAGTCTCGATAAACTATACTCATTCATTCATTCACTGACAGATTCAAAGTCTCTGGATTTTCTTCAGTCTACTAAAGTTTCGTTCTAGAGGAACCGCTGAAATTATAAATTTTCGACGAGGGCAGACGTTGTCTGCAGGGGAAACAGCGACTGTTGAAATTAAGTCGCATTTTATATTTTTTATTCGTCGTCCTCGCTCAGTTTATCAAGAGCATATTTAGTACAACTTCTGGTTGTTCTGAAAGACTCATCAGTTTTTAGTAATTTTTGCGTGGCCCAATTGGAGGAAAACTGCCCGTGGAAAGCAGGTTGTGGGACGCAGTTTTGTCATACATAAGCAGAACTAGAAAACTTCGCATGTAAAATGTAAATTTGTTTCCATGTGAAATGTAAATTTGTTTCGTTGTCAGTTTCACCTCTGTGGTTTTTGGAAGCGTGTGACAAGGCATATCACGCCAGCATGCTTTGCTGTGGCCGTTACAATGTGCTGTACTAAACTAGTACTCGAATGCCATAACGCGGCAGCAATAGAGTTGCGCTCTACCAAAACTACAGTTAGATAGTTCCGGTACAGTGGATAAATGACGTAGTAAATGGTTCGGTTACAGGTGGTATTTCTAGCGAAAGAAATACAAATGAATGTTCAAGAAATGGGGAATCGATTACTTTTCTTTGTTTGTTTTGCACATAATTAGAAACGCAATTAATAGTTAGACCATTGGTATTTTGTAACCTTTCAGAATATAAATTGCGTTTTATAAGTAATAAAACTTCTACGCTTTTGTGTAACCAAAGCAATTATTTTTAATGCGAGTACAGTTTACATGCTCAAAAGTAAATATACACAATTACTGTTATTCTGTACTCAATAGAACGATCATGATGAAAGACAAGAGTTTCCTGTTACTGATAAATACGAAAGGTGTTGGTGAATAAAAATATATATGTTTTATATAATTTCGACGAAATATTGATGCGACCTTTCATACATTTTTGTCCCGCGCGTCTTTTTTATTTTACCTTTTTGTCTAGGAAATTGGGTTTTCTAGCGCTATATGATAAAACTGTATCTTTTAATTTTACAGCATCCCTCTGTTTCACATTACAAATCAACGATTTTCGAATAAAACCTGAATTACACATTTACAGTTTCAATTTTGCTATAACTGCAGTTTACTTCTAAGTAACGGACAGGAGGATAACGTGTGTAGAACGAAAATGTTCGTAGTTTACCCGGCCAATTATATATCCTCAGTCAATTTCTAGACGGTTCACTGTTTCCGGTTGTTAGGGGGAATCTTAGTAAGATACTGATCGCATACTTAAAGTGATCATGACGACGTAACGCCCGATAGGTATGAAACCCAGCCAACGTGCGGGTACGACCTTAAGTGACCAAAGCTGATGGGAAAACTATCGTAGTCTAGGCGTGCTTGTGACAGTCTACGGTAGCTGCAAGACTGTAGGCAGCAGGCGTGCCCGGCCAGAGGCAGAGCGCGCCAGGCGTGAGACGGGATGGGCCGTGCCCGCGGCTCGGCCGGCAGCGGCGTTATCCGGTGAGTAAGCTTCCATGTCTGCCGCTTCCTACACGATTGTTCTGCGCCAGACTTCCTGTCGCGGCGAGCACGCCCTTCTTCCTGCGTCACTCCGGGCAGACGCCCCAGTCCGCTAATAGCTGCTCCCCGCTCCCCCGCACGAGTCTTCGCAACCGCCCATAGTGCCAGCCCAGGAAGCTCCCTCTCCATCGTCGTGACTCTCATCACATACAACAGACTGACACATTCATTGTCACAGCATCGTTAAACTGACGTGGAACTGGCACATTGAGAATCTTACCGACGTAGGTGATTGAAAATATTCGTACCCGAGACGCAATGATGGTGCGATGTGTAGCGTTATAAATGCGCAAAAAGACAATATTTATTTTACTTCGATATTACACTACTGGCCATTAAAATTACTACACCACGAAGATGACGTGCTAGAGAAGCGAAATTTAATCGACAGGAAGAAGATGCTGTGATATGCAAATGAACTTTTCAGAGCGCTGGTGGCGACACCTACAACACGCTGACATGAGGAGAGTTCCCAACCGATTTCTCATACACAAACAGCAGTTGACCAGCGTTGCCTGGTGAAACGTTGTTAAGGTCCGGTTGTAGCCTATCGCGAATGCGTTTTATCGTATCCCGACATTGCTGCTCGCGTTGGTCGAGATCCAATGACTGTTAGCAGTATATGGAATCGGTGGGTTCAGGGGGGTAAGACGGAACGCCGTGCTGGATCCCAACGGCATCGTATCACTAGCAGTCGAGATGACGGGCATCTTACCCGCATGGCTGTAACGGATCGTGCGGCCACGTCTCGATTCCTGAATCAACAGATGGGGACGTTTGCAACACAACCACCATCTGCACGAACAGGTCGACGTCATTTACAGCAGCATGGACTATCAGCTCGGAAACCATGGCTGCGGTTACGCTTGACACTGCCTGTGATGGTGTACTCAACGACGAACCTGTGTGCACGAATGGCAAAACTTCATCTTTTCGGTTGAATCCAGGTTCTGTTTGCAGCATCATGATGGTCGCATCCGTGTTTGGCGGCATCGAGGTGAGCGCACATTGGAAGCGTCTATTCGTCATCGCCATACTGGCGTATCACCCTGCGTGATGGTATGCGGTGCCATTGGTTACACGTCTCGGTCACCTCTTCTTCGCACTGACGGAACTTTGAACAGTGGACGTTAAATTTCAGATGTGTTACGACCCGTGGCTCTACCCTTCATTCGATCCCTGCGAAACCCTACATTTCAGCAGGATAATGCACGACCGCATGTTGCAGGTCCTGTACGGGCCTTTCTGGACACAGAAAATGTTCGACTGCTGTCCTGGCCAGCACATTCTCCAGATCTCGCACCAACTGAAAACGTCTGGTCAATGGTGGCCGAGCAACTGGCTCGTCACAATACGCCAGTCACTACTCTTGATGAACTGTGGTGTCGTGTTGAAGCTGCATGGGCAGCTGTACCTGTACACGCCATCCAAGCTCTGTTTGACTCAATGCCCAGGCGAATCGATGCCGTTATTACGGCCACAGGTGGTTCTTCTGGGTAGTGATTTCTCAGGATCTATGCACCCAAATTGCGTGAAAATGTAAGCACATGTCAGTTCTAGTATATTTGTACAATGAATACCCGTTTATAATCTGCATTTTTTCTTGGTGTAGCAAGTTTAATGGCCAGTAGTGTATATTTTGAAATGTATGAGGTGACAGCTTCATCTGTAGCGTAACTGGAGGGCTAGGTTAGGTTGAAAGATGACAGTTCGTGATTTGGCGAAGCCAGTCAATGTGATGTGTTGAGAATAACTGTAATTCTTGTTACGGTGTGTGTTTTACAGATATTGGATTTCGGTGAGCGATTTATGTCGGCCATTTTGGTGTCACCGGTCAAAGCAACCGTGTGATGTCGGTAGGTTTTAACATTTCTGAACAAAGAGTGGTAGTCACCACATTCGGTTTTCCAGCTACTGTCGGGGTACAAGTTTGAAACACAGACCTGTGGAGTGTGTTTCACTCTCACCGCCGTAGTCTTCTCACGATAACGAGAGACAGTATAAATGCACTTGTCAGGTGTCTATACTGAAGTTACGATTTTAACATGTTTGTTGTGAAAGAGACGTGCCAAAGTGCACACGTCAAGGAAACCTTTCGAATGATGCGGCTGATATGCTCCTACAGGGTGTTGCGAAATTCCCGTTGCAAACTTCCGGGACTTTGAATGGAGAGTGTGTAGATAATACTTTGAATTGGAACCCTCGTCCGAAAACGTACCTTTTCCATGGTGCAAACATTGTAAAAAGCATTGATAATGCGACTACTTTTACAAATAATTGATTATGTGAGACCCAGTAAATCACTTGTTTTACAGTTCCACTCATTAACAGCCAAAGAAATTCCTCCTGTACTCGTTCACTTCAGTGTGATGCAGTACGGCTTCTTCTAATTTGGGTGTGCGGCGTCTCCTTGGAGCATCATAGCCACGCCTGCTGACGGCGAAGGTGCCCTTTCTCGAAGCCTTTACTAATTATGGCGAAAAGGCTATGCGATGGAATCGGACGCTGTGGAGCGCGATCTTGGTAAAGGCGATTAGAAACTCTTCCATTACCGTGAGCTTCGCTATTCAGATGGGTCATGTCAGTATATTCTGCGAACGTGTACTCACCCACATTGCTCTAACACTCACAGGCACGCGAGTGAAGCTGGAACCATGTCAGACAGAACAATTAAGGTCAGTCGAACCGACGTAACCCACCCTCACCATGCCTACCCATGAGTACCCTGTTGGATACCTACCTAATCCCACAGCCAGCAGTGGTATAAGACGTAATTTCAAGAAATGTAACAGACCTCGGTGTTAGATTGCGTTAGTGAGGACGTCTGAAGCATTCACACTACTGTTCTTATCAGCGCTTGTGATACCGAGTAGGACGACTTAACAGAATTCTGTCGTAACTGCGAATATTTTTGACGTTAGCTGTATTAGGCACGGAAATCACACCTATTGTGTCGGACAGGGACTCGAATCGGATTTCCCACTCATAGCGAGCGGTCACCGTACCCATCTCGGCTCTCAGTGTACGCTTCCAGGACCGACCTAAACCTCCATATGGGGGCGTAAACACTGTGACACACAGAGGGTTCGGTCAGTTCTGGAAGCAAGCACGGGTAGGCGAGTGTTCAAGGCGACCGCTCGCGTTAAGCGGAAAATCCGGTACGAGTCCCGGTCTAGCAAAAACTTTCATGCGTCTCCAGTAGTGATGATTTCCTTGCCTAATAAAGGTGATGTCAAAAATATTCGCAGTTGTGACGAAATTGCATAATATTACTACAGCTGCAGATCGTCACCAGTGTCACACATTGTAATAAAATGGTCGGACTTTCTTTGAAAATAGAAGGCTCGCAAGAATTCTACTAAGTATTTCTCAATCGCCGAGGGACATGACAGATGTGTAAGACTCTTAGCTTGCGTTCAAGAGGCTTTCAAATACCGCTCCGGCCGTTCTGTGGTATCCTAAACTCACTTCTAGCGAATACCGGGGTGGTTCCTTGGAAAAGAACAAGGCGAATTGACTTCGTGACTTTTCTGCGGAGATGGAATGCGTTGACATTTGTGCGGAGCGCCAGACACTTAAGACAGAGGACCTCGGAACAGGCTGTTCCAGAAGTAGGACACACCGCCCTGTCCCCCGCTACCTGTCGTGCAACTGTGCACTTTCAGTGCAAGGCGAAACCGCACTAACAACGTTTCTGATGTGTTAAACCGAAGGATAAATATCATCTAAAACTTCAAGTTAACGCAGAGCACCGCGGCCACCAGTTTGACCGATTAAGTTTGATTTTTCACGGGAAAAGAAGAAAAATTCAACAATGGACACTGACGACTGTTTCGAAGGTTTTTAAAAGCCTCCTAATTTCACAGCAGCTTTAAATTTTTTATAGCTTTTGTAGCCTACGCACAGAAATCACAGTGAAGAAGAAAACTACGCATTCATTGGATATTTATGTAGTTCAAATAACGTCATACGGATTTGCAGCGCTGCAAACAAATAGCCGGCCAGTGTGGCCGAGCGGTTCTAGGCGCTTCAGTCTGGAACTGCG
This sequence comes from Schistocerca piceifrons, assembly GCF_021461385.2. Lineage (NCBI taxonomy): Eukaryota > Metazoa > Arthropoda > Insecta > Orthoptera > Acrididae > Schistocerca > Schistocerca piceifrons. The sequence continues at coordinate 729,228,355 of NC_060138.1, forward strand.
CGACCGCTACGGTCGCAGGTTCGAATCCTGCCTCGGGCATGGATGTGTGTAGTGTCCTTAAGTTAGTTAGGTTTAAGTAGTTCTAAGTTATAGGGGATTGATGACTTCAGATGTTAAGTCCCATAGTGCTCAGAGCCATTTGAACCATTTTTTTTGTAAACAAATATAGTGGAGGACGGAAAGATACTACTTCCTCTTAGAGTTTCCTGGAAATAACACAGTGGGCTAAATGTCTCTTGCAATTAATAAAATATTTGGTTATGAAGACTGACAAGATTTTGTCGAATGCCACGCTTTTTGTGGGGCATAATCCCGGCATTTTCCTTGAGAGATTATTAGTAACAGAATCTGTATGGGTGGTTACCGAAACAAAATCGTTGTAGCGGCAACTCAACCAAATTAAATCCAACTGCACCTATTCATTCAACTTTCATAAATACATCTAGTTTTAACAAGTAAAACACAATATATTAAACATTATTTTATCTATGTTGGATGTTTGAACTTAGACTAGTGACTGCGACCAGTCACTTTTTTATAATAATTTTTTTTGCCGGTACCCACAAGCACATCGTAGATACATCCAGGAAGCAACAATTTACGCAAAACTGATGTCCTTACAAATGTACATATGTAACGGCCGCTTGAAAATGGCCAAACCAGACTGAAACTGGTAAAAGTAAAATAAAAAGTCATAAAATTAATGGCCGCAGATTTTTGAACCTTTCAGCCTATATTAAAACTAATTCCTAGTAACACGTGTCGTCGACTATAGCACACTGTGCTTCGCTGGTAGTCAGAAACAAATTCTCCAGCATACCTTGCATAGGCAATGGTAAACAGGAAGCACAAATTTAAAAAAAAATTCATGACATCGTGCTGCCTATAATGATGTTACTTTGTAAACGGCAGGAAGATTATCACAAATATCTCACATATTATACATGATTTAATATTAGCTACCACAGGAAACCATAATTGCCAAGATAGTAGAAAATCAAAAATTGTGACAAAGATTAATATATAATGGCACATTCAATGTGATTTCAGCAGACGGTTTATCTGCCGGGGAGAAATGGAACCCTCGTAGTCTGCCCAGAATCCACGTATGCGCAGTAGAAGCGGTGTATGCGCTCCATGCACAGAACGCAGACGTGATCAGCAGATGAGAAAACGTGAGTTCGTGAGGACTATTTCCGGTGTTGCGCAAGATATTCTACACATTTTTCAGTGATAATTTTTTTATGAATAGAGTATTAAAAGAAATGAAAATTCTCTTTTTGTATTTATGTGGAGAAAGGCTGTATATCGAAGGTTTTATTCTGAGTTCGTTTGGTTGATTCGGGGGAGGGGACCAAACGGAGGGGTCATCGTCACATCGGATCAGGGAAAGATGGGGAAGCAAATCGGCGTGCTTCTTCAATGGAACCATCCCGGCATTTGCCTGAAGTGAAGTGATTTAGTAGGGAAATCAGGATGGCCGGACGCGGGTTTGAACCGTCGTCTTCGTGAATGCGAGTCCAGTGTGCTAACCACTACGCCATCTCGCTCGGTGAGTTTATATTTCACGTAAATGTGCATATGATTTTACTTTCGATCTGTGCACTTATGACCTCAACTGGTAAAAGTACAGCATTTGTTTGACCTGATTGCGTGTTTCGTATTATTTCAGTATGCTAGGAAGGATAGTGTCAAGAGAATAGCCACAAGGGCCAGAGCAGTTGTACCGGCCGCAAACGGTGAGGACATTAAAAGCCGTTTTGCGCCTTTGCAGTTGCACTATTGAGAAATAGCTTGCTCATTACGGTGTCACTTGCACGAATCCCGTCATGTACGATCGACAAGGCACATCCGTTCTGACAAAGTTCCAAAATTTCTATGGCTCTTGGGGCATCAGCTTCTTCATTACCAGGGAGTACATGTACCTGCCTTCACCCCTTCTTCCCAGTAAGGGTCGCACCCATTTCCTACTTCTAGCATTACGTCGTCGTTGTGCCCTTCTCCTAACGACTAAGGCGGACAATGTTGCGGCAAATGCTGCATACATAATTGCGACCTCCATGTCTAACGTATACAAAGATAATCATTTGCGTGTACGAACACCTCAGTTCATAATTCTGTGTAATCGTAACATAATTTCATTGTAGTTATACAAGGTATCAATAATAAGCTAGTACTCTCAGTAGTTTCTGTATGAGTAAATAGCAGCTTTACAGAAGTACTGTATCAATTTTCACACTCTACGACGTAAGCAGGCCTGTGGTTCGGATATTACCATTGAGGGCGCTGTTGCAGACATACGCGTTAGGGGTATCGTGTATTGGCAATTCCAGACTTGTATGTCTGCGGTGCTAGGGTAGACTTGCATACGATAGGTGTGCCGTGTAATATCGGCTTCAGTGTGCATGTGTGCTACCTGGGAAAAGCCACTTCTCCCAGCAAGAGACATAGGTTTCGCTAAAACGTCTCTCCGAAAAATAATCATTCCGCACAACTGTTTCAATGCGGGGCTGATTTGTCGTTCCACTCTTCTCCAATCAGAGCGTCGACTGCATACATAATTGCCTGAACTGGATGTTAGCTTCTCTCTCTCTCTCTCTCTCTCTCTCTCTCTCTCTCTCTCTCATAATTTCTTTCACCAGGTCGTAGCTTGTGGCTTTGCGACGAATGGTAATACGGGAGGCGGCATAGATTTATTATGTGGCGTTTTGTAACCTCGGCCTGTTTTCAACGCGGTACTGCAGAAGATGTTAGATACACAGCAAACATTACGTGGTCAGCATCACGTGTATCGTCCGCGGAGGAGAAAGCTAACGAAGACAAATCGCACACATGCTAAAAGGCAAATACCAGGCGTTTACTGTTCATACTGTGCACAAGCAAGTCTTACTTCAAAAGGGTTAAGCCTTGTACATTTTTGCACCAGTGTCACTTTACAGCAGTCTTTCATCGCAGCCGTCCGCGACGACTTGGAAGTAGTTGTGCGCTGTTCAGAGTGGTCGCGTGATTTGTATAATTGCTGGGCACTTCTCAGTTGTTCAGCCATTTGGCTTTCCGCTTGGCTGCGGGGACGGTGTGCAGTTGCTTAAGACTGGCTACTGTGCACACACTGAATTGGCTCACCGTTTATGCTAAGTTATCTCTCGTGCATGGATATCTTTCCGTAATTGGTTTAATTGAAAATTATATTCGTCTAATAAACCCACGTTATAACTTATCAAAATTCTAGCCACTTGGCACTTGGAAACTCATATAGTGGGAATTGCAGCTGATACTACCGTTGTATGGCTTTCGAGCTGCCGAGAAAACCCTTAAAATTATCGGGACAGCTTAACGACCCATTCTCTCTGTGACAGTTACTGAGACAGCAGACCAAGATGCGGGCTTGGTTAATAATCAGCCTCCTAAAACATTGCCGAAAGTACACGGTATACAATAAGAACGTTTTGTAAAACCCCAGCCTTCACCTTGTCATAAGGTAGTGCATATAAATTAGTAAATAAGTTCGTCTTCCCGATTAAATCCTACGTTAATGTACCAGCTTGTTGATGAAACAAAACAGAAAAAGAGAGGGAGAAAAATAAAAATTTAAGGCAGTACCGAATTCATAATTTTTTCCTCAGTTTCTGTCAACTTATTTAAAATTATAGTGTGTCCATATTAAACGCAATAAATCGTAGAAATATCTTGGTTCAGATTTTTCATATACCGGCAGTATTGATCATTTCCACATTTAAAAAAGTCATTATAGGTAGGTTAATTCGTACTAAATTTATTTCTCTGTGTAAGGCCGACCCAGTATTTCTTCGGCAATTATAGTAATCTTCCAAAAATATGCAATGCACCCTCACTTGTTATTTCGCTAGACTTATTTAGGACACAGTGTACAAACCGAATTACGAAATACGTGTCCTAAAAAGCATAGTATAAGCAACGTTTCAGTTAGACGAGTGGAAAGAAGCCTTGATAACCCACCCAGTATAGGCCATTGAAACAAGTAGTTATTACTCGGAAAAGGAAGGAAATGGAAGGGACAACACACATTTTGCGTGGAAAAGATATCTGAAGATGACCTAAACGCACGTATCAAGGATTCCTTTAAGTTGTTCGTACCTCAGTATTCGTCATATTTATTTTGACTGGCAACGTCCGCGGCTCAGTCGATGCTTTTCAGCCGGTTACATACTCGTCTTAGAAAGTCTGCGATGCAATCCGCCACGCTATAGAAGCACTTGTATATGTACGCAGTGTTCGCCGCTGATAATGCTTTTGTTAACTACATAGTCTGCTACACGAGGGCGGCTTCGTAAGTCTGACTTTGGGGAGAGATGCTGCTCGAATCGGAGGTTTCTTTCTGGCAATGAAGTCGTGGCAACTATTCAGTGTATAATCGAAGAAATTCGTTATCTGCCTCTTCGATGTTTGTTGAGAGCGTGTAAATACTTCGTGAGAAATGGAGAAAAGTGAATTTCTTGTTTCGATAACAGCATTTTTGCGATATAAGACGATGAAGGTAATGTAAGAAAAGTGACTCGGCTCCTGCACAAGACATGCTCCTCAAGTGGTTCACAGAATTCCGATGTGGCCATCCGAGCACCAGAGGTGCAGAGCGCGGTTGAGGTCACGACCGAAGAAACGGCGAACGTCGTTTGCGAGATTCAGTGGAAGACGACCGAGTGATAGTCCTCAAGACAGACTAAGACCGTAATCAATTCGAGCGAAGGAGTAAATAATAATCTGAATTTGAGTGTGAGAAAAGTCTCAGCAAGATGGCGATCTTCGCGTCGCGCCCACGTTGTGGCGTTTCGCTGGAAACTAACCTGTGGCCGCCCTATGGGAACCGCGCTGCTGCGGAGACGTAAAATGCATGAGAGGAGAAACGCAGCCTGCCCACATCTCCTGCACAAACCAGCGACCGAGGCGACAAATACGTTGTAGCATAGTCGAATCTGGGCAGAGGTGCTCACGAGCATAGAATGGAAATGCAATTCGGTCCTCTAACTCGTTCAAAGAAATATAAAATTGAAACAGTTGCCGCCTCTGTACAACGTCATTACTTCAGGTAATTTATTATCCTATGGGCCTGCAGTGTTGAAGGTATCGGTTAGAGACACTACGTAGTAAAATCAAAATTGCTGCTGTAATAGTTTGTATTTTGATGGATCCATTTCGGCCGCCTTCAGACCATCTACAGAAGTTATATAATGTTTTATTTTATTACAGAGCTGGTTATCGTATTTCCAGATATATAGACGTAAGTACAAAATTTATCTGAAAATATCTAATCAACAGTATCACAAAATATGTAAGTTTCGGAGATTGTCTAAAGATGACAATCCAGTCGAAATGGATCCATCACAATAAAAACACTAAACTACTATAGCAGCAGTCTGGATTTCATTACATAATTTCGGATATTCTCGGTAAGCTTGGAATAGCCACCGTCATATTGGACTCTTAGTCTGTGCGTATTCTCTTTATTTATAACTTCACTGTCTACAAATGTTTCATGAAACTGTTTCTCACACTCGTCGGTGGCTTGTTTTTCCTGCATCGGATGATCTATGTAGCTTAGTTCGCTAATGCGTAGTTACGTAAACATTCTCGATGCGATGGTAGCATTATCAAATCCTCATGCATAGTTCGGTCAACATTCTCGATACGAAGGGAACTTCATCAAATCCTCGGGCGAAAGAATGAAGTGACGACGTCGGACAATGTCGATTCGTCCGTGAGATGAAGACTCATCGCATGGCGTCTCCCTTGGTGCTGTTCTAGCGAGACAGCACCATATCCAACTTCTCCCTTCTTTGTTATAATCATCTGGAGAACATACACATTACAGTGCATTTGTTTTTTGGGTAGCTTTAGCCTTGAGCAGGCACAGTCCTTTGCTTCTAGACATGCTTAGTTAAGTTAAGCGTCGTAATGTTTGTTTTTAAAAAAATAACAGCTACCCTGCGAAGTACAGGAAGGACAGCAAGTATTGACAAAATATAAACATTTTTAAATATTTACAATTTTTGGAAACTTCCCTTAAAACTGAAGTTATATACGTGTGTGCAGACAGTAAAAAGTAATTTTTCCTGTTATATGATGGCAAATAAATAACCCCATTGACGATGCTGTAACTTCAACGAAACATGTTTGCGTAAAAAAAATAAAAAGTTATTTGCTCAAAGTAAAACGTATCCAAAAATAAATTTATTTGTAAGCAAACATGGACACAAGATGAATAGTATAATACACTGCAACCACCAGTCACTTAGGTTAGAAAAACTACGTAGGATTCAGGACTTAATAAGAATTTACGAAGTGTTTTCTGAAAGGATTTGTTTGTAATGTAGCTTTATGGAAGCGGAACGGGGACCACAAGCAGTTTAGACAAGAATACAGGAGAGAAACTTTTGAAATATATTACTACAGAAGAACGGTGAAGAAGAGATAGGTAGCTCGAATAATTAACGGAGAGGTGCACTGTCAACTTCAGAAGAAAATAAATTTATGGCTCAGCTTGACCAAGAAAACATACATTGACAGGGTGCATCCTGAAATGTCTAGAAGTAGTTAATTTGGGGAGGGGTAGTGTAAGAGTTAAAAATTGTGGCGGAAGTGCACCGGCTTGATACGAAAAATAGCGTCAAGTGGATGTCGAGTGGACTGATAAAGATGTAAGAAAAAACTTGCACGGACAAGATATACGAGTGGGGAGAGCTGCTTTGAACTAGTCCTCGGTCTGATAACAGGATTCTTTCACATAATCGTATCTGGCACTGGCCACCTAGTCGTTCCCGTCGTGTACTGTTAGCTACTCGACAGTTCTGCCGGATTCCAGTTATCGATTGCCGATCGTGTTGTCAAACGTTGTCGTGTCTTCTAGACTGTTTTCGAGCAGTGCGTTATGTTTGTTTACGCGAATTGCCTCGTGGTAAGTGTTTAGCGCAGTGAAATGTAGGCAGACGGACGGTCGTTGGCGATATGCTATACGTGAATTAAGTCTGCTGCTGCTGCAGCAGCAGCAGCAGGTAGTGTCGGGCAGCGAACGCGGTCAGCAGCAGCGGGCGGTGGGCGCGTGCTCAGAGGTGCGGCCCGGCGTCTCGCCTCGTCTGGCCAGTTGCATCGGGAGGCGCCCTCTGGGGGACAAGCCCGCACCCGCCTCTCTCGCGCCGGCGTGTTCGCTACAGACGCAGGGGAAGAAACGCGTAGAGCTCTCTGCACACGTCAGTTTCTGGTTACAGCAGTAGACTTTTAATTTACCCTCAGACCTCTCCAGCGCTCTTATGGTTCATTTAGGGCCGGTTTTCACGTACGGCACCGTATTACCGACTGTGTCATGAAGCATGGGATCGCGACTGAACTCGTCCCCGCCGGAAGTTCGAGTCCTCCCTCGGGCAGGGGTGTGTGTGTGTTTGTCCTTTGGTTAATTTAGGTTAGCCGGCCGGAGTGGCCGGGGGTTCTAGGCACTACAGTCTGGAACTGCGCGACTGCTACGCTGTCCTAATGTTGGTTAGGTTTAAGCAGTTCTAAGTTCTAGGAGACTGATGACCTCAGTAGTTACGTCCCATAGTGCTAGGAGCCATAATTTAAGTAGTGTGTAAGCTTAAGCCGTCGGTCGGCACACGGACCGTGCATCCGAGCGTTGAGCGTGCCGAGTTTCTGACTTCACAGCCTGGAATAGCACCCTCGGGAGTCTTTCCGAACGTCCAGAGCAATATCTGGCATGTCAGATATTCTGAGCGTGCGTCTCAGCGTTGACCAATGAGATGGCACAACGCCGCCTACGTCACAGGCACGCCGTCTCCCTTCAGTACAGAGTTGTGAGGCGCCATATTGGCATTCATTTCAAGCCTATATGTATATATGCCGTTCCGAGCACCAGCAAATTGAGAATCACTGAAAAACCCGTTGTCAACTGTGTGATTCGTTCCAATAAAATGAGGAACATCATATTCGTGGCAAAAGAATTATTGTAACTTGCGTATAATGAGAGTAGGCTATTTGAAGGCAGCTGCACACTCAAGATCCACCCAAAACGCTTTGTTCTTGGTACAATTTCTTATAGTTAAATTTCAGTTAGCAACATATCTGCGATTAAGGTTTTTAGAAAGCGGTAACATACTATGATTAGGGACGAAAGGTGTCATGTTGGTTTAGCGTAATGAATAGCGTCCCTGTCCCATTGAGAGTTCTATTGTTCGGGCGGTGGTTCGCGTCCTGACACAACCAATTTTTTTCCTAACATTCGCGTTTTTATTAGGTTCTGATACTTTATTATTAGTTTAATATAAGTATAGACTATAATATTTGATGTTATGTAAATACAATTTCACCTTTTTTTGAGGGGTGACTTTGTTCGATTGGCTTGCGCTACTTGTATAAAGATATTTTGCTCCTTCTTCTTTTACGCTTCCTAATTCACATGTTGCAAAGATTCTCCTACTGGGTAGGAACAGTGATCAAGTAAGACTGACCTTGGGGTTTTACTAAAATGTGGGAATGATGAAATAATGTTTATCTTATGCGGAGAAGTGTTCCATATTTGTAACGCACTGTTTGTAATGGAACTTTTATAAGCCTGTGTCCTTATTGACTGGACATGGTACTTTCCCTTTCGAGGACGATGGAAGAAATGTGCGTTTTAACAGAGCTAACGTGGGAATTTTACTCGCGGCCGTTGAGTAATCAGTGTGATTTACGAACTAGAAACATCCCTGAACTGCCGCTGGAGTGCGTTGCGATCGCGTATACCACGTTGGGGCCCACGTACCGTATGCACAAGTCGCATCGTTCCTGAGCGTTCAGCAGCACGTTGAACTTGGCACGCTCAACGTTAACGTTCGACAGCACGGTCCGTGTGCTGACGGCTTAAGGGACGGATGACCTTAGCAGTTAAGTCCTATAAGATTTCACACACATTTTTTTGAACTCGTCCTGTTCACTGTGCGTAGGGTCAAGTACCTCACTATAGACTGCTGTGTCGCTTTTGCGTTCATGCCGTGCGCCTGTCGTGCTGTAGGCCATCCTTCGGAAGAGTGATTCCACGACCGATGCTCAGCGGCGACACAGGTCTGCGGTCATTTGGTGTTCGGATCTTTGCGGCTTTGTCCGAACTGATGCGCATCTCTCTCGAACGCCCGTGTCATCTCTGACCTCACACTAGGCTCTGCGTGTTTGCCGCAAACATGGACGAGGAGCTTGTAATACTTTCTCAGCAGCATCCAGAAATGTAAGATTTGTCGCTTAAAGATTACGACATTACTCCTGTCAAAGACAGTATATGGAGGGACATCAGTGAGAAGTTGAACAAGTTCAGTAAATCTAGGTTTTGTTCTCCTGTTCGTGTTACATTTTGTTGCACTTGCTAAATAGTGACAATTCCAGAATAAAATTTTCACTCTGCAGTGGAGTGTGCGCTGATATGAAACTTCCCGGCAGATTAAAACTGTGTGCCGTGCCGTGATTCGAATTTGGGACCTTTGCCTTTCACGGGCAAGTGCTCTACGAACTGAGCTACCCAAGCACGACAAACGACCCGTCCTCACAGATTTGGACCCGAACTCGCAGTTATTCTTCCGCCAGTACCTCATCTCCTACCTTCCAAACTTTACAAAAGCTCTCCTCTGAACTTTCTTCTCGTCCGGTCCGGCACACACTTTTAATATGCCAAAAAGTTTCATATCTGTTCACACTCCGCTGCAGAGCGGAAATGTCACTCTGGAAACATCCCCCTGTCTGTGACTGAGCCGCGTAATGGAAAGTTTCCGACTTCGGGTCTCGGTCCTACACACAGTTCTACTCTGCCAGGAAGTTTCACAACAGTGATAATAGTTTCACATTCAGTTATAATTTTGCTTACGTGTAGGTGATGAATGCAGAAGCAGATGGGCGCTACTGAGGCAGTATTTTATTCGGCTCGTACTAGACGCAAAATCACATCTGACCAATCCGAAAATAAGATACATAAACGGAGACTGGAAGAATAAATGCAGTTTTTTAATTTCCTATCCTCAAAACCGCGACGCTTTTATCAAGTTCAGTGTCTCCTAGATGACGATGTAAATGGTCAAACATTGTTCGTATCGTAGAGTTGTTTTCAAACAGTCCACCATCAATGCCTTTCCCAAATCCTCCAACAGCAATGCAAATAAATTCACATTTGGCGTCCATAATTGCCAAGAGTATTATAGAAAATCATCCTTTATAGTGGAGACTTCCACTGTTCTGCGGAGCTTGTCTGAACATACGTCTCCCGCCGATAGCACCTGTATACTTAGGAAAGTATCACGTCTCGGGGCAAAGTCCTCGGCAGTCTTCTTGCACCCTGTCTCAGTTGCCTGCGCCATTCAACACGCGACGGTAGCTTCCAGATGAGCTTACAGGTTGAAATGATGGTCTGATGATCTGATGAACTAATGCATAGGGTATTCTGTAACTGAAGCTCATAGAAACTTGAGAATCCCCACTAGGAAGATATCTACAGGACGGTAAATGGAATTGAATGAATAGAGTGAGCAAACCAATCATCAATCAGTGATAAATGTGTTGTTGTTGTTGTGGTTGTGGTTGTGGTGGTGGTGGTGGTGGTGGTGGTGGTCTTCAGTCCTGAGACTGGTTTGATGCAGCTCTCCATGCTACTCTATCCTGTGCAAGCCTCTTCATCTCCCAGTACCTACTGCAACCTACATCCTTCTGAATCTGCTTAGTGTATTCGTCTCTTGGTCTCCCTCTACGATTTTTACCCTCCACGCTGCCCTCCAATGCTAAATTTGTGATCCCTTGATGCCTCAGACCATGTCCTACCAATCGGTCCCTTCTTCTTGTCAAGTTGTGCCACAAACTCCTCCCCAATTCTATTCAATACCTCCTCATTAGTTATGTGATCTACCCATCTAATCTTCAGCATTCTTCTGTAGCATCAAATTTCAAAAGCTACTATTCTCTTCTTGTCCAAACTATTTATCGTCCATGTTTCACTTCCATACATGGCTACACTCCTTACAAATACTTTCAGAAACGACTTCCTGACATTTAAATCTATACTCGATGTTAACAAATTTCTCTTCTTCAGAAACGGTTTCCTTGCCATTGCCAGTCTACATTTTATATTCTCTCTACTCCGACCATCATCAGTTATTTTGCTCCCCAAATAACAAAACTCATTTACTACTTTAAGCATCTCATTTCCTAATCTAATACGCTAAGCATCACCCGATTTAATTGCACTACATTCCATTATCCTCGTTTTGCTTTTGTTGATGTTCATCTTATATCCTCCTTTCAAGACACTGTCCACTCCATTCAATTGCTCTTCCAAGTACTTTGCTGTCTCTGACAGAATTACAATGTCATCGGCGAATGTGTAAATAAATAAAATGTAATTATGTCGAAAATTAATGGTAAGAGCAATTTGAAGTCCTTACTTTAGTGTTACAGCCAGTCTTTCCTCGGCTCAAATGCACTTTCACCATTTCGTGCTTTTTTTTAAACTCAGAAAAAAGAGATTGCAATAAATTCACGAAGAAAGCTTTACGAATTTCACAGGATCATCAGCGAACCTGATAAATATCGTATGGAATTCTCCCTCTTCTCTAGATCTAAACAGAGGGTAAACCCAATAACAACATTTCTTTCCCGTTGTTTCTCAACAAAACTAAGATAGTCCCGAGAGCCACATCATCCTCATCTCTTTGCTCCATTGGTGACTGAACACAGCTCGCAGACGTTTTGTTTTGTGGGAATGCACATAACATGACACGAGAGGAGCAGTCGGAACAGGATGCCCCGTGTAGAAAGTAGCCCGTTCAGGATACGTGTTACGCGCTCATCCTCCAACCAAGTCACGATCGGGACAGTGGCGTCAGTAATCAGTTGACACAGTGGCGAGTGTGGAGTAGAGATCCGAAATGAGCTCCGTATACTCGATTTAAACTCTCCAGTGGGTCATATGACGTCATCTCCGATCTCGCCTTGCCGGTTCCGCCGCTGCCCAGTTGACGGAAAACTCGTCACGTCACCTATCGAGTACAACTGTGCGATATCAGTATGAGAAGGAGAGTGGGTACCAGAGTTTACAAGTATAATCGAGGGCTCGCAGCATTGCCGCTACATACGCAACCGTTGGGCTTGATGGTTATTATATACCAGTACAATGACTGATCAGCAGTGAATGATCTGTTTATACATGCATTTATGCAGGGTGTCTCAAATCTTTTGGGTGCAATTCAAACAGGAGATAATGGGTCCACAATCGACTATATTGAGAACGGAAACCAGTGGTCGGAAATGAATATTTGTGATAAGACATACAGAGCGTACACCGCATTACAACAACGCAGCTCATAGTAACTATCCTAGGTAACAGTACAGGAAGTTCTGCCTCACTCTCGTAAATATCCGTGGTGTCTCTTTTATCAGGAGACAGGCAGCAAGCAAGGAAGCAGGTCTTAATCCGTTTCTACGGAGGTTTCATACCAACATCTTGGCATAACCATAGAGGAAAAAGTTCAGAACTGTGAGATGCGACGATCGCGCTTGCTATTGGACAGCACCTCCTCTTCCAGTCCAACGATGATGGTACGTGTTGTACAGGAGCACCGGGACATTAACCTTCTTTTGGCTCTGCGTGCTAAGTACAGACTCCCCCACACTTTACCTTTGATGTTGGCTGACGATTCCCGGATGGTCTCTCTGGTTCTCGGTTTCCTCCGGGAGAGTGGTTTTTATTCTCAGTTTTAAGGTTTTTAATCTCTCTCTGGTGTTGGGGCAGGGCGGTGAGTGTTTGGGTGTCTCCCACTGTAGGCAGTGTTCAGAGATTCCCGGTTCACCTCCCTGACCGAACTCCTCTTTTCTTCCCCTTTTACTCTGTTTTTACCCTTTTTTTTAAGGCTTGGTTAGTCTTTCTATTCCCATACGTACTTTCTGAATTATAGCAGTTGTACCTTTTAAGTCACAGGTGGTCTTGCCTATGCTGCTTCAGCATAGTGTTGGGTTCGTTCTCTTGCCGACTTCCCTCATCCCTCATTTTGTTTTTTTTTACCAATGACAACGTGACTGCCCTTTTACGTTTTTCCCTTTTTCCGTTTTATTGTTCTGACTTTTCTGAGATGTCCCATTAGCAGAATGGAGTATATTTGAAACAAGGGACTGATGACCTTGCTGTTTGGTTCCTTAAACCTCAAACAACCAACCAACCGGGACATTAATCGAAGTGGGCTGGTGCACCGTCGTGTTGAAACCACGCCCTTTCGCCCAACAAGGGGTATAGTATCCAAGAACTGTGCAATATATGCATTAAGACTGGCGGTCAATTCTCTGAAGATTTACCGAGAGATGCGTTGTTCTTATGCAGTGCACGCTGTGCATGTCCGTAATACACTACTGGTGCATTTCCGGCCAGTGGTTCCCTGTCTCAATGCAATCTGTTGTTGACCCACTGTACCTGTCTGTTTGTTCCAAAAGGTTTGAGACACCGTGCGTACAAGAATGTATATGTATGGAACAGTATCGAGGAGTGTTGCAAATTTCTTCTAGTATCTAATCTCTATTCACAGAATGTCTAACAACTACGTTGACATACACACGCTTTCGACACGTTACAGGGTGTGATGACATAACAAGAAAACAGGACACGAGAATGAAGTGTTACTACAAAGTGGTTAATTATTAACATATATTTATAACAATCTTCGAAAAATTACAGAAGTGATTGATAAGCTACAGCAACTTGCTGTTGTCATGGCATAAAGAATACACAAATGCGCTTTATGTTCGCGGGGACAAAAGTAACTTAACTCTGTGACCTGTTTTCACTTGACGGGGGGAGCACACGTTTTATCTCCATGGAGGTGGAATAAACAAGAATACAACTACTTTGTTTGTATTTGAGAAACTATGCGTGTTTTTCATCTGAAGCGTGGACTGTAACATCGAACTTTCTCCAGACACGGAGTACATTGATATTTCTGTACGCTGCATCACTTAATTTTCGTCTTGCACCCTCCAGAGCTTCTCAAAACACAGCTTCGTTAGAGGTCATCTGATCCCAACAATCTGTCGTCCTGTGAGTCATACTTCAGAATAGCAATTTGTACTCTGAACTTCCATAGAGAGTCACGACTGGTGTCACTGTTGCACGCTTCAGTAAGAAGGAACGAGTCGACGAATATGAAGCAACTGCAGCGCCACCGTTATCACAATCGCAAACTGTAGCGAGAAGGAAGCCAGGATAGCACTGACGTAGCAGCGGCGCCGTGATTTGTAATCTATGCAGCCCTCGAAATTAGACTCATACTGTCCGCAGCTCGTGGTCGTGCGGTAGCGTTCTCGCTTCCCGCGCCCGGGTTCCCGGGTTCGATTCCCGGCGGGGTCAGGGATTTTCTCTGCCTCGTGATGACTGGGTGTTGTGTGATGTCCTTAGGTTAGTTAGGTTTAAGTAGCTCTAAGTTCTAGGGGACTGATGACCATAGATGTTAAGTCCCATAGTGCTCAGAGCCATAGACTCGTACTCGCTTCCTTTCTGATGCCTAGTGTGTTATTTTTAAAATCGTGAGTATGCTGCACATTGCGGACGGGCAGAATCTGGAAACTGTGGCATCGTCGGCTAAATAGGAAGAGCTAACGTGTTCTCGCCAAGCTGACGCCTGTTACAGTAATGAATTTGTGCTTTTATGTCTTCCTAATGTTTATTTCTTTGTTTGCTTTGTTTTCGTGACACACGGCAAAGGTTGCGCGAGAACCTGATACATTTCCTACTAGTGTTTTCGCACAAGAGAGACGAAATGGCTGAAACCAGAAACGTATCCCCGATTTACGACACCTGGACGGAGAAAAAGTCTGAGCTATGCATAAGTAACGTAAATACATAAACATGTTAATGAAAATTGATCCCAAAGCGGGAAGTCGGATCTGCTTAACAAGAAAAATATTTTTCAGTGTTATTTGTCACCTAAAAAGAAGAAAGAGGCAGAGGATAAACAGACGCAGTTTGCTGCCTTCTAAATATTGTTCGTTGTGTATGTATGTATGTATGTATGTACTTAATTTCTCAGACCTGAAAGCTAAGTTTCGAAATGTTTCCACGACACTACTTCTCTTCTTTCAGTTTTCAGCATTGCGTATGATTTAGCGCACATCTTTCGCAAGAACAGTCATTATGAATTTGGCTTTCGCTGCAAATAAGCTCTGCAGTCGTCGGTAGCTCCATATGCCGACTTTTTGCACGGAGGTCGGTCCCTCGTAACCTCATTCTCACGATGTTTGTATAAGGTGAGGTTCAACAACCGTAAAGAATTTCACAAAAAGCATTTTAACCATCAGCTGTTTATTTGTCCCATTAGTCATCTCCCGGTTTCGGTTATGAACCATCATTCAGGATGTAGGATACAGCAGATTAGTTAAAAGCATCCCATATTCCTGTGAAGCTGAGCAATATCGAAATTGTCCAATAAAATTGTACAAACACCTGACATAATTTGTCTTAGAATACTGACAGTTATCCTAAGACAAATTCTCGGGTGTCCACAGAATTTCACTGGATAATTGCGATACTGTTCAGCTTCAAAGGAATATGGGATGCTTTTAACAAACACGCTGTACGCTACAAGCTGGATGATGGTTCATAACCAAAACCGGTAGATGACTAATCGGACAAATAAACAGCTGATGCTTAAAATGCATTTTATATTAAAAAGAAAAAACACATGATGACTTTCATTTTTCGGGTGCCAAGCTACACAGTAGACAGCAGTCATAACAGACGCAGTTTTGGCACTGACTTGGAAACGAAACGACCACTCGTGATAGTCGAGACTCGGTACAGGAATAAAACTCCGGTGCGCTACAGTACACAAACTTGCAACGAGTATTCGACGCGAAATAACTCGTGTGAAACGGGATTAATAATTATTATATGTTGTACGTGTAAGCAGATACCCTAATCACACTTCCTGGCAGATTAAAACTGTTCGCCAAATCGGCCCTCGAACCTTGGACATTTGCCTTTCGCAGGCAAGTGCTCTACTGTGTGAACAGTCTAGGCAAGAGTATCGACTCACAATGACATCTTCATTTTTGCCGAAACAATCCTCCCAGAGATGCTAATCCCGCAAGGTATGGAGGAGAACTTCTATGAAGTTTGGAATGTAGAAGTACTAATGGAAGTGAAGCTGTGACGGCAGTTCGTGGGTCGTGCTCGGATAGGCCTTGTCTTCTATTGGACCGAAGTCAGGAAGATAGCTGCAAAATGTATCAGTATTGTTGCTGAAAACGCGCTTTCATTCGTGGTTAAAGACGTCCACGCCGGTCATGATAATTTGTATCACTTAAAGTGCCTGTACCACGCGGCTGAATTGTGCTACAGCACTGAGCATCGTGAGTCTATTCCGCGTCGGGCCCTGTCGTTAACGTGCGTTTCCTAACAGACTAGTCTCCGTGAATGGCAAACCAGGACGGAGCGGGTTTCGTTTCTGGGCAACGCTGGCCTGAAATCCACTGCCCTCTTTGGCCGAGCCGACCTGAAACGAAATGAAATGACGGAATACTCCGAAAATGCCAACCGACCGGAGCGCGTCTCGATCGCGGGAGTGGAATCTCTTCCATTCCTGTTTGTTGAAGTCAACCAGGACTGTGCTACCCGTTTCTTGCACGAGTGAGGATTAGTTTATGTTTCCACGGCTTTTGAAACCAATCTAAGTACATTTTGGTCAATATGTTTTCCTTGTAAACGCCTGGATCCATACAGTTTGCTACCCTTTTAGCACCAATCCTAATAAAAGTGCCGCCGCAAGACCTCAAACTGCCTTATTTAGTTGAATTTTCGGCCATTAAATTTGATTGATTTATAGTGTAACCGAAATTTAACGGATTCTATCTGGCACTCATGTGAATGACCTCACACCTTTCATTATGTAGGGTCAGTTGCCGATTTTCGCACCATAGACATGCCTGAACAGTTCTGTAATTGGTTTTGACCTTCTGATGACTTTGTTAGAAGATAAACGGCGGTATAATCTGCAAACAAACGAAGAGGACTGCTCAGATGGTCTCTTAAATCGCTTGTGTGTACAAGGAACAGCCGAGGGCCTATCGCACTACCTTGGGGAACGCCAGAAATCGCGTGCGTTTTACGTCATTTTGTGCGTGTGTGGCTTTGAAGCATGTGTAGCTTTCTGATATAGTAGTATGCCAGTTGGCCTTCCTCGTTTTTCCTGCCATCGTCTGTGGCCACTGGTGTTGCAAACGTAACTCACGACGACTTACTTCCTGTTAATGGCTTGTAATTTGTTGGATAAGAGATGAGGTTGTGCCATGCAGAATCAGCAAGGAAATGAATGCGTGTAAAACTAGAAGAATCGACGGCATTATAAAACCTGTATTAAGACCGGAAGGAACGTCTTCCATGGCACTAGAGAGGGCCATAGAGGGAAAAAATTGTAGGGGAAGACACTCTTGGCGGACTCAAATTTTTAAACAATAATGAGTGTGCTACGAACATTACCGTCAAGCGTTTCAAGCAGTATGTTTGTGGCCGATTGTCATTACAGCATTGTCCGTATGTCAGCGCTCTCTGACGTATTGTATAACGCTCTCTCCCTCTCTCTGCATTCCTATCTTGACTTTAACTAAACAAATTATTTTCATGATAGTATTAATGTTATTATTTCTGCAAGATTAATTAATAGAAAATCAATTAACAACATATTACTGCATTCCTGTTACCTTCTGCCAAGCCTTTCCGATCAGGGCATCCACCTAGCGTACATCGCGGATGTGGACCAAGATCGTCGTGGTCTGCTGCGTTTACATCTGCCAGATGGTTCCATTCAAACATTTTATTTGGCCGCCGATGATTTGGCATTCTCAACAAATGCCCATTCCATTATCATGATTTTCTTTCATTTTTATCATCATTTCATTTGCTTTTTCCTGCTCTTACTTCATGATTAGTTTTCGTCTCGATTCTTGATGTTCTGGCACTCGCTCGTAAATAATACATTTACATTGCTATTAGTCTTCTTTTGAGGTCATCATTTAAAATCCATGGTTCTGAGTCATAGCATTAGACAAATTAAAACATTTGCCTACCCCTCCTTTGGTTGTTGTTGATGTTGTTTTGTTAGAAATGTTATTGTCCCATCAAAAAGAACTCATACACGTTATGACTTTTCTGCTTTGTTGTTTTTTTTCGACTTTTCACAATGTGTGTGCCTAGATACTTAGATTTTTTCTACCTGTCTGATTACTTTACCGTCGTTGACGCGTACTTCAAATCTAATGCCAATATTTAGTATCAAAAATTCTTTTTTATAAGACTTACCTACAGTCCTCATTTGTCATATTCCCGATATAAATGTTTCATGAACGATGATCGTATTCACTTCGTGCTAGAATAGTTTGTTCATCGGCAGAACTTAACGAAAACACCTCTACGTCATTAACAATTATTCCCATGACTCCTCAGTTGCCCTTCCATCTTCAGAACGTCGCTTCTTCGTATAAAATGAACAAGATGGCTGACACAGTGCTACCTTGTCTCAGCTCTTTTGCGACGTTAATAGGTTCGTCAGTAAACAATGGTCACCCATATCTACGTATGTCTTTTATAACTTCCTACAGTTTTGCTCTAGGAACCGTGTCATGAGCTTTTGCTAAATCTACAGACACAATTCGTAACTCCTTTCCTACTGCTATAAATTTCTTTATTAGCTGTTGTACGAGGGCGTGCTGAAATTCTTACGTGAAAACTCTTAAAGCTATCGAAATAAGACGGTTACTAACATTCGACGTCTTCCTTGTTCGTGTTTACCGATAAGTGTTTCGATCACTGTCGTGCCAAAGTTTCAACATTGAAAGCAAGCAGTTGCTCACAGAGTATCAGGAAAGAGCGTAGTTTCCTTTGTGTGTGTGTGTGTGTGTGTGTGTGTGTGTGTGTGTGGGAGGGGGGGAGGGAGGGGGTATTTTACGCCGACGGCTGCCAGCTGTTTCTCATTGTGTTTATGACGCGTGCTTTTCGGCCGTTCCTGAAATAGCGTGTTCTTTGTTGCAGGTAAGCTGGACCGGCGCGCTTGGCGACCGCTCAACAAGTGCGTTGCACCGGGCTGCTGCACTCGCCGCTTCATAAGCAGCCACCAGTAGTCGCTTCGTCACCCGGCTTGGCGTTTTACCAGCGGCGAGGCGAGCGATGAAAGGAATTGCTGTCGCTGCTCGTCCGACATAGTGAGTGCCTCGCGTTATCTTGCTAGTAAACTAGTTAGGAAGCGTGCGGTGACCGACCGTAAAAGGCAGTACTAGCGTGGCTTGGAGGCTGTCGTGGCTCGTATCATCAAATGAATGCTGTGTAGTGATGACCTTGAAACTTGCACATAAGCAAAAGTGCGATTTCATTGTGCTTTGTTACTACTAAATAAGCTTTCAGAGTACCTCTCCTGCTTCACACCATACTACGTAGATTGTTTCGAATCCCAACGTAAAATGCGTTGTACGGAAACGGGTATGTTAAAGTAGATAGTTAATGCGCCGTTAGTTAGGACATCTGTTTCAAAGACCAACATGCAGGCACGGACCTAAGGTTCGGTTATGGAGGGGTCACAGTTCGTTACTTCCTGTACAGTTTGCTGTCATCGCCACTCTTAGCGTGTCGCAGATGGTTACTATTTTAATAATAGTAACAAAATACATAAACTGATTTTATTATTATTATTATTATTATTATTATTATTATTATTATTATTAACTTGCGACGATAGTCGTGTGCTTTATAAGGTCGCATGGATGTAGTTTTTAAGCGGTTTGCCACATCCCACTAGGTGAATATTGGACTGCTACCAAAGTCCCACCTCAAGTTACGTCGCAAACATTTATAGAGAACTTTCTCTCTATTACACTAGACTCAAACAGTCGGGGTACGTATACTCAGTCCCGGAGAGTAACGAGGTGGCAACAGAAAGGTCTTTCAGCCACCTCTTAAACTTATCACACCAAATCCGTTCATAACCATGCCGACCCTAAGCCGATGCGGGGCAAAGGCACTACAGAAAGATTATTATTATTATTATTATTATTATTATTATTATTATTATCTTGGGTACAAAGTATGAAAATGGGATTTGTAAATTAAGAAGATGGGATTTGGAAAGCAAGAAGTAACGAAGAAGTGTATGAAAAAACTGAAAATACACGAGTGATACAGACAAGGAGGTAGCATAAGGTTACATTTTATAACCATTTACAAAGAATGGACAGCAAGAACATGACCAAAAATAATAAAGTTCTTTGGCAAAGGTACCAAAAAGATCCAAATTTTATTTATGAATTTCCAGCGTGCTGGAACAATTGCAAGTCAGCAACTTCTGTTAATCAGTACAACAAAAAAGCAGCCGAAGTTGCAAATTTCATTTTTTTATTTTCTCGATGACTAGTTTCGAGCCGGGACCCATTTTCAAATCATCATTGCAGATAGTCAAAATGTTATTCCCAGAAATACAAAAACCGTGCCGAAAATGTACACGTATTATGAAGTGCAAATGAAGAGTTACAGTGCATACTGTTGTCTGTAACTGTTCATTTCCACTTCATAGCACCTACATATTTTGACATGCTTTTTGTATTTCTGGAAATACCTTTCTGACTACCTGGCACGATGATTTGAATATGGGTCTCGGGCCGAACTAGTCGTCAATTAAGTAAAGGAAAGTGAAATTTGCAGCTTTGGCTGGTTTTTCGTTGTACCAAATTTTGTTTGTAGAATTCTGGCCTTAGTTTAGAGTCGGGAAAAACAGAGAACAGCATAGAAGAGAGACATGAATACCAGGAAACGGTACAAAAAGTCCATGATTCCAGAAGAAAGCACAAAAGAAAAGAGGAGGGTCATCGACAGAAAAAAGGAGAGCACAACAGACAGCAAGAATGAAATATTGGGAAGCCAAAAAAGGAAAAGAATATGTTACAGATCACCTATTTCAAATAGTCCTGAGTTGCCTAAATTTGAATAATAATAATAATAATAATATTTTTATGTCAGTGTTTGCTACGTAGCTTAAAGATAACTTCTGAGAAATTTTAGTTTAGAGAAATACATCATTTGAAGAGTGTCCGTTTGTACATTTGAGAAGTGTATGAGTGATGCAACTGATGTAAGGATTATGATTGAAACAAACTTTCACAACTCAGCTAAAGTTATAAAAAATAAATAAAAAAAAACTTGGCACTACGGTTGTGAACATAGGTATACCGCCTCCGTTTCGGAAAATCGTTGTTTGTCTTATTTATTTTCTTAATGGTGTCTTTTTATCCTTCCTGTCTTGCCATACTCAGCTACCTGCGGTTCGCCATTTCTGTATACCTGGAGACCCACGAACTATTTCGGGTTTGTTGTTGACAATTAGATGGGAATGGCAGCTGACCTTAAGCTGTCAAGGAAACGTAACACAGCTGTTGCAAAAGAAATCATTAAAGATAGTTCTGTATTTTGTTGCCATTACCGAGGTTATTTCGTGTGTCATACTTCGCTGCATTATCAAATGATATCCTGCACAAGTTCTGAAAGTCGCTTGCTTTTGTGTTCCTCTCTAAGAGAAAAAAATAACCAAGAAATATAAACAACGGAGCTCGTAGCCCAGGTACGGAAATATGAACGACAACGACCTTAAGAGGCGTCATATGTACGCGTTATTATGTCCGGAGTAATCAGCTGCGATTGGTAGAGTTTTGTTTAAATACATTATATTGGCTAAAGAAGTTTAGTAGTACTTGTATTGTTCGATTTGCAAATGAAAGTGTGTAGTTCTTGTAATGTCCGGAACAGTTTCAGCTTTCGGTATTTTGAAAAGTATTACATTCGAATGGAGTCGGTTTTTACATTAAAAGTTCTGCTTTTTACTAGGAATAATCGTGTTATGCCTAACAAGCAATAGTCTCGTAAGCAGCCAAATGCAAGTAAATGATTTTTTTGTAATGAGGTCACGCACAGCTGATAAGTGTGGTGGTAAATGCAGCATCTGAAGGTGACTACTACTAACCGAAACGCTTGACTTTCACATAAAAATTTAGAGATTTTTTGTCGTCTTGCTTTCAGCTATATCAAAAATCTGTCTGTAGATTTCAATTTCTTTCATAATTTCAAACACATACGCATGTCGCACAAATCAGTAAAGGATTTCAGAAATAACTGCTACCAGCTTCCTTTTGCGGCGGTTCAATTTTTGTTTTACCATGACCGGTTTCGAATCTTTATGCAGTGTATAATCAGCCTGTGTAGAACAATGTTCTGTCAATGTATTAAGAGTTTTTATGTCGACGTGTGTATGACACTTCTCAGTAATGCTATTTTAAACCGTTGGCGAGTAAGAAACGTTATTCTTGTGCTGTCTATTGCTACACGTGTTAAATATTAATCTGTCAACGCACATTTTTACACACCCAGAGAAAGTGACTGTGTAAAATTGCGATTATACGAGTAGCACTTGAAAATGGAAAAAGCGCCGAATGCAGCTGATCGTGTGATACAAAAAACTGGTTGCATAACAGCGGAGATGGAAAATGGAATGCTCTTTTAAGTAGTAAAATAAAGGAAACGTTTCTTGCAGAATGTTCCCTTATCACAAAGTATCGAGTGAAATGGAAGGTGACACGCGACGCTGGCCTCTGCTAATGGAGTATGTGGACGCCAGGAAAGCTCTGTGATTATGAAGAGCTCAGTAATATTTAATATATCCGCTGTCTAAATTTTAGTAAATACCTAAGTGCCTAATTGGCACACGTTTCGAAATGCTACGAAATTCTTTGTATGTGGGTTCATTCAATGCAGTATACCTGAAAATAGTTTTCCACTGAATGATTTCACATTATTTACGTCACATTATCTATATTACAAAGCTGACATGAGTGGACATGAGTGACTCACATTGTAGCTATTGATAACGACCATGATGTAAACTGCACATAAATGTTCTGTGTAATCAAAATTCAGAATTTTCGTAGTCTTGTGAGCAATAGAATTGCCAATACAGTGAATCATCTTTATTATTGTTGTATCCATACAAGGTTGGTGGTTACTAAATACTGTTTGTGTTTTTCATTTGCATTCATAAAGTACTCCGAACTAACAGAAACATTGCGATTCAGCTGTCTTGTTAACGATGATGTACGACACAGACGCGGGTCGTAAAGAAGTTCGTACAATGCAGCATATATATCGCAGTAATTTAATCGAAATTTGCATAATATTCCATCACGCCTCGAGGTCGCATTTTCATTAGGTAACATTCATCGTCCGTTATGAGATACGACCTATAGTTTCTTGGATAGCGTTAATAGCATGACCCAGGAGTTAGCAACTGAATATATATGCTGCCTTAAAAGCCAAGAAGAATAACCCTGGGCGGAGCGAGACGAACGAACTGCAGTTCGTGGGCGCCTGGAGCGTCTACCCAGGTCCATGCGGAGGAATTGAAACCATTTAGTGCACGTAACGTTTTCACCACGAACGAGTGGTTGCGATACCAGGTACAATTATCATATTTCTCGATATGGTGGAAATCACAGGATGAAATCTTTCAGTAAAGATGTATTTGCTGGCGTACTGTACTGGCTATAATAAAAAACAATAATGTTGAGCTAAGAGTTATTGACAGTCAAGCGTGACAAATATTAGTTAATGTAATTACTCCAAATACTTCAACTAATATAGGTGTTTTCGACACTTCTACAACTCCACAACAAATACCAACGCGGCGTCATATAGGTCTAGTTGGAATACTGGCGGGGTAAACTAGCGAACAGAAGGTGTTTGTAACAGAACTAGGAAATTCTAATTATACCCTCGGTAGAAGCGGAAGTGCGTTGGTTAACACCAGACTGTTATGCAAGTATGGCAGTATATTGTCTATTCCTCGTTACTAACTCATTTACTGGCACACTTTATATGAAGACTGAGTATTTGAAAAAAAAAGAATCTTTAATTGATTTGGCGAGGTTTGATCGTTATGCATCACACCTAGCGGCATGTATTATGTATTTCTTTTACACCGGCCTAGCGCACACATTCGTAATATACGAAGACAGTAACGAGGAAGTGAGGCTTTGAAGAAATCGAAATTGAGTAGTCACTGCGTACGTTTAACGACACTTTGATGAAAAATCGGCGTTCCGTAACACGGGGACAAAAAGATCTCTTCTTGCGCACTTACTTCACTGACATGTTGGTGCTGAGTAAAATAACGATGTCCTAAAGAAGAAAGTTGTCGAGCAACCGGTTACTCTGCAAGTTGTCGAGCGTTCTGACACGTAATATCTTCGGCAATTATACGGATATACTGCCATAAAATTATTCTATAGTACAGGATGGCTATAATTATACTTTCGCTACTGGAGCCATTATAGACGGAAATCCATTTACCGTACAGGTGCCCCACTCTAGTAGGAATAATGTTCAGACTATGTGGTGCAGGATTTTGATTGTTGGGAGTGTTTGTGCCATGTCTTGTCGTTAGGTGGCGTTGTTGGTGTGGTTACGTAGGGTTGAAACACAAGCATCCGTGCGCATCACATTTGCAGAAAGTCAACATTCATCGGGCGATGTGAGCAAGCTGTTGTATCAGAACAAGAGCAATAGTGACTGAGAATGTGGGACACTGTGTGCGATGTCCAAGCCGTGTCACGACAGCTGAACGTTCCCTGGCCCACCGTTGTGTTGGACAACAGTAGAGCAGTCTCCAGCGCGGTTCCAGGCTGTCATGGGTGTAGATGGTCGTCTCATTGAGCAGCTTTTGCAACCTGGAACGTAAACATGGTACGCCGTCAACAATTAACCTCTCGTGTCGAAATTAACATGTGTTTCTAGCAATGGTATATTCGTTATTTCTCATCGGCATGTCCCTACAAATGTTTGCATGAAGTTTTATTGTCCTCCGATAACTCGTTTTTCATGGGGCCATCTCAGGTAGCGAAAGTTTAATTGCAATCATCGTGTACTTCTGACTTTTGAAATCTGTTCGAAGGGTCTTAGATCTTAAATTTAAGTTTTTCGCGGCGGCACCTTTGGCTAAGATGTTCTCGGTTTACAGGTGGAGTCACTTCTGACTTGAAACTCGAAGGTTCAAGGCTAATCACCGTCTTTCTCTTCAGGAGATGTACGTCTGCCGGGAACACAGTCTACCCAACCAATGACAAATTTAAACGCCTCCATACAGAAGACAGACTTGGCTCCCGGCAAGCACTTACCTCCTGAAGATGAAATTGGTGATTAACTTTGAAAGCTCGAGTTTTAACTCAATTTGACGCTGTCTGTAGTCCGAGGAAGCTTTTTAATGGGCTTTAAATTTATTCGATCTCTTAATTTGAAGAAGAAATTTCCGAGAATGTATGTCTGGAGCATAGCATTGTATGGTAGCGAATCATGGACTGTGGGAAAACCAGAAAAGAAGAGAATCGAGGCGTTTGCAATGTGGTGCTAAAGAACAGTGCGGAAAATTAGGTCGACTGATAAAAAATAAGGAGGATTTTCCGTAGAAACGACGAGGAAAAAAATAGGTGGAAAACACTGACAACAAGAAGGGACAGTATGATACCATATATGTTACGGCATCACGTAATTGTTTCTAAGGAATTACAGGGAGCCATAGAGAGCAGAAACTGTAGGGTAAGACAGAGACTTGAACATATACAATAAACAGGGGAGGAGATTGTAAATGCTGCTCTGAGATGAATCGTAGTGGGTCGCATCAAACCAATAAGAAGACTGATGACACAAAACAAGAGGTCTTTAAGTCAGGGCCTTGCACGTGCAGCACAAAGGTAGCAAGTATAACACAAAGCGGAGACTGTGAAGCAAGAGATGTGCCTGAGTTAATATTTATGCTTGTTGAAACTCGATTCAGGCGAAACACCGTTCAAGGTTCTTCCTTAGGTTTCGGAAATCTCGTCATTGGACTACAGCGCCTGTGTGCTCGTCTTCTCATTAGACGATACCTGCGGCGTTCGTTAGCAGTTGTTTCACGCAAAGTTGCTAACGCGAAACTTTGACGGAGAGCTATTGGAGGTGTCTCAGCTCAAGCACTTTCCAGATCGTGCGGAAGTTGTTGCTGCTGCTGCCGTAACGTGTTCCAAAGTTGTGGATGGTGTTACACTAACCTCTCGCTAATCCTGTCCTCAAAAGGCCGGCCTCTTAGTAATACTGCCCCCATGTGACCTATAGTCGATCAAGCAGAAATGACGCGCACATAAATGAATGATCGTGCACATCAGTGTTGCCAGTTAATTAAAATGCTGAGCAGTGCTATACATTCCAACAGGAGGAGAAATTGATGAATGTTTTGCTAAGAAGCTGAGCAGATCAAATTTTAACGGATGAAGAAATAATAAAAAGTGTGCAGAAAAGTTACCGTAAAAGTGACGAAGTGGAGGAAGTAGGAGGAGAGAGCATGAAGATTTCTCACAGTGCCGGTGATGAAGCTGTAGCCTTCTTCCTGAAGTACATTATGCGACAGCCTGATACATGCGGTAGTGATGTAAAATTTCTAAAGCAGTTGCATGCCGGCGTCACATCTGATCATTGCGACAGTTAAAAATTGGGCGCATATTTCACAGTGAATGATATTACTGAACATGTACCCACTCAAGAACTAAGTTCTCTATGAGAATGCATGTTTCTTTGGATTTAATGAAGCATGGTCCGTATGGCCGAACTAGCGAGAGTCTAATGTATTCAGTTTAACATTCGTAACATGGTCGCAGTCACTTTTTAAAAGGAGTAATCACCTTGCTTCTGGGATGAGGTGTTGGTGCTATCGCAAGAGGGCCTGTATCTTATTTGGCACTACTCCTTTACCCGTCTGAGCTCGTCTAGCCAATACCATTGTCGTTCGTGAATTAGAAAGTCGTTCAGGCATATGCGTTGGCACACAAGTATACGGTGAATGATGTAGTTATACAGTTCTCGAAGGAAATGAGAAAATAATACAGACTTGTGATGAGAAAGCCTAAAGAGGGCGCTCACCGTTAGTTACAAACGAATACTCGAACGCAGAAGATAATCTTTATCAAGGTAACAGTGCCGAAATATGGCTGTGTGTACATAAAATAATTGGCAAATGCTTTATGCAGGTACGAGTCTTTATGGTCCAAAGGTAGAATTAATCGTCAATTAAGTAGCAGATTATTCAGAAAAAAAGATAGTTTAGCCAGAAAAATAAAAGCGTAGATAGAATGAATGTATCCAGAATGTGACCACGGGCAAATAAACTCGATACAAAGTAAGATGAATACATACGACATCGTCTGGTAATGTTACGGGACGATAAGGGCAATGCCAACAACAGATACTTTCCAAAAATATTGTTGATGTTCAAAATCCGCATATTTGCTCGACAGAGATAAGCAACATGAAGAGTCCCTCCAATATCTTAAGATGCATGTCCAGAGTGGTCTGACTCGGATGCGCGTAGCTGATTTCATCCTCTTTGATGCAAGCATCACAATATTGCATGTACGAAAACGGTACCTTTCCACAGTAAGTACGACCTGGTGACACGTCATCCCACATGTGAAACGCAGATGGAGCCCCAATTCTGTCGTACTTCACAGCTCTGGACGTTTCGAATCAAATTTGGTTGCCATGGCGCCCTAGACATGGGCCGTGAAGTGAAATATCCCGTAGAGAAAGAAGTTAGCGAAAGCGACCACCAACGAACACACCACCGCAGACATGAATGGAATAATTGTCAGTGCTGCGTGATCCGTTTAAGGCTGGATTTATTCACTCCTAGCCCCGCTGCATAGCCGAGCAGTCCGAGGCGTCTTGTCACGGTCCGCGCGGCTTTCCCCGTCGGAGCTTCGAATCCTCCCTCGGGCTTGAGTGTGTGTCGTCCTTAGCGTAGGTTAGTTAGATTAAGTAGTGCGTAAGCTTAGGGACCGATGACCTCAGCATTTTGGTCCCAGAAGACCTTTCCACAAATTTCCATTCATTCAGTCTCATGTAATACCAACAGTCATCCGTGTAGCTAGTATTTTGTGGTAATACAGGGTGTGAAAGCACAGGTTGAATTCAGAGGATGTGTCTCCTGTCACATAACGTGTCCAGGGGGCCTCCAGCTGGATTCTGCGTGGGGCAACTCCCCCACCTTCACCCTTTCTCACTTCTACTTGGTTCTCTCTCTTAGCTTTCTTGATTCTCGGACGCAATCGAGTCCATTGGGGTGTGACTTTTGTGAACTTCCTCTATGTGGACTTTTCTGGCAGCTCGTGGTCGTGCGGTAGCGTTCTCGCTTCCCACGCCCGGGTTCGATTCCCGGCGGGGTAAGGGATTTTCTCTGCCTCGTGATGACTGGGTGTTGTGCGATGTCCTTAGGTAGTTAGGTTTAAGTAGTTCTAAGTTCTAGGGGACTGATGGCCATAGATGTTAAGTCCCATAGTGCTCAGAGCCATTTGAACCATTTTATTGGACTTTTCTGGGCTTGACAGATAAAGGATTAAGGGACCGATAACCTCATATTTTGGTCCCTTTAACCCCACCAATCCATAGGCGCGTCTCAGTGTTAACGCAATTAGGGGCGCCCACCATCCTTGTTCAGTTGCAATTTGTTGCCAACTTTTTCCTTAGTGTATTACCGTGTCGTAGGCATACGCACGATGAGAAAGAGTGATACACGAAGACTGATTTGAAAACCGCGTTATTTTACTACGCAGGGTCCGATTGAACTATACCCTTGCATTCCTTCGACCTTAGAACTGAATCTCTCATCCAGTCATGGGGGCACCTACAGTATAACGTGCACTCCAACCCACGAGGCATTTTCCATATTAATTAACCGCTACCCGAAGTGAAGGAATCAATAAGGATGAAACATCCCCTTAGAAAATTTTTCTGAATTATTGTGCTGATTAACCCCTTACGTTATTTGATTTTCAAACAGCTGAGCAAAACTGAACGTACTCAGATATTTTCTCTCTTTACTTGTCCTGATCATCACTAAACTGACACACAATATTTTTAGCGCAACGCAATCTGACTTTCAATAATCCCTAAAAAAGAATGGCCCTGATTAATAATAACCTATACCTTTCATGAATCACTTACCTCACAAAAATCTTCGTTGCTCGAATTACTGCAATACAGCGAGCGCCAAAATTGCCAATACTAACTACTGAAGGCACTAACTACTGATAGACATAGTTAGCAAATGAAAGATTTTCATAGAGAACAAACAATTTACTTACCTTAATAATATTCAAAAGTCATCATATATAATCAGATAGTGATATACAGTATTACAAATTTACTCTTTCTGATGCACACACGTCCACATCGTCCGCTCTCAAAATTCTGCCATCTCTCTCCCCACATCCACCACTGTTGGCGGCTCACCTCCAACTGCACAACGCTATGTGCTGTTCACATCCAGCTGCCCAACACTACAATAGTAAATATTCCAACAATGCAAACCACCCACAGACGGCACACAGCACAGTCAGTGATTGGCGTTACCAACATAAAAACCTAAACAGCCTACTTACAAGGACTTCAAAAAAAAATCCAAGACCAACTAAGCATCGAGGCCCGGAAATTTGGATTTGTTTACGAAAAGATACATATAATCACCATTTGACTTTGATATGCTTAAAGCATATCAAATAGCCAAATGGTTTTTATATTTTTCCGTACGTTTCATATGACTGCGGGTTCACATGAAGGAAAAAAATCATCAATTTGGATTTACAGTCTAGCACATACCCGTTCAACCACTGTACCGCACCAGAAACAGGTGACCATTGTTGTAAGCTGAAACAATATGAGATGCTGTTTAAATCGATACTTTAAAGTTGTTACAATAAGTTATTATCGTAGCTGCTAAATTCTACATTAATTTTCGCGCCTTTTTCTTGGAAGGGCGAAAATTAGGTTCAGCTAGGGCTGTTGGTGTGGCGAACTGGCTGGCTATACGCGGCTGAGGCTATGCGGCGTTGTCAGCGAGTGCGTCGCTGCAGCGGGCGCTTCCTGGAGAGGTTTATTTTCCGGACCGGCTATTTCAGACGCCGGCAAAGACACTCCAGATAGGGCGCAGTAATGGCCGACCGACCGTCTCTGGCCGGCAGGGACGCTGATAGAGAAGCGGCAGGCCGTCCCCAGAAAGGGAAAGGGCGCCTCCCTCCGCCGCCCATCGCAGATAATCGCGCCTTGCAGACGCGGCGTGGGGCCAGCTGCTCCGCATACAAACACGCGCATTATCACTGCCTGCGCCTGTCTTTAGGCGGCGTGGGGTCTTCTGCTGTAGAGCAATCAGACCTAAAGCCACATGTGGACAAGGGCGCACTGGTTAGAGTTCTTCGTCTTTCCGCAAATATCAGAGTTACAGGAACTGTTGTATGAACAGTCAGTTCTTCGTTTGTGTTGTAACTCTGACGGCGTCAAAACATTTGCAATGGACCCAGCGCCCTACCAAATTGTCATTTCAAGAAATCTCGATTTCATCGTAGTTGACATTAATCATCCCCCCCCCCCCCCGGGTCCCTATTTTTTCCTTATTTTACGGTAACTGTCTATATTTAAGTATACCCTTGACACTGGTTAAAACTACCGATTTCTCATTGCGATTTTGGGCCACGAGCCTACTGGATTTACTTTTTTTGCGTCTGATTTAGGGACACAGCTATATGTCACCATCAGAGCATAGTTATAAAATTTTCATTAAATTCATGACTTTGCAGTACACTATTCCCGGTTCTTCTCCTTCGAGGTATAGTCCACTTGCTGATGGCGGGCGCTATAGTTATTAGTTCCCCTTTATTTATTTCCTTCAATAAACGTGCGCAAGATTCACCTGTCGCTGGGGACGAATTCCCTATGGCGAGGCAATGGTATTCTGGCTAAACTCTGCTATCTAATCCTTCGTGGACTGCACATGATTTTACATCTAGATGTTGATTGAATAACTCGCCATACTTTCTGAATGTAGACTTTCCCTGACGATATTTTCTTAGGGTTTCATCCGGGTTGTTGTGTTGAAATTCCGTGACGATTCTACGAGTGTCTCACCATCATTTGGCGGAGCCACACTTTGCATGGAGATGATGAGTGACACTCATAAAAAACGTATGCTTCCTGGAACTTCAACGCACCCACCATGGCGGACTCCCGAGAAAATTTCGCCCTCACCATATCTTGCTTCCATTCTTTGAGTGACATATGCCTATGTTTTCTGTAGAAAATATAGCAGTTCGTGTCGTATTAGAATTCAGTGAATACCAAGAACGGCTCTTTGCAGACAACGCATTCTGTTTTTACTTGATGTCAACTAAGGAAGTGATTCGCTATAAGTTGATTTGTGCGCATGATATCAAAGGCAATGATAAATGGCGGAATAGATTCTATGCACAGAAAAATTTCAGGTAAGTGTGAGAATTCAAAATGTCTATGGAGGTTCTGATCTCTGATGAGAAGAATTTAATAAAAGAAAAATCAAGAAAACCAAACTTATTTTACTAGTAAACACTTCCAATCTTGCTGCATTTCAGCACATAGGTGAGTATACTTCACCCAGCGGTGAATATCTTAGTGAAGTTATTAGTGGAGAACTGACACGTTATGCAACCACGATCTGATGGCAGTTAAAAGCGTCATTAGTGTCTCCGCAGTATCTTATTAAAGTGAATTTTTCGTTTAGGCGACATGTAGAAACTAGAGGGCGTCCAGTCTAGCGCGTATCGTGCATCCAAAACCTTACTGAACATAAATTTTCCTATTTTGAACTTTGTGGCGTATAAAATTTTCAGATTACAGCGTATTCGGCCTGTCATATTGAAGCTTCCGTAAACACCCTTTGGGTTGTGTCTGCATAACGAACTCATTTTTTTGTGCCTCTCAGAGATACTGAATACAGATAACACTCCGTCCGCTTGTTCCACAGACCGGCGATTCGTTTCGTGCTAATAATAGTGTATCCATGTCCTGTTTGCAATATCAGTGTCATAGATTTCATTTTCAATGTCAATGTCGTGGGGAGGAACCCCACTTCGTTTCTGGTAACAAAACAGAATCAGCCGACGTCTATGAGTGGAGCAGCTTAACCTACACTGAAGTGAAATTCATGGCTGGGAGCAACAGCCTCATTGAGTCTTTTCTTCTTGTCAGTAACACACCTTTTACAGCTCAATATATGATAAGACAAAATCGTATTTTTCAGACAATCATCATGTTACAATTTAATAAACTCTGTATGGTACACCACGGTTTATACATGGTCATATGTCAAAATTTCAGCATAAAGGATTACTGACACAATTCAGGTAATAAAAAAATTACGGACTTCATGTACTACGAAATGTAAATCAAATAAATAATGAAGTCGTTGCGTGATACACCGATTCTTGTGCTTCTTTTTTTAACTCGTTTTAGTGAAGGCGTCGGCTGTTTTCATGGGTCTCCACAAAGTATTCCCCAGTCTTGCCACTTTCACACCTCTTCTACCACTGCTACGCGTCCTTTGCACATTTCATTGGAATGTAAATCTTCACAAAAGCAACACCTTGTCCTAACAAAAACTCGCGGACGCCCAGTTCACTGAGGTGGCAAGAGTCATGGGATACCTCCTAATATCGTGTCGGACCTCCATTTCCCCGGCGTAAGCAGCAACTCTACGTAGCATGGACTCAGAAAGTGCTTCGAGATCCCCTGCAGAAATATTGAGCCGTGCTGCATCCATTGCCATCCATAATGAAGTGTTGCCGGCGCAGGATTTTGTCCATGAAGTGATGCCTCTTATTATGTCAGGCGATCTGGATGGCCAAATCATTCGCTCCAATTATCCAGAATGATCTTCAAACCAATCGCGAACAAGTGTACCGTAGGTCTCTAGAAGAGCGTAGCGTTCCAAAGGATTGGAAAAGGGCACAGGTCATCCCCGTTTTCAAGAAGGGACGTCGAACAGATGTGCAGAACTATAGACCTATATCTCTAACGTCGATCAGTTGTAGAATTTTGGAACACATATTATGTTCGAGTATAATGACGTTTCTGCAGACTAGAAATCTACTCTGTAGGAATCAGCATGGGTTTAGAAAAAGACGGTCGTGTGAAACCCAGCTCGCGCTATTCGTCCACGAGACTCAGAGGGCCATAGACACGGGTTCACAGGTAGATACCGTGTTTCTTGACTTCGCAAGGCGTTCGATACAGTTCCCCACAGTCGTTTAATGAACAAAGTAAGAGCATATGGACTATCAGACCAATTGTGTGATTGGATTGAAGAGTTCCTAGATAACAGAACGCAGCATGTCATTCTCAATGGAGAGAAGTCTTCCGAAGTAAGAGTGATTTCAGGTGTGCCGCAGGGGAGTGTCATAGGACCGTTGCTATTCACAATACACATAAATGACCTTGTGGATGACATCGGAAGTTCACTGAGGCTTTTTGCAGATGATGCTGTGGTGTATCGAGAGGTTGTAACAATGGAAAATTGTACTGAAATGCAGGAGGATCTGCAGCGAATTGACGCATGGTGTAGGGAATGGCAATTGAATCTCAATGTAGACAAGTGTAATGTGCTGCGAATACATAGAAAGATAGATCCCTTATCATTTAGCTACAAAATAGCAGGCCAGCAAATGGAAGCAATTAATTCCATAAATTATCTGGGAGTACGCATTAGGAGTGATTTAAAATGGAATGATCATATAAAGTTGATCGTCGGTAAAGCAGAAGCCAGACTGAGATTCATTAGAAGAATCCTGACGAAATGCAATCCGAAAACAAAGGAAGTAGGTTACAGTGCGCTTGTTCGCCCACTGCTTGAATACTGGTCAGCAGTGTGGGATCCGTACCAGATAGGATTGATAGAAGATAGAGAAGATCCAACGGAGAGCAGCGCGCTTCGTTACAGGATCTTTAGTAATCGCGAAAGCGTTACGGAGATGATCGATAAACTCCAGTGGAAGACTCTGCAGGAGAGACACTCAGTAGCTCGGTACGGGCTTTTGTTGAAGTTTCGAGAACATACCTTCACCGAAGAGTCAAGCAGTATATTGCTCCCTCCTACGTATATCTCGCGAAGAGACCTTAAGGATAAAATCAGAGAGATTAGAGCCCACGCAGAAGCATACCGACAATCCTTCTTTCCACGAACAATACGAGACTGGAACAGAAGGGAGAACCGATAGAGGTACTCAGGGTACCCTCCGCCACACACCGTCAGGTGGCTTGCGGAGTATGGATGTAGATGTAGATGAAGTGTAGGTCGGTGAAATGACGCACTGTCATCTATAAAAATTCCATTGTTGTATAGGACCATCAAGTCCATGAATGGCTGCAAATGGTCTCCAAGTAGCCGAACATAACCATTTCCAGTTAATGAACCCAGCGTGCATTTCATGTAAACAGACAGCCCACACCATTGTGGAGCCACCACCATATTACATAGTGCCTTCAGTCTGGGTCCACGGCTTCGTGGGGACTGCGCTATAGTCGAAACCTACGATCAGCACTTACCAACCGACATCGGGATTCCTCTGACCCTATCATAGTTTTCCAGTAGTGTAGGGTCCAACCTATATGGTTACGAGTGGAGGAGAGGCGCTGCAGGCGATGTAGTGCTGGTAGCAAAGGCACTCGTGTTAGTCGTCGTCTTCTGAACGGATACGTTCGTCGTACGTCCCACGTTGATTTCCGGGTTACATCACCCAGTGTTGCTTGTCTGTTAGCACTGACAACTGAGTCGAAGCCGCTACCCTGGGTGGTTAAGTGAAGGTCGTCGGCCACTGCGTTGTCCGTAGTGAGAGCTAATGCCTGAAATTTAGTGTTCTCGGCAAAATATTGACAATGTGTATCTGGGAATAGTTAATTCCCCAACGATTTCAGAATGGAATGTCCCATGTGTGTAGTTCCGCGTTCAAAGTGTGTTAATTCTCGTCGTCAGGCCGTAACCACGTCGGGAATCCTTTCACGTGAATCACCTAAATCAAATGACCGCTTCGCTAATGGACTGCCACTTTATAGGAGGGTCACTTCAAAAGAAACGCACACTATTTTTTAATCCATCTTTTATTCTACATTTTTGAAAGTTTTACAGTGTGTAGATACGTCCTTTAGGAACAATATTTTCATTTCTCCACATAATTTCCATCCCTCTCAACTGCCTTACGCTATCTTGGAACCAGCGCCTGTATACCCGCACAGTAAAATTCTGGACCAACCTTTTGGGGCCACTGTTTGGCAGCGTGCACAAGGGAGTCATCATCTTCAAACCTTGTTTCACGAAGACGGTCTTTCAGTTTCCCAAAGAGATGATAGTCACATGGAGCCAGGTCAGGACTGTAAGGCGGGTTTTTCAGTGTTGTCCATCCGAGTTTCGTGATCGCTTCCATGGTTTTTTGACTGACATGTGGCCGTGCATTGTCGTGCAACAGCAAAACATCCTGCTTTTGCCGATGTGGTCGAACACGACTCAGTCGAGCTTGAAGTTTCTTCAGTGTCGTCACATATGCATCAGAATTTATGGTGGCTCCACTTGGCATGATGTCCACAAGCAAGAGTCCTTCGGAATCGTAAAACACCGTAGCCATAACTTTTCCAGCAGAAGCTGTGGTTTTGAATTTTTTTCTTGGGTGAATTTCAATGATGGCTGTCCATTGATTGCCTCTTCGTCTCTGGTGAAAAATAATGGAGCCATGTTTCATCACGTGTGACAATTCTTCCAAGAAATTCATCTCCACCATTCTTGTACTGTTCCAAAAGTTAGCTGCATACCGTTTTCTTGTTTCTTTGTGAGCCACTGTCAACATCCTGGGAACCCACTTGGCACAAACCTTTTTTAACGCCAACACTTTCAGTAGTCTACAAACACTTCCTTCCCCTATCCCAACGCAGCGTGACAATTCGTTCACTGTGATGCGTCTGTCAGCAGTCACCAATTCGTTAACTCCCTGCACATTGTCTGGAGTGTGTGCAGTACGAGGCCTGCCGCTGCGAGGACAATCCTCAATGCGGCCGTGCCCGCTTTCATTACGTAACCTGCGGTACACCGACTAACTGTACTGCGATCGACAGCAGCATCTCCATACACCTTTTTCAACCTCTTTTAGATGTTTCCCACTGTCTCGTTTTCACAGTACAGGAATTCTATGACAGCACATTCCTTCTGACGAACGTCAAGTGTAGCAGCCATCTTGAAGACATGCTGTGACGGCGCCACTCATGGGAACAGGTTGAACTAAGTTTGAAAACAAGCGGGAAAGATATATCTAAACACTGTAAAACTTTCACACATGCAGAATGAAAACTGTATTTTTTGAAAAGTACTGTGAATTTCTTTTGGAGTGACCATCGTACCTTGTGTACGCGATACTACCGTTATCTGTATGGTGCATGTCGTTGTCCCACGACTTTTGGTTACCTCGGTGTATAAGCACGTCGCAGTAACAAAACAAGAGATCGCTACTAAAGCTTGATATGCTCCGATATCGTGTAGGAGATGTCATACAGCGGATTGCCGCAGAGACAGTGGACCCGTAGATAACGCCGTGCCCTGCGTTGATTCTGAGCGTTTCCTGGAGACGGCAGGCTACGCTCCCCCCCCCCCCCCCCCCCCCCCCCCCTTCTCCAGCGTTCTCCGCCGTGGCGAGACGACCTGGCAGCGGGCGCTCGCTTGGAGTCGATCAAAGCTGCGGGGGTGGAGGCGGTGGTTGAGCAAACTGCGGGTATTTTGGGCGCGCAAAGCGGCGCTGCCAACTCCGACGCCGGCAGTGCTGGCTGGTCACTGGGTTTCACTGGCTGCGCGCCTCTCTTTGTCCGTGCCGGCTCCTGCCGAGAAGGAAATTAACATGTGCAGTGCGAGAGTGGTCAGGTGGGAGTGAGTAATAGCTAAGGTGAAGAGTGGGAGGGGCATGTCGGCTGCGCTTCATAAGAGGCCAGAGGACAACGATAAACGTCTTTGTGGGAGTGATTAACTTTATTAAGTCCCAGCAAGAAAGGTAATAAACCCTTGCGCAGTCGTTATCCTAACAGGCAATTCCGAGAACTCTTCACAGATCATTAGCATCCGATGGAACAGTTGTACAACATACTGTACGTTGCTGCGACAAGTTACAGAATAACTTTCGAGAGAAAGTTATAAATATATTGTGTTGATATTAATGCAGTTTTGTTTACATTATGTTGGTACATGTAGGTACAACAGTCAGTTTCATGTGAGGGTTAGAATTGCGCTTCTCGTTCTCGAGTAATAATGTTTGTGGGGGGAGGGAGGGCTTCTTATCATTCAAATGGTGGATAAATTGGAATGTCGTGCTATTATAAAATTGTTTGTTTTGAATGAATTACCTCACACGGGAACCAGCCGAAAGCAGGTGGAAGGTGCGGCATATTTTAGATGGATAATTAACTATGTGACAGCCTTGTGCTAGAAAAGTAATACATTTGTGAAATGCGGACAAAAAAGTAAATACAAACAAGACCTTCTCAGCTAAGTTTTAGGCCGTTATGAAACAGCCAGTCAGGAAATATATGCAACCATTATACCTGCTGTTCAACGTACTTCAGTGGCGGTGGCTGAATAGTATTTGTCCCTCCTTCAATTATATATCTCTCTCTCGTTATAGTGTTGTATATAAAACACACTTGCATCATTTTGTTTCATGTAAGCCTAGATTTGACTTGCATTTTCAATTTCTCGCGGCGTCTTGCGACTCACTCTGAGGATGGCCGGACGATACGCGGCCGAAATATCAGTGGAGGAAATTTTATTTGCGCGGCTGCATGCCCGAAATTTAATGGATTAGATTTGACTTAGTTATTTGCAATACCGCTATGTTTGAATTTTCTCGTCTAGTAAATACCATTGTGAAATATGTCTTGGAGAAATAATCCGTGAATCAACTCATGACATGCACAGATAACTGCCGAAAACCCCCAGAAATTGCTAGAGTAAGTCACAGACACTATACGTAAATGTTGCTTCCTATTCGAGCGTCACCTAACTGCAACACGGCCTCAACGCATCCAGGCGCCACCACGCATGGTTTCTCTAGTAAAGCAGTATGCAGGTGTGTTTCCTTGCGGCTAACTAGGGCGTCCAGTAAGCTGCATGGCTTTAAGTGGTTTCCCTACCAAACCCGCGCCTTTGTTCTTCAGTGATTTCGCAGCCGTGACACGTATCGCCCACTGTAGTGTACAGTATGAAACCTGTTGGAACCTATTACAGTAATGGTATGATAGACATGTGTATAAAAAAATGTACAAGGTGTTAAAACCGTCTCATCAGTTCCGATTTTCGTCTGAGCCTTTAACAGTAAATGGATCTGTCAGTGATAAAAGAATAGGTTTGACTGAATCCGCATTTATGACGCTACCGTTGCACATGTTTCATTTCTACATATCCGCGGAATTAATCGGAAGGGGGGGGGGGGGGGTACTGTCAGGGACTGTCCAGGACACGCGTGTATGAGCATAGCTAAATCCATGAAACTTTATTGTTCGTTACGCCTTGTTCAACATGGGTGGCGTTCAGTTTACTATGGCTGAGACGTCAGCGAGATGTACAGCTGTTGGCCACCCGTTCTCCTCCAGCATCGTGATTATGCTTAAATTTAGCACCTTAACTGGGCGAGATGGCGTAGTTACTAAACTTCCGGAAACGTATCATAATACCGGAGATGACTGACTCTTTAATAACGCAAAGGGCAAGTTGTTTCCTCCTCCTTCGCCCAGTTTGAGCTTACCTGGAAGCACCTCTCGTCGTCTTTGGTTTCGTGGTAATGGTAAGGCTGAATGTGGTGTGGATATGCCGCGGCGTCTTAGCGTCTGCAGCGGTAGTGGCGTATTTATAGCGGCGGGCGCGCGTATTTTGGGAGGTGATGGCGGAGTTTCGCCACGGACTGCGCTGCACACTACACTCACCACATGGGCCCCAACTGCGGCCAGGGGGTTGCCGCTGCATGCCGGCCTGAGCGACTAACGACGTTCCGGCATCACTGGTCTCATTAGGGACCGATACCCTTGTTTCGATACTTATGCCATCGGTATCGACATCAATGTTTGATAGGACTAATAAACACGCTGTTGAGTCCATCTGAATCCCCCCCCATTCGTAATCATCCACCAATATTCGATAATTTCGTGCTGTCGTAAGAAATTTAAAAGAATCGGCATCAGAAGTATCGAATGATATCAACAGTTAAGATGGTCATTTTCTGATTTCAAACTAATTGTTGTTGTTCGTCCTGCTCCTTAATGACTGTAACACACATCATATCATTCTAATGGATTTATGTAGTCCATTCCCTTCAGGTTTGTTAAATATAAATTCGGTTTGTTTCAAATAAAAACAATACAGTTAAAAAGCACCTTGTGTAACAAGTGATGTTTCCTTCTTCCATCTGTTGTCTTCATTAAACAATGCCACAGTCCAAGTAATTAATAAGCAAAGTCTTTTATGAAGATTTGAGAAGAGCGAAGATTACAATAAACTACGTAGCTTCTCATGTTGAGATGACTCCAGTTCTTCTTGTCCAGGGGTCTGATTCTTGAAGGTGAAAATCTAACAACAGGTCCTCAATCTTGGTTTGAACTAAATAACTTGGAAGATTGTTGTTGCAGAATTTTTTACGTAAACATGTTTTCCACTAATTTTCTCACATTTTAGTATATCATACAGTATTTTGATTTTCCACATAACAAAGCCGAAATTACATTGTTCGCACCTGTTATACAAAAATACGTCCGATCACATCAGAGGCAAGCTTGCGACTCTCTCGCTCAATGGAAATAACAATATTCCAAAGGGTCTAT
The DNA here is from genome assembly GCF_021461385.2 of Schistocerca piceifrons. NCBI lineage: Eukaryota > Metazoa > Arthropoda > Insecta > Orthoptera > Acrididae > Schistocerca > Schistocerca piceifrons. The sequence goes on from NC_060138.1 coordinate 729,268,121, forward strand.
AATTTTTCTTAACAAATGATTTACAACTAGCTTTCGTTACATTATTAATTTCTAATATTATTTCATAAATGAAGCCAGAAATAAACATAGTAAACAGTATAGAATTGCGTGATTAATAATATAAATTTATAAGTTTGCAAATAATTCGTAATTTCAAATGTTTCCAAAAAAATTTTAACTCTGCGTTCAGAACTATTACTTATCGATTATAACATCTAAACTAAAATATTTTATAAATTTATTCCTTTTCATAAATTTGAGCTTGACATATAACGTCCTGTGCATAAAATTATACAAAAGGTTTCAGAAAAGCAACTGAGGTAAAATTGAGCTGTCCAAAATTCGGAAAATACTATTGATATCGACAAGTACTGTTCAGGAACATTAATGCTAGAGGATGATGTCCCGTTACAAGGTCCATACACAAAACATTCCATTGATGTGTGTTAGTTACGAATACGTAAAAATGCAGATTTCTGCAGTAGTTTACGCGTACATGACGGAGTTAAATATATCATGGATCGACATTTTTTAAAGTACACAGTTCAAAGGATGTGGACCCATGATACATTTAATTCGTCTTGTAACTACTACAGCAATGTGCACTGTTACGCATTTGAACGTCTAACAAGCACCAGTGGAATGTTGTATGTGTGGACATCCCTTGTTACACAAGGTACTTTTTAATTGTATTGTTTTTATTTGGGACAAACTGGTTTTATATTTAACAAACATGTATGGAATGTACTACAAAATATCCTGTAGAATGATAACATAGGATGTGTGATGCAGTCATAATGGAGCGAGACATATAAAAACAAATATTTTAAAGGTCATAAGGTGACAGTCGTAACTTGTGAAACCTTTAATCAAAAATAAATAGTACTGAATGCGATCTTGGATATTAAATTTTCTCCAAAGCAATTACGGATCGCTCCATCTTATGGGAAATTTCAATCGAGTGATACAAAGCATTTATTTACTGCCTTGGAAAGTTGATAGAGCATTGATTTTCTTCTGTAGTTGCAAAGATAGGGTTATCCCATATTTTGCCTAGTCTTGTAAATGCGTGCGTTTGCCTTACATCAAAGCTTATAATGCTGTACCCTAATCGTATGTTTGGATAGCATAAAATTTATGTCAAAGTTTGTGTTTTGTTTTGTGATGGCATATTTGTTCTTTACTACCTAATTTGTGTTTTATTTCACGGTCAAAATAGTTAGGAAAAACGTAGTATTATTCGCACATTTCGCTCTGTGTTGAAAATAAATTTGTGTTAAAAGTATATCATAGGATAATGTTTACCTCGATCATACAATGTCAGGTATTATTATCTTCATCAAATATCGTATCTAATCTGAAATGGGAACGTCCTTAAGTGCAGCGGGTGAACCATGTGACGCCTCTTCATGAGAAAAGCCATGAGATCTTCACAGGATTAATTTTTTTCCAGAGCGTGGTGCAGGGTAAACCTTTCGGTTGTTCCTCATTTCTGTTGTCATTTGATTCACTTTGCGCATTTCAGTCATTTTTTTCCCTTTATCACTGCCATGCCGTCTCGCTCGTCCGAATACGCTAATTGTTGTACTTGCTACAAATACTACTATTAAAGTTAGCACAGCAGAATTCTGAAACATTCATTGGGATTATGCTTTGCAAATGTCAGTTCATTTTTCACATTGATGTCATATTACGTCACTTTAATTATAGGAAGTCGTTGTAATAAGCATACTACTTTCTTTCTTCTTTCTCTGACTACATGGAAGCAAAGAGTACGCGAAATAACTCGAATGCTCGCTCATACCTCAGAAGATCGCGATTGGTACGCGGCATGTTGGATATGACTCTGTTCGCCTTTATTTTTCTTTCCCCAGAGTACCTTCTCTGTTAACTATTGGCTAAAATGAGAGAAACTCGGGACAAAACTCGTTGTTTTCACACGAATTATTTTTTCGAAGTGCAGACCAGGACTGATATCCCAGTCCACGGTCAAAAATGCCCTACTCACGTTCCACAAGTCACTGTATAGGGATGGAATTTCGGGTATTTTTCTGGAGATCACCTACTATGGAATGATGGGCGACCGTCGGGTACCACTTTTCCTGGATAATTTTGATGATGGAATTTCCTTGCACAACTAGTGTCGAAGGTGCTGCAGTTACATCAAACGTGATAGTGTCATCAAGATTTCTGATTTCTGTCAAGTAGCTGCTTCTATGTTTTAACAGTGTTTTTAGATTTCATATTTATTTACTATCGATAGGTCATAAAACTATTTGGCTTCGATGTGCTGAAAGCAAAACATTGCCTCTGCCACGATTTTTATGAATTCTCATTCAGAATGCAAAACGTAGCCGTTTTTAAAAGTGTTCTAATATGAGAATTTTTGTATGAAATGTTACTGCTGTCTCACCAGTTATTTCAACGAACAGAAATCATAGATTCTCGTGTTGGAACTAAGTAACTCTCTCAACATAACTGGATTTGCGTCCTCTGTTGATTTTCTCAGTAAACACGAAGTGCCGTAATTCTTGTTATCAGTTGTTTGGTAACATCTGTTGCGTGTCATAGAAAGTACAGAATTTGTAAGTAAATTCTATGCGACCTCTGTGGATTATTAAGTAATCGTAGTAGAATCAGAATTTTGGTTGGAGTGGACGGTACTGAATGAGCCAACTCCGTCACGTGCCATGGGAGACCCGAAGACGATGCCAAGTACGGATAAAATGTGACGACATTTTAACTCGAAGTGCAGGCAGAATTTCAATTTGATGAGAGCCTTATAGGGCGTCATGAAGACGACAGCAGCGACTGTCTGTTCCTTACAAAACTACAAACACTCCTCCGTCAGACCAAAGAAGGAGCGGCTGTGTTCAGGTTGCGTAAGTCTTTGCAGGTATATACGTTTGTGTCAGCCTGCTTGACAGACGACGAAGACATTATTAACGATGGACGTCTCTCGTCTGTGTACTACTTTTAGGCACGCCGAAGTAGCTCTTGCAGACTCTTTTAAGGTTTTCAGTCAGGACTTGCTAATCAAGGCGCCCACCCTTAAAACAGTCATGTGCGTCGTTAAAGACACGTAAAATCTGTCGCTGGTGTTTTAAACTTAATTAACATCAAGGCAGAGCCGTTATACGCCCATCGTAACTCACAAATAAGTCACATACAGAGGGGTCCAAAAAAAGGTATCCACTGTTTGCAAGTACATAACTTGCAAACTAATTGACGGAGTTGTCTCATTTTTGGTGAAAGTGTAGTTTAAAGTCCAACTTAAAGATACCACTGTAGGTGTTCGAAATAGTCACCATTAACATCCACAGACAAATGATGCCGCCGAACTGCAGCACGAACTACTGACTGCAACGTGTTCAGTTGGATATTTGCACATGAATGTACGATGGATTCTCGAAGTTCATTCAATGTCCGTGCCTTTTGGCGATAAACGACGTCCTTTAGTGTTCCCCACAGGTAAATTCTCCGGAGGAGTTAGGTCTGGGGAACGTGATGGATACTCCACAGCACCTCTACGGCCTATCCATCTTCCTGGTAGATTTTCGTCGAGATACGCCCTAACACGATTTTGGTAGTGGGCTGGGGCACCATCTTGTTGAAAGTAAACTCTTCCGTCTCCATACAAGTCTCGAATGGCAGGTAAAATGGATATCTGAAGGTACACCTCACCGGTAACTGTGCCGTCAAAGAAGAAAGGCCCAATCAAGCCCCGGTAAGACAACCCACACCACACATTTACTCCTGGCAAAATTCACGGCTTTGTCTACATGGACGATCGGATTTTCGGCGGCCCAGTAGCGATTTACTGTACCATTGAGTTTGAACTGTGCCTCAACAGATCCCACAATCATCTCAGCAAATTCTTCATCGTTGCCCACCATGTTAGTAAACCACACCCAGTACTCCATTCTACGATCTGGGTCGTCCTCGTTCATTGCGTGTAGCAATCGTGGGATGTAGCACTTCCACTTTGCTGTCTTCAAAATTCGCCAAACACTTGAGCGACTCACTCAGTTTCTCGGGCACACTGTCTCACAGACTTCTGTGGTGAGCGAGTGAATTGTTGTAACACACGACGGGAGTTAGCTGGACTTGTTACTGTTACAGGTCGTCCAGATCGTTGTTTGTGTACATCTTTAACACAGCCTTCGGCTTCAAATTTGTCTCGAATGCGACGAGTCGTTAAACGTGTTGGTGGCTCTGTTTGATACTCATTTCGCCTTTGCCGTTGAACCTCATTAATGTTTTCGTACTTAAAATACCACTTCAAAACTGACTTCCTTTCATCGAATGTAAGCCTTGCGTCAGCCATGTTTACTCGACTAACTAGGTGCAACTAAGAACAAAACACTGACTGTCTGGTGACTGTCATCTGACAAAACAAAACAACGCAATACAACGCTTGTGTGGCGATTGCTGGAACTACAAACTGTTACACTACCAAAGATGAGACAACTCCGTCAATTAGTTCGCCGGTTATGGACTTTCAGACAGTGGATAAATTTTTTTGGACCCCTCTGTATAATAAGCACTGTTACACTTCACTTCAATCATTGAAATCTGTCGCTTAAGAATTAATACTTAAATACGCCGTCTATACATATACCAGTTATCACTATCGTTCATAAAAGTGCTGAATAACTGAAGTACCGGCAGGAAAAACACAACACAAAATTTGTGTTGCTGCCGAAAATAGAAACATATCTTCATGGTTTTTACATTGTTCCCATGACTGGAACGTTTTTGAGATGACGACGGATATCCAAACGACGTAAGGCCCACTATCTTACCTAACAGGCAGGATGAACAGACAGGCTAACACAAGTGGCTGTAAAAATGCTGCGTAACGTACATAGCACGGTTGCTGCAGCTGTTGCACCGAACATTCTGTAACGGAAAAGGCCTCATTTGCACGTTGGCGTCAAAAGTTGATCAACGTAGATCGACAGTGGGTCCCCTTTTCCGACTCATGGAAAGGAATGTCATAGTCGCACCAGGGGAGAAAAGCCGAAGGACCAAAACCTATCCTCTGTTCTAAAATAACACGAAAGGACAACGACGTTGAGTCCGAGGAATGTTTTCACAGATTGTCTTGGATCACTAATCCAGTTGGAAAGCGCTCTTTAATGGTATTGTTATGAATGGCAGTATATACGGTACAGACTTATCCACCAAGAAAGGAATGTTTCCACCATGCAAACCGATATGTCCAATGGCTGTAAATGTCGGCGTTAGAAATGATAAACACACAACTGCCAAGTACTTTCCGGGCTGCCAAATTCCGCTGTTTGGGATTCCCTTTGGAGAACCTCGATTACGGTGACCGATAACAACTCCGAATCTTTGTCTGGTGAACAAGTCGTATTTACGAAATATTCTTACAGGTACACAATTTATGAGAAGAAAGTACGTCCTATGTCAGTCACCGTGAGAAGCCTGAAGTCCGGTGTACAACAAGGAAGTGTTGCAGGACCGTGTGTGTTTACGATGTATGTAAATGACTTGGCAGGCAACGTTTGTAGCGCCCTGATGCTGTTCAGACGACGCAGCTGTAAACAGGAAAGTCAAGCCAACGAATGCATGGAGACCTTCAGATGAGATACACTTCGTACGAACTTTGTCAGCAGATTCAAAACCCGAACGTAATGCGTAACTCGTGAAAATCCCCGACAGTTTTTGGCCGAAACCAAAAATAATTCTGTGTGTATTTATGTTGATGCTTAGTTGCGGTTCGACTGATCGGCATATACCTGTGAAGTACGGAATGCCTACGAAGTCCTTGGCAACGGAGTTGTTGGAAATAAAGTAAGTTTTCGGCTAGTTTGCCGCGACAAATTCTGATAAAGCCGCCTCCACCACGAAGAACTTTCTATCCTTTGTGTGGTAGTCTTTCACTCTCGTCTCGAGAGGTATTCTCTTGTTTTGAAGCCCTTAATGTATATTAATTCCGAACTTACGCTCTGTGATTTATCAATAAATACACTACTGACCATTAAAATTGCTACACCACGAAGACGAAGTGCTACAGACACGAAATTTAATCGACAGGAAGAAGATGCTGTGATATGCAAATGATCAGCTTTTCAGAGGGTTGGCGCCGGTGGCGACACGTACAACGTGCTGACATGAGGAAAGTTTCCAACTGATTTCTCATACACAAACAGCAGTTGACCGGCGTTGCCTGGTGAAACGTTGTTGTGATGCCTCGTGTAAGGAGGAGAAATGCGTGCTGCTCGCGTTGGTCAAGATCCAATGACTGTTAGCAGAATATGGAATCGGTGGGTTCAGGAGGGTAATACGGAACGCCGTGCTGGATCCCAACGGTCTCGTATCACTAGCAGTCGAGAAGACAGGCATCTTATCCACATGGCTGTAACGGAACGTGCAGCCACGTCTCGATCCCTGAGTCAACAGATGGGGACATTTGCAAGACAACAACCCTCTCCACGAACTGTTCGACGACGTTTGCAGCAGCATGGACTATCAACTCGGAGAGCATGGCTGCGGTTACCCTTGACGCTGCATCACAGACAGGAGCGCCTGCGATGGTGTACTCAACGACGAAGCTGGGTGCACGAATGGCAAAACGTCATTTTTTCGGATGAATCCAGGGTCTATTTACAGCAACATGATTGTCGCATCTGTGTTTGGCGTCATCGTGGTGAACGCACATTGGAAGCGTGTATTCGTCATCGCCATACTGGCGTATCACCCGGCGTCATGGTATGGGGTGCCATTGGTTACAGGTCTGTCACCTCTTGTTCGCATTGACGGCACTTTGAACAGTGGATGTTACATTTCAGATGTTTTAAGACCCGTAGCTCTGCCCTTCATTCGATCCCTGCGAAACTCTACATTTCAGCAGGATTATGCACGACCGCATGTTGCAGGTCCTGTACGGGCCTTTCTGGATACAGAAAATATTAGATTGCTGTCCTGGCCAGCACATTCTCCAGATCTCTCACCAATTGAAAACGTCTGGTCAATGGTGGCCGAGCAACTGGCTCGTCACAATACGCCAGTCACTACTCTTGATGAACTGTGGTATCGTGTTGAAGCTGTGTGGGCAGCTGTACCTGTACACGCCATCGAAGCTGTGTTCGACTCAATGCCCAGGCGTCTCAAGGCCGTTATTACGGCCAGAGGTGTTTGTTCTGGATACTGATTTTTCAAAATCTGTGCACCCAAATTACGTGAAAATGTAATCACATATCAGTTCTAGTATAATATATTTGTCCAATGAATACCGGTTTATCATCTACACTTTTTCTTGGTGTAGCAATTTTAATGGTCATTAGTATATATGAGCCTCTAATTTGAGAGGTTTTTGGGAATGTTACTTGCCAAGAATTGACTTGTGAGCATTGCTTAAATTTTCTAGTTAGCTATATCGCTAATCTGAGTACCCCTAAGTGTGCCTTCTCTGGTAGAGATATAATTACGGAACCGGGAGGAGAAGCGTTGGCAGTAGCCTGAGATGATGGCGGCTACTGCTGCTGTCTGCGTCCATGTTTTTGTCGTCACGGTGAACTTTTTGATTGCCGCGGGCGGTCGTTTTCCAGAGAAGAGACCACCAGCGGACATCGCTCATTAGCGCTCTTGACTCGAAGGTTCTGTCGCCTCGCGAAACATACACCGCAAGCGCTAATAATGTTCCCGTTCTCTCTCTCCCCCCCCCTCTCCGCCCCCCCTCTCTCTCTCTCTCTCTCTCTCTCTCTCTCTCTCTCTCTCTCTCTCTCTCGCTCTCTCTCTCTCTCTCCCTCCCCCCTCCCTCTCCCCCCCCCCTCTCCCCCCCCCCCCTCTCTCTCTCTCTCTCTCTCTCTCTCTCTCTCTCTCTCTCTTCCCCCCCCCCCTCTCTCTCTCTCTCTCTCTCTCTCTCTCTCTCTCTCTCTCTCTCTCTCCCCCCCCCCCTTTTTGTACTAACAAATAAATAGTTGCGATGTATACCAACAGTATATTTCAAGGGATATAGCAAGTTTCTATTTGCCTCTTGGGGATACCTTCTTATTAGCGCATCGAAAGATGGCAGTAAGAGTTTCTCGCGCTGGAGCACCGGAGCAGCAAAGCCTTACTTTGGGAGTACGGGGCTCCCTGTCCTCCCTCCTACCCATTTCACCACATATTCACAATTTCCTTTCTTACAGTTTTTCTAGACGTGAATATATGGGCTAATCTACTTAAGTTGTAAGCTTCACCGCGACGCGCTTACATGGCTCCTGAAAACAGGAAAGTGACGGGCTTTGGAGAAAGATTTGTTTCATAGCAACCTCTAGTTTATCGTACAAATAATTTCTACAGAACGGATACATGATTCTACAGTCTTCGAAGTCTTGTCGTTTCGCAATATTCGGAGCCAATCATACATGAAGAAAAGGCTGTAAGGCCCGACATAAAGGATAGCAAAACTTCCTGGCAGATTAAAACTGTGTGCCAGACCGTGACTCGAACTCGGCTCTTTTGCCTTTCGCGGGCAAGTGTTTTACTGTCAGAAGTAGAGCTGTGAGGATGGGGCGTGAGTCGTGCTTGGGTAGCTCAGTTGGTAGAGCACTTGCCCGCGAAAGGTAAAGGTCCCGAGTTCGAGTCTCGGTCTGGCACACAGTTTTAATCTGCCAGGAAGTTTCATATCAACGCACACTCCGCTGTAGAGTGAAAACCTCATCCTATAAAGGATGGCATTTTCTTATTCAAAACCTCACCACTGCATTAAGCTTTCGAAATAATGTTTCCTACAAATGATAGTAATCAAAAGGACTGTTATTTAGCTGGAAGTTTAATGGAAAAAAATGTATCTGAAGAGAGAACGCAACACTTTCTATTTTTTTCCCGTGTGCGTCCCCCAGCGGCATTTAGTTGCTCTTCAAAGAGTTGACGGACAGAATGTTTGTTAATGTTTCCAACTCGACAAGTTACAGTGGTACATGTCACTAGAGGCAAGACACGATGTTTATCGCGGAGAGCCTTATACAAAAAATACAGAGCCCTCTATGCAAACTGTAAAACAGACCACATCAACATACAACTCGCGTAGTGACCACAATGGTAAAACTGAAGAAATTCGGGCCTAATCGGAGCGGTACGACACCCTTTATGTGTACCAACCGACAGTGAAATAGTAGTTGAGAGGGCAAACGAGTTTTTTGTAGATATGTGTAGTGACACTTGTGCACAGATGGAATGTGCTAGCTTTTCTGCGGAACCTGTCACTTCCGTTGGCTTCGTGAGCTCACAGCTAGACTGTCACTTTCCAGCCTACCCTAGACCGCGGGTTAAGCTATAGGTCAGTCCGTCACCACAACTATGTTAACGTGCTTTCACATTCGTTGGTTTCGCCAGGTCACAACCAAATGGTCACATGCCAACCTAACCTATATCTCGTCTGAAAGCGGGCAAACCAACCTGAAACTGGTACAGGCAAGCTGCCTCGAAAAAGCCGCGTATCACAGCAAGTGTCCTGTGTGTTCCAGCCACGAATGGGGAGCGGGGAGAGGGAGAAGATGAGATAATGCACTACGTACCCTGCGCTGCACACTGGCGACCTACGGAGTACATCTGTAAATGCAGAACGATACACATGCAGACGTATAGCGATGTTTCACCTGCAGTGCCAACCAAACGTAGCCCAACGACTAAGGGTTCTTTTATCCTTTTATACTTGCTACAAAATGCAGCTCCGGATTAAAAAAAAAAAAACCACCCCAGCTCATGAAGACTAGTAGTAGCCTTCGTCGATTCGTCCACTGTCAAAATGGTTCAAATGGCTCTGAGCACTATGCGACTTAACTTCTGAGGTCATCAGTCGCCTAGAACTTAGAACTAATTAAACCTAACTAACCTAAGGACGTCACACACATCCATGCCCGAGGCAGGATTCGAACCTGCGACCGCAGCGGTTGCTCGGCTCCAGACTGTAGCGCCTAGAACCGCACGGCCACTTAAGCCGGCCTCGTCCACTGTCGAAACCCAACAAGAGCGCGAGATGGAGGGAGTTGTTCCTTAGCGACTTCAGAAAGTAAGTTACCCGTCAGATCCCACGGAAAGTAAGTTACCCATCAGATCCCACAGAAAGTAAGTTACCCATCAGATCCCACTCTAAGACCATTGCGCAAGAAGGGTGGCGCATTATCAGACGGCAGTTTTGGGTTTCCTGCAGAGTACTGCTCCGGTACGGATAACAGGTGCACCACCGTGTGCGATTAAAAATCCGTGGGAACTGCAAAGGTACTTTAGAACTTGTGAGCAATACGTCAGTCTTAGATTCATCGTGAAATAATGGCGGTATATGCACCAAATGCAACGTCGCATCTCCGCGCGGTGTAGCCGCATTGTCTAGGGCGTCTCGTCACGGTCCGCACGACTCCCACAGTCGGAGGTTCGAGTCCTCCCTCGGCCATTGGTAAGTTAGATTAAATAGTGTGTAAGCTTAGGGACCGATGACCTCAGCAGTTTGCTCCCATAAGACCACGCCACAAATTTCCAACGCCACATCAAGCCGTAGTGAAATGGGGCCAAACAATTTAATCAAAGCCGCACAGACGTGGCAAGTCCAGATCTTGCACCGTGCGATTTCCATAATTTCGGCAAACAGAAAGAGTATGCGGGTTGAAAGAGATTCTTCATCGGCGTGGACTTACACAGCTGTTCTGGAATGTCTCCGTGACCAACGAACGAGTTTCTGTAGTCGAGGAATTGAACGATTGGTAAAACGTTCTGATTGTTTTTTACATACACTCGGTGACTGTGTTGAAAAATAGTGTCGGTCAGTAACAGTGTCGTTGAGGGACTGTAGAAGGTTACAGGATGACTTGTACAGATTTTCTATTTGCATTTAGAAAAATGCAAGTTAATGCAGATGAGTAGGAAAAACAAGCATGTAATTCTGGAATACAATATTACTGGTTTTTTGCTCGACATGATCCTGTCAATTAAATATGCAGGCGGGACGTTGCAAAGCGACATGAAATGGAAGAGAGACGTAAGATTGGCAGTAGGGAAAACGAGTAGCAAGAGTGCGGTTTATTGGGAGAATGCTGGGAAAGTGTTGCTCATCTGTGAGGGAGACTACACACCATTAACGTGACTCATTCCTGAATACTGCACGAGTGTTTGGGATCCCCATCAGGTCGGATTAAAGAAAAGTTTCGAAGCAATTCAGAGGCGTGCTGCTGGGTAATTACCTGTAAGTTGGATCGACACGCGAGGAGATGCTGCGTAAACTTAACTGGGAATCCCTATAAAGGAAGAAGGCGATCTTTTTGGCTGTTGAGAAAATTTAGAGAAACGACTTGTGTGGCTGAGATTGCCGAACGGTTCTACTGCCGCCAACGCACATGTCGCGCAAGGATCGCGAAGATAATAGAAATTAGGATTCCTACGGAGGCATATAAACAGTCGTTTTTCCTTCACTCTCTTTGCGAGTGGAGCAAGAGCGTGAGTGACCAGTAGCGGCACAAGATATCCTTCGCCATGCACCGTATAGTGAATTGCAGAGTGTGTATGTAGATGGAAATCTGTCTTTGCCAATTTGAAGTGTAGTGCAATATTCAATAAAAGATTACTTGTCCTGACATAACAAGGTAGTACTTAATTTTTGGAGTCCTCTTTTGTAATTTGCCCTTGAATATCGCAGCGGTTCGGAGCGCGCTATCTGCCTGGGTGGAGCTGGTGTGTCACCTGTTCCGTCAGCTGTTGAGTGCCGGGGTCCGCTCGGCAGGCAACAGGTGGTGCTTCGTGCGACACCCGATATATAGGGCGCGCAGGGCTTTAAAAACCGGTCCCGGCGGGATATGCGGGTACCCCAACACAGAAGGCTGTCCAGCGGCGAGAGGTAACAGCAGAACAAGTGTCGTTCATAGCCCACCGCTAATAACTGTGTCGTTTTTGTAAACGCTTGTGGAACTGCGCATCGGAAAAGCCTGGTCTCCTCGCTTATCACTGAGCACTTAGTTAGCTGAACTATCCTTCAGGAGCATAGTAAACTATACCAAAAACTTCTGTCACACAACTCGTCTGACGACCTTCCGCGGAGAAAAATTGGCCGCACCCACCTCATTCACTATTTGCGGCGTTTGCCGTCCGCCATATCATGACTGTTTGAAACGAATGTCGCTCCATCACCCGCAATGATTCATAAACAAACCGTCAATCTCTTCGGCAATAAGAGTAAAATTCTTATGAAAGATGTGCCTGTTTTTGAGATCATTTGGCTGCTGTTTTTGGAAAAAAATGGCTCTGAGCACTATGGGACTCAACATCTTAGGTCATAAGTCCCCCAGAACTCAGAACTACTTAAACCTAACTAACCTAAGGACATCACACACACCCATGCCCGAGGCAGGATTCGAACCTGCGACCGTAGCAGCCTCGCGGTTCCGGACTGCAGTGCCAGAACCGCACGGCCACCGCGGCCGGCGCTGTTTTTGAACTGCAGCCACTTCGTACGGTGTCTGCTACAGTTTTCATATAGGTCCTATCGTCGTTTCTGTTGGCAGAATCTCCGCTCTTATTTCTGCAAACGTACCAGTCGCTCCTCTTTTTTTCTAACGTCTTTCGTGCTGATGTAAGAGGCGGAGCACTGTGTCCAAGTCTGAAAGTCTAACCTGGCAAAATGGAAAAGTTCTGCTCTCTCCAGCGTGTGAAGTGCAAGCTGCGATTGGCCTTTTAACGTCACAGTGTCGTCGTCATTATCATCCACGTGTAAAGATGGGATCAAATACATACATCGAAGATTACGTAGAGGGAAGAAACGAATTTTTTATTGAAGATAGTTTTTTCAGACGGACGAATAGTGGCCAGGTGTTCATGAAACAACATCAACGCTTTTTCCCCAACGTCATTAATCACCGAGATAGAGGCATAACTTTGTTTCTTTATATAGAACTGTCATTTTAAATCTTCTCCAGAAATTCGCGAGACTGATTGAAAACATTGGAACTCAAGTCACAAAGTACGAAGCAAAAATACGTTGAATACAGGGATTATTGCGCTGTTGTTGCCACCCTTTGAGGTAAGAAGGGCGACATATGAAAAATATCTGGGCGTGAACATTAGAGGTCACGAGAGACGAACGAGCAGGTATAAAAGCAGGCGGAGAGTATTGCGTTGTCAGAAGTGAAAAAAGAATCAGGTAGAGTGGTCGAGCCGGCCAGCGTGGCCGAGCGGTTCTAGGCGCTGCAATCTGGAACCGCGCAACCGCTACGGTCGCAGGTTCGAATCCTGCCTCGGGCATGGATGTGTGTGGTGTCCTTAGGTTAGTTATGTTAAAGTAGTTCTATGTTCTATGGGACTGATGACCTCAGATGTTAAGTCCCATAGTTCTCAGAGCCATTTGAACAGTGGTCGAGCATCTCCAGGAAAGTCGCACATTTCTGTAATCGATGCTAAGCGACGTGTGGTTCAGTTAGCGATGCCGTTGGACAATCGATGAGTGGAACGAGTTTAGAGTGATGAGTCTAGCTCTATAACTTGCAGCGACCTGACAGGATGATTTGTATTTGGCGAATGTCCCGAGAACGAGCCTTGTCAGCAAGTGTAGTGCGCGGTTGTGGTGCTGTTTTACTTAGTGAAGGTTTTGTAGCCTTTTTGCTGTTCTGAAAACGCTAAATGCGGAAGGATATGAACACACTTTACAGCATTGTGTACTTCGTACAGCAGAGGAACTGTTAAGAGTTGATGATTGTTCCTGTAAGCGTGACGTTGAAAGCACGATCTGCGAGGCAATGGTTTGTGGAAAAGGACATTCCTGAGATGGACTGGCCTGCTCAGAGTACCTTCGTGAGCCCCATGGAACATCTTTCGGATGGATTAGAACTTCTACTTCCCTCTGGACCACAGCGTCCGTAAGTACGTTCTCTGGTTTCGGTGCATGAGGAAGAATGAGCTGGCATTTCTCCACAGACATAGACATGTCATTGAAATGTCCGCAATAGACTTCAAGCCGTCATGCAGGCGAAGGGTGGACACTCCCCGTTTCAGTGTCCATTAATGTATGTCCAGATACTTTTGATGAGTTAGTGTACAGCAAAGGACTTGGAAGAGCAGTTGAACAGAATGGACAGTGTCTTGAAAGAAGGGTATAAGATGAACATTAACAAAAGCAAAACGAGGATAATGGACGAAGGGATCGGTTGGTAATGCATATTCTGAGGCATCAAGGGATCATCAATTTAGTATTGGAGGGCAGCGTGGAGGGTAAAAATCGTAGAGGGAGACCAAGTGATGAATACACTAAGCAGATTCAGAAGGATGTAGGGTGCAGTAGGTAGTGGGAGATGAAGAAGCTTGTACAGGATAGAGTAGCATGGAGAGCTGCATCAAACCAGTCTCAGGACTGAAGACCACAAGAACAACAGTGTACGTGATGTTTAAGCCACACTTAGGTTTCCGTGGAGTGTGGCGTAAATTTCAGGGCGGTGTGTCTTTAAAACGTCTGCAAAAACTGCACACAAACCACCATAATTACTGTATTTTACTCGGTGATTTCATGTGTGAGCTAAAAAGGAGCTATATCGCTGAATTTTTCCCGTTCATATGTCGTATTATGGCACAAAAATACCATAGCTCAATAATAATAATAATAATAATAATAATAATAATAATAATAATCGTCTGAAAGCGTCTAGTAATCTGTAACGCACCTTTAGTTGGGTGCCTTGTAACATGCTAACCCGGAACGTGAACAGGTCGGTCTAGCGATGGCCTGGCCATTGGGTGACAGTCGGAGGTAGTGAAGGGCTGGCAGAGCATGCCGTGTGAGCGGCGTTGTGTGTCGCCGCGAAGAAGCCTGCTCCTAGCAGTACAGCAGACACGTCACGCGTCGCGGCCGAGTGCGCCTCGTGGGAAGTAGTTCTGGCAGCCTGTGATAAATGGGAGGAGCTAGGACTGGCGGCTAACGGCGTGCAGAAGGACCGACTCCGGTGCTCCAGCTGGCCTGTCCTGGCCGCTCGATGCGAACCTGCGGCGCACCAAGTAATGGGTGATCAAACACGAAGGGGTCATCATTAGGACGACACGGCTGTGTCGTGCTTATTGTCAGAAAGGTTCCTTACCCTCTTTGCGTGGTGTTGCCATTTGGCTAAAAACTGTAAATTTACGAATAATCACTTGTAAATGGATGATGTTGCCGTCTGGCAACACACACACAGTCTGGCTGCTTCGAGCTAGACTCTGTTTAGCGTCATTATTTTGGCAGAAACAGCTCAAAATTGGTAATCTTTTCTGAAGGTCGACTGTACGTAAACATGCGTGAAAGCGGCTGAAAGAGACGATTATTTCTGCCATTTACCTCGCATCACGGTAGATTTTTAAGGTGCTTATTGATCGCACAGATGTTTCCATGTGTCTATCACTGAACAGTAAGTACGGTAAAAATCGAAAATATATATTATTAGTTTGTCAATTTTTTATTAGAAACGAAAACAAAAGATAAACTGTGTTTATAATAAAATACCGAAAAAATTTCATTTCTATCTAATCGTGAAAATGCGTTTGAAATTGTGAAATAGTCTTTCAAGAAAATGTGCATAATACACAAATGTGTAAGTACAGTATTCAGATTAAGAAATATTATCCCAGACATTTACTGTATGCCAGGCGAAATTGCTTCGCTTGTCAGTGACGCGATTTTGTTTAACACCTCTTCATACCACTGTAGACGGCTGCTGCATTCGCCTGCAGCCATTTGCGCTTAGCACTTGAAAGCTATCAAAAGCGCTACCAGACGCCAGGAATATTTATTTTACTGGATTGTACGAGTTTATCAGTAAAGAATAAATGTATCAAAACTTCATGCATGATGGGGCAATTTTTCACGCATATCAGTGTTTATGACGCATCTCATGTACTGTACATATGCGGTACCATGACATACTTTTGTAGGTGCTTTTAGCGGCATATGTGAATAGAAAGTCATGCACGATGCGGCAGTTGTTCACGCATCTCATTGTTTTTGACGTCATATCTTCTGACCTATTTTAGGTAGGCGCTTGTTATTCCCAAAAGCGATTGTTAACTGACAGTGTGTTTATCCAGATTTCGAGATTTTCCATGATTTCCCTAAACGGCTCCAGGAAAATGACGGGACTGTTTCTTCGAAAGGGCACGGCCGATTTTCTTCCCCATCGCTGAAACAATCCGTACTTGTGCTCCGTCTCAAATGACTTCGAATAGACTGGACACTGAATCCTAATCTTGCTTCCTTCCTTCGTCACCCACTTTCTTCAGTTCTGCTGGAATTCTGTTGAATATTGTACCCCTTTTGGAATAATGCTAAAGGAAGTAGGCTGTTGTCCAAGTGCAAATCGTTTTTCCAGTTAGTGTTCACCGATTGAAAGTTACCCTTTTTTTGGGCGAGTCAGTATTATCAACAACGAACCCCATAATGGAATATATGTATAGGGATGGCAGACACACGAACAAAGCTCTACATGAAGTTCACGAGCTGACACTGTACACAAGTGTCGCTGTCAAAGTAAGCAAAATAACGAAGCCTTCGCATTTCAGAGACAGTGATGTTTCTATAGTGAAATAGGAACAGTCAGTTTCTGCCCAAGATCTTAAACGTAATACTTCCAAGAAACCTTTCCATCTATTCTCAGTCCCAAGAATAAAAAATGATCGATTTCACCGAATCTTTGACCACCTTGGAATAGTAGTTTTCTTTAAACAAGAGTTCCGTGTCAGAAACTATTTGCTCTGGAGACAACCGCGCAAGCCTACTGTATCAGACGGCCCCAAAAAGTATAGAAAGGGACGTCTGTTCTAAACGAAACAGATGAGTTGGCTAGACGTGGGGCAGAGGTAGGACACTGGACTCGCATCCGGGAGAACGGCTGGTCAAATCCCCGTCCGTCCATCCCGATTTACGTTTTGCGTGATTTTCTCATAACCGCTTAAGGCAAGTTGAGGCATAGCCGCCTTCAAAAAGTAGGCAGCTGACTTGCTGCTCAATCTTCCACGAATTCCGTACTTCCGATTCGCGCTAACAATCTCTTCGTCTGCGGAAGGCCAAACCGCAATCTTCTTCACTTTTTAAAGTATGAACTGTTGGAAGGTCCACCATATTCAGCTCATTTGGTACCCTTGCGACTTCCACCTATTCGCACGCTTCAAAGAAAGTGTGTGTTAAGGTGTTCTATGGAATCAATTTGTCTGCCAGATAGCTTGTTTGTGGTACAAACAACGAAGCTTCTTTTGGCTTATTACTGTTTGATTGTACAATATTTACACGTTTTGGCTGAATGCGACTGATGACATAAGACAAATAATTATCTGGTCTAAAATATTGTAGCCAGTAACTGAAATAAAAATATGATGTGGTGAAAACAAGTCTTGATTGCAGAATTGAACTTACTGCTTTATTTGGCTCTGAGCACTGTTGGACGTCCATACCCGAGGCAGGATTCGAACCTGCGACCGTAGCGGTCGCGCGGTTCCAGACTGTAGCGCCTAGAACCGCTCGGCCACCTTGGCCGCCTGCTTTATTTACCCATGACGCGCCTATTAAAAGTTCTCTTCTGATTGACAAGTATTGTGTTGATAATGGGCTTTTTGATCAGGGCTCTGAGAAACTGGACAGCGCGTATCATATACGAGGTGCGGCTAGAAAAAAACCGGACTGATGCTGGAAAAAACATTTATTTACAATTATAATTTCATGTTATCTCCTTCAATGTACTCTCCTCCTCGGTCTCTACACCGCTCCATACGAATTTTCCACTGTTCATAGCAATGCTGCAGATCATTTTCGGTAAGTCCATGCATTACTTCCGTCGCTTTTTCTTTTACTGCTTCAACAGTCTCAAAACTAGTTCCTTTCAAAGCTGACTTGACTTTAGGGAAAAGAAAAAAGTCACAGGGGGCCAAATCAGGTGAGTAGGGTGGATGATCTAAGATGGGAATGTTGTGTTTTGCCAAAAACGTCTTCACTGACAACGCACTGTGAGCTGGGGCATTGTCTTGGTGAAGGATCCATGACTTTTTTCTCCACAAATCGTTCCGTTTTCTCCGTACTCGCTCACGTAGGGTAGCCATGACGCTAATGTAGTAATGCTGATTCACTGTTTGTCCCTCTGGTACCCAATCAATGTGCACAATTCCTTTGATGTCAAAAAAAAAAACAATCATAATTGCCTTGAATTTCGATTTTGACATTCGTGCTTTTTTTTGTCGTGGAGAACCAGGAGTTTTCCAATGCATCGATTGGCGTTTAGTTTCGGGATCGTAAGTGAAAAACCACGATTCATCGCAAATAATAACATTTTGTAAGAAGGTGGGATCACTTTCAATGTTTTCCAGGATGTCAGAACAAATCATTCTTCGGCGTTCCTTCTGTTCAATTGTGAGGCACTTTGGAACCATTTTTGAACACACTTTGTTCATGTTGAAACTTTCATGAAGAATCTTTCCTTGTCAACTCCTGTTAACTCAGACACTGCTCTGATTGTTAAACGGCGATCTTGTCGAACAAGTTTACCGATTTTTTCAATGTTTGCATCAGTTTTTGCTGACAATGGTCTGCCAGTGCGCGTGTCATCACTGGTGTCTTCGCGGCCATCTTTAAATCGTTTAAACCACTCAAACACTTGTGTTCGCGATAAACAATCATCGCCGTACACTTGTTGTAACATTACAAACGTTTCACTTGCAGATTTTCCTAGTTTGAAACAAAATTTGATGTTAACACGCTGTTCTTTCTGTACACTCAACATTTTCCGACGCACAGACAAAACGTCAACTACTTAAAACAGACGCCACGGGCAGACTGAGTGCAGGAGGCAGATGAAACTCGAGCAGTAGGCGGAGCGAGAGTCACGTGACAGGCCACGCGACTTTCAGTCTTATTGCATTCGTTTTATTGTTTCACCAGTACTAGTCCGGTTTTTTTTCTAGGCACACCTCGTATAATATAATAAATCGAAGCAAGTATGTGCTCACGCCGTACGTTAAAGCGTGAGCACACACTTGCTTCGATTTATTACACTAGAAATGGCGTGGGCAGTATATTTCGTGACCGATGCCCTAACCGTGGCACCCAGAGCCCCCTTACCAATACTATACTGCTCAGTCTGAAAATGCCGTAGCAACACTATACTGGTCAGTCGTTAAGACCTCTTTCATTAGATAAAACTCGTGTCGAGAATAAATAAAGTAATAAAATCAATTCAGCAACCAAGACTGTGAAGTTTGGAAGGTAGGAGACGAGGTACTGGCGGAATTAAAGCTCTGAGTACGGGGCATGAGTCGTGCTTGGGTAGCTCAGTTGGTAGAGCACTTGCCCGCGAAAGGCAAAGGTCCCGAGTTTGAGTCTCGGTCCGGCACACAGTTTTAATCTGCCAGGAAGTTTCAACCAGGACTGTTGTTTTCACCAAATTCTACACACTGGGTGCTGTACCAACACTCCATGAAATGAAAATTCTTTTTGCAAATACATTAAAAGCCTTTCTTGGATCATTGTAGATTTTACTGCGCCTATGTTGCGACTCATTAAACGAATAGGTAGCTTGAAATCATATCCATTGAGGAGGTTGTGGCAGTGGTACGCCGGTCTTCCGCAGATCTTCAGAATCGGTATTGGTTGGTTGACCTGCATTGACGGAAGAAGGGATTGCAAGTTAAAATGTGTTGCCAAGAAGAAGGATAAGACTTGCTGCTTCCCGTAGTAGGTAGAGCGCAGAAGCGTGGTATGAGGGCGTCTCCGGCAGCGAGCCCCCGACTTGGCGCGACTGCAGCGGCCTCGGGTGTCCGGTGTCTGGATCGGTAACCGGCCGCCCGGATCTGAAACCAGACCCGCGCTGCGCCTGCCGCCCGCTGCCCAACCACCGGACACTGCTGACTCTGTCCTCTGCGCCACACAAGGCCGTGGAAAAACGTGGCTGTGGCGGTGGCAGTGGCGGCAGAATCCACAACTCTGTTCTCTACAACCGAAAGGAATAGAATACATATAGGATGACACCTTAGTGGCACAGTACGCTTCAGCTATGCAGCCAGCTGTAATCGTACAAGCTCTCGGATGTGTGTGTATATAGCGTGCCTTCGTGTCTGATACACTGAAGCGCCCAAGAAACTGGTATACGCATGCGTATTCAAATACAACGATATGTAGACAGGCAGAATACGGTCCTGCAGTCGGCAACTCCTATATAAGTCAAGTGTCTGGCGCAGTTGTTAGATCGGCTACTGCTGCTGCAATGGCAGGTTATCAATATTTGAGTGAGTTTGAACATGGTGTTGTAGTCGGCCCACGAGCGATGGGACACAGCGTCTCCGAGGTAGGGATGAAGTGGAGATTTTTCGGTACGGCCATTCCACGAGTGTACTGTGAGTATCAGGAATCCGGTAAAACATCAAATCTCCCACATCTCTGCGGCCGGAAAAAGATCCTGCAAGAACGGAACCAACGACGACTAAAGAGAACAGAGCGTGACAGAAGTGCAACCCTTCCGCAAATCGCTGCAGATTTCAGTGCAGGGCCATCAACAAGCGTCAGCATCCGAACCTTTCAACGAAACGTAATCGACATGGGCTTTCGGAGCCGAAGGCCCACTCGTGTTCCCTTGATGACTGCACGACACAAAGCTTTACACCTCGCTTGGGCCCGTCAACATCGACATTGGACTGTTGATGACTGGAAACATGTTGCTCGGCCGGGCGGGTCTCGTTCCAAATCGTATCGGGCAGATGGACGTGTACGGGTACGGAGACAGCCTCATGAATGCGTGGACCCTGAATGTCAGTAGGAGACTGTTCAAGCTGGTGTAGGCTCTTTAATGGGGTTGGGGCGTGTGCAGTTGGAGTAATATGGGACCCCTGATACGTCTAGATACGAATCTGACAGGTGAAACGTATGTAAGCATCCTGTCTGATCAGCTGCATCCATTCATGCCCATTGTGCATTCCGACGGACTTGAGCAACTCCAATCGAAGAATGCCACACCCCCACAGGCCCAGAATTGCTACAGAGTGGCTCCAGGAATACTCTTCCGAGTTCAAACGCTTCCGCTGGCCACCAAATTCCCCAGAAATGAACATTACTGAGCAAAGCTGGGATGCATTGCAACGTGCTGTCCGAAGAGATCTCCGCCCCCTCGTACTCTTACGTATTTGCGGAAAGCCCTGCGGGATTCATCGTGTAAATTCCCTCGAGCACTACTTCAGACGTTAGTCGAGTCCATGCCAAGTCGTGCTGCGACACTTCTGCGTGCTCGCATGGACCCTACACGATATTAGGCAGGCGCAGCAGTTTTGTTTGGCTCTTCAGTGCACATACATACTCCACAATCTATCATATGATGCATGGCGGAGTTACCTTGTACCGCTGCTAGTCATTACCTTCACTGTCTCATTCGAAAATGAAGCAAGGGAAAAAAATACTGTAAGACCTTCGTACGAGCCCTGATTTCTCTCCTATTTGCCGTCCTAACGCGAGTTATGTGTTGGTGCCAAAAGGATCGTTCTGCAGCCTGCCGCAAATTCCATTCTCTAAACTTCCTGAATATTGTTTCGCCAGAAGAATGTCCTCTTCCTTCCAGCGATTCCCATTTGATTTCACGTGTTTATCGAGGTAACAAATGCAGCATCGCGATTCTGGATTACTTCGATGTCTTCTTTTAATCAAATCAGACTGGGGAACCAAAACACTCGAGCAGTGCTCAAGAATGGCCCTGCCTCTAAAGAAGAGAGTTTTGTGTAAATGAAGCAGTACGTTCAGGTGCTTGTTTTCCGGATAATGTTTTATTTTTTTACAAAAAAGCGCTGATTGATGAGTTTTCGCTACCAAGCAGTCTTCTTCGTGCAGTTAAATGGAAACTATTGGGATTCTTTCGATTACAGTTCCACATGACCGCTTGATAATCTTTTCGTTATTACTCTTAGTTACTGTACCGCTCTGAAATTGACGTACCGGTATTTATTTGAAGAAAATGTAGTGTAAAATGGGCATTACTTGGATCCTTCGATAAGCAACTCGCTCATCATGCAACATAACCTATATCTTGACCAAATCTACACAGGGGGTCATCAGCCACTCACCAGAGCCGACTTTCCAAAAAAGAAAATATATGCAAAAGAAATATTGTCTGCAGTCTGTTCTGATTCCGTTCGTGCGCGTACGGCATCACACGTCACAACATAATCACATGGCGGGTAAAATCTGTGTGTGCGTGTGTGTGTGTGTGTGTGTGTGTGTGTGTGTGTGTGTGTGTGTGTGAATTTGTAAGGGATCAAACTGATAAGGTCATCGGTCCCTAGACTTACACACTACTTAAACTAACTTACACTAAGAACAACACACACATCCATGCCGAGGGGCCGCCCCGAGTGGCCGTACGGTTCTAGGCGCTACAGCCGCTACGGTCGCAGGTTCGAATCCTGCCTCGGGCATGGATGTGTGTGATGTCCTTAGGTTAGTTAGGTTTAGGTAGTTCTAAGTTCTAGGCGACTGATGACCTCAGAAGTTAAGTCGCATAGTGCTCAGAGCCATTTGAACCATGCCGAGGGAGGACGCGAACCTCCAGCGGGAGGCGCCGCGCAACAAATCCGTATGGATAGATTGAATTGTCGATGAGCATTCAGTTCACATCAGGTCAGACAAGGGGTATCTAAATTCCATGCAGATATGCCGATAGAAATATAAAGTACCCACAAAACGATATCTTGTATTCTTCAGTCCAGTTTCATCGGCTGGGATGGTTGCGGTAGAAAATGTGTTGGTCGTGTATACGGCTAGTCGGGTACTTAAGTGACAAAGCATCATGGGGCGTTCTTATCATTCGTAGGTCTCAGACGTAGCAATTAATGAGGGATGAAACACAACACGCCGCGCGCGCGCGCGCGCGCACACACACACACACACACACACACACACACACACACACACACACACACACACACCATTGATAGATTTGTATGCGCTTCATTTCAACATGTCATGACGTTCAGCACTAGGCTCTAATTACATTTTAATAAAGAGAACATTCATTTCATAAACATCGTGTAGTTCTCAGCCGGCTAAGAGCGAACTGTTAAAACCTAAAGCCACTACATCGCATCGTGCAAAGTAAGATGTTAGTTTGCCACCAGTTAACGAACTTCGTGAATGTTAACTAGTGTAGCTTACTGAAATGAGTCAAAGGTTACAAAGTTGAGCATCTGCTTACACTACGCTTGTCCACCCGCTTCTGGAGTAATGTTGTACGGTCTGGGATCCGCAACAGATCGGACTAACGAAGGACTTCAAGAAAGTCCAAAGTAGGGCAGCTCGTTTTGTATTATCGCGAAACAGTGGACAGTGCCACGGATATGATAAGCGAGTTGAGGTAGCAATCACTACAACAAAGGTATTTTTCTTTGCGGCAGGATATTCTCACGAAATCTCCTGATAGTGTGAAAGTATTTTGTTGGCACCCACTTATATAGGGAGAAATGGTCATCATCATAAAATAAGGGGAATCAGAGCTCGCACGGGAAGATTTCAGTGCTCGTTTTTCGCACGCGCTCTTCAAGAGTGGAACGGTAGAGATAAACTTGAAAGTGGTTTGATGAACCCTCTGCCAGGCACTTAGTTGTGAATTGCAGAGTAATCATGTAGATGTAGATAAAAAAGGGAACTATGTGTCGGTATATATGAACAGATCGAAAATAAATTACTGTCGTGTTGTGTACTTCATTTAGCAAATGTTTTCAGCGCGGGGTAGCCTCACGGTTCGTGCGGCTCCTTCCGACAGAGCTTCGAGTCCTCCTTCGGGCATGGGTGTATGTGTTGTCCCTAGCGTAAGTTAGTTTAAGTTAGATTAAGTAGCGTGTAGGCTTAGGGACCGATGACCCCAGCAGTTTTGTCCCATAAGACCTTACCACAAATTTCCAAATTTTTCCAAATGTTTATCACTCTCATTAGTATCAGGACGACGACCGGAGAAGACATGTTGTAAGACTTCCTAGGCGGAGGAAGTTTTGCAATAGTGGCAGTATTAGTGGTAGTATTTAAAAATCGTCGTTATAGACAGGACATGAATGATTTCACAGTACAAGACACAGGAATGCTTCAGTGATTTGTGAAGCGTTTATGAGTAAAGAGTTAGAAGAGCGACGCGGAGGGGGAGGGGGAGAAATTATCAGGACGGGTGGCATGTTTGTTACTTCACGCACAGTGTTAAAGAGGCAGTGTTTGTTGTTATTGCGGTAACTACGGTTTCCCCCCGTTTGTCGGCCTCGCCCCATAGTTGTACTGCATCAACTGCTGTCTCATTTCTTGGACGGTCGTCCAGGCAGTCGTTTTCCCTTGCGGTTTTAAGTAGTCTTGTGGGGTTCGTCCTTTCCACAGGACCCTTCCAATTTCTTCCCAAGATGGAGATAATCTTTGACAGTTGATTGTTTAATTTGTCCGTCCTAATCGCACGGTGTCGTTGAAGCCGCACGGACAAAATGAGAAGCGAGTGTGCGGTGACAGACGCGAGCGAATTAGGAGCGAATGTAAAGCGTGTCACGGCGTGCTGGTGTGGCGCAGGGCCCGGCCGTGCTATCGCTGACTTTGCGGCTGCCTTGGCAGCGCCGGCGCGCTGATGTCACCGCGGCTTATCGCAACTCCGCTACTGCTGCTGCTGCTGCCGCCGCTGCCTTTGCCACTACTGAACCAGCAGTTGCCAACATCGGGCCCTGGCTTCACCATTGCACGCTGCATGCTCGACAACGAGCTCACCAGCACAATAGCACGGACTGCACTGGTGTTGACTCCATGCCATTGAAACTGTAAATATTTGCCAATCGACTGAATGAAAGGGAACGTAGTAGATCATCCCAGTATGGATTCACTCTAGTGGGAGGGAAACAGCCATAATCTTGTTACAGGAAACATACAACTCTGCATACGTATACCGCGAGCTGCTGCGCTGTACTTGGCG
This sequence comes from Schistocerca piceifrons, assembly GCF_021461385.2. NCBI lineage: Eukaryota > Metazoa > Arthropoda > Insecta > Orthoptera > Acrididae > Schistocerca > Schistocerca piceifrons. The sequence continues at coordinate 729,293,026 of NC_060138.1, forward strand.
GAGGATAATTCTTATCAATATTAGCTACTTACTATGCTATTTCGTCCATGGATGGAGCGAGAGAATAGCGACCATATCCTTCCATAAGCACTTCAATCAATACAGACTAGTGAAACGGTAGCAAAGTCAAGGGTTCCCCAACGAAGTGTTGTGGGCGCTCTGCTGTTAAACTATATATAAACGATTTAGGACACAATCGGAGCAACCCTCTTAGACTGTTTGCAGATGAGGTTGTTCAGAATGAGATTTCACTCTGCAGCGGAGTGTGCGCTGATATGAAACTTCCTGGTAGATTAAAACTGTGTGCTGAACCGAGACTCGAACTCGGGACCTTTGCCTTTCGCGGGCAAGTGCTCTACCTCTGAGCTACCCATTCACGACTACAACGTAAGGTGGAACCATCACATATATATAATATTGTGGCGACGGCAAACCAGATTGCTTCTTAGTGGCAGAACACTTAGGTTTACTAAAGAGATTTGCTTACACTACACCTGTCCGGCGTATTCTGGAGTACTGCTGCACGGTTCGCGTTCTTTACCACATAAGATTAGCGGCGATATTTTCTCACAAAATTACTACCATCAACTTTCTCCACCAAATGCAAAAAATATTTTGAAGCCTCCCATCTACATAGGGAGAAATTACCGTCACGATAAAATAAGAGAAATTAGAGCTCGCACAGAACCATCTAAGTGTTCGTTTTTCCCGCGTGCTGTTCGAGAATAGAACGCTCGAGAAATAGTAGAAAGTTTTTGTATGAAACCTCTGCCGCACAGGTGTGAATTACAGGGTATTCATGCAGATGAGCTTATTACCCACGGTTCCTACGCGAGGTGTACCATGGGCAAAACTGAATTCTTTGTACCTCGAATCTGATACTCTAAATTCACCCAACAAAGTTTAGCAATAATACCGTCACCTAACAACATGCACCCTCCTCCCATAAACTCCTATTCGAGAGCTCTGTGGTCTTCAGTCTAGACTACACCCTGCCGTTATGATCCTACGTACACGACTGTGAATTATTTGGAGGTCATTTGTTATGTCCTAATGAGAAGCACCTAAAAAGCCGTAGCAGTCCTCCGCAAGGCTCGTAACCATTGACTCTATTCCGTCTAGCTTCCCTCCCACTGATTTCACGGCGTGATATCATTTCATATCGCATCACTATTAAAAAGTCGCGACAGGCTCACAAGAGGCCGCCATGACGTTGGGATCACGGATTTACTTCAAAATTTGTACACCCCTAGTAGGCCAGTAATGTGCAAGTAGTAACGTGCACTATTCTGGCAATTCCGGGAAAATCGCAGGAGAAGTTTTTACTTGTCTATTATGTACCTGATGTGCCTGTACGAAGATACTGGACGTCAGAAGTTACTGTGATCAAGTGGTTAACGTTCGCGCCTTGCAAGCGGATCGTGTACAAGGCGACGGTTCGAATCCCGTTGCCATTTACATTTCAATCTATATTTCTTTCGTGACTGATCAAATCGTTTAATTTATATGACATTTGAGAGGTAATATAATGAAAAAAACACGTGCATTTTCATGAAGTTGTAGTGAATTTCGTATGTTATTTGACTACGTACTATTAATGATTAAGTTTTCAAAGACGAGGGACAGGCTTGGCATTTGGTACACAGACAGATGGTATTTGGTACACAGACATGGAAAACATAAATTGCAACTTCATGCAAATATAGGCGTTTTTTTCATTATGTCATCTGTCATAAAAATTAAATAATGACTAGTGATGGAAAAAACAGATTAATACTTTCAGTTTGTGTGGTAGTCAAACCGTCGCCACATTCACGTTCGGGTTACGAAACTGGAACGCTTATCACTTAACCACCATGAACATTAATGTCCGCCTGCTATGCACAGACACGCAAGGTACACAATAGGCGCGTAAAACTTGTCTTGCGATTTTCTCGGAATTGCACCTTACTACTTACACGTTATGTTGTTTTCAATGGCCTAATAACGGCTTACAAATTTTGAAGTAAATCTGTGATCAATTATTAGCCCACTAATGCTGTATCCTGATACTTGGGGTTCATTCTCTTGTTCATGGTCGCAATCTAACTTTTACACACGTGTGAGTGGCTGACGTAAGTGATAATATTATCGAAGTTTTTTACTTTTTCCCTATCTTCATCAGCGACAGTACTTCCTTCTAGACAATAGCACAGTCAGCTGCCAAGTGGTAATGCCGCTGGCCCTATCTGGGAAAGCATTTCCGTGTAACATCCCCTGCATTAGCTTGTAATTATTGGAGGGAACCGCAGGAAACGCTAATTTAGATGGCTCTACTGGGTTTTAGGAACTCCTTCGTGTGATCTACGCATGCATAAGTGCTCGTCTTTCCAGTATCTCTTTTTATGTCGTTTAACTATATTTTCTTTCTTAGTTTAGCACCTACCACATTTTAGAGGGAAATTTTCTCAGTGCTTGTCTAAAGTAGGAGAGTACCACCATCAAGAAAATGTTTGACCGTATCTGCTATAAAAGAAAATATCCAGTCTGTGTTGTTATTTTCTTGAAGTACGAGGCGAGTTTTTTAAGTAAGTACCGTTTTGAAATTAAAAAAAAGACTTGCTACGATATCTCAATAATTTTATTTTTACATGAAAGCCTGTACCTTAACCTACTTTTCTACATAATTTCCGTCAATATTGAGGTACATGTCATAACGTTATTCCAGTTTTTGAATACCCTCCTCATAGAAGTCTGCCGCCTGACTTGTTAACCACTGCATCACCACTGTTTTGACTTCGTCATCGTCTTGAAGACGCTGACCGCCCAGGTGTTTCTTCAAGTGCAGGAACAGATGGTAGTCACTGGGCGCAAGATCGGGGCTGTACGGAGGATGATCTAGAGTTTCCCGTCGAAAAGATGTAATGAGATCTTTGGTCCGATTCGCCTCATGGGACGAGCATTGTCTTACAGCAAAACGATGCCCTTGCTCGACTTCCATGAACTGTTGCTTTGATTCTGGTGTGACGTAGGCCATCCTTGTTTCATCGACCGTAACAATTTGATTTAAGAAATCATCACCATCGTTGTGGTCCCGCTCAAGGAAAGTCAAAGCACTGTCTAAACGTTTGGTTTTGTGCACATCCGTCAACATTTTCGGTGCCCAACGTCCGTAATTGAAGTGCTCGGTCACATTGCCATACAAAAAACTACGAGATACATTAGGAAAGTCATCCCGCGGGGAGGAAATCGTAAAGCGTCTGTTTTCTCTCACCTTATTGTCCACTTCCTGCACCAAACTTTCATTAACGACCGAAGGACGCCCACTCCGTTGTTCATCACGCACATTTGTACGGCCATCTTTAAATGCTCTCACCCACTCACTTACCATTCCATCACTCATAATGTTTTCTCAGTAAACTGCACAAATATCACGAGGAATATCGATCGCTTTTAGGCCTTTAGCACTAATAAATCTTATAACAGCCCGTACTTCACAGTCGGCGGGACTCACGATTATCGGAGGCATGTTAAACATTCAGTACATGAAGTAAACAAGGAAGAATCAGACTGTAATGGCGTCAGTGCGTAGATTAAGGTACAGGCTTTCATGTAAAAATAAAATTGAGATATCTTAGCACGTCTTTTTTAAATTTCAAAACGGTACTTACTTAAAAAACACGCCTCGTATTTACCAAAGGTGTTTATTTAGATTTGGTTCTTGACTCGTGTGCAAAGAAGCAACGTATAACAACTATCAGTTAGTGACATTTTTTTCACCGCTTTCTTCTTCTGCAAGTCATTTCTTCATATATTATCTCGCAAATCGGAAATGAAAGTTGTTAGTCTTGTCGAAGGAAGAATAGTTCCGCGAAATCTCCCAGCTAGCAGAGCATCTGTATTACTAAGCAGCTAACCCGGGGCGCAGCCCCATCTGTAGCTACCAGCGGCAACAAAAAATAGATTTTCAGTATTTCACACAATTACTGACCGAAGTTAAAAGTTTTAAATGCGCTCAGCTGCTCAATATGAATTACATGCTTAACGCAGTAAGACAATTACTATGGACAGAAACTGCGCAAGCCTTGAGGCAATGTAACTCAGGGCGCGCAAATTGCCCGGACTCTCTTCATCCAGTATTTCAGAATGAGAACGCTACGCGACTACAGCAAACTTCACAGACAATTCCAACCATTTTAGAAACTCTTTCGCCCACTACTACAAAATAATGAAAGGAAAAAAGTTTATCGCACACTGCATCTTCGCCGTTTATGCAGTAAAACCTCAGCATCCAGCGCAGCACGTTGTGCGAACAGTGTGTACATATACCACTGAACTGTTCCCGCAAAGTTATATCACTGTACGACCTATAGTTCAGGAGATATGACGTCATAAACAGCGAAATGCGTGGAACGGATTTTTGCTCATGGGATTTGAATTCTTTAAAGAAGCTGTGGCTATGACTATTTATAACTTTATTTATTCATTTAAAAGTTTATCTGTATCCAAGTTTGAATTATGTGACACAGGTATGCAGAGATGACGTATTTGTCACAGGGTGAAAAGAAGTGGATTTTTGGGTAACACTATGCAGAGCGTTAGTTAAACTAGAGGAGGCGTGGATGGGATTGACGAAGCTCTGTTTGAAACACATAATGTTTGTGACTTCGTGGAGGCATAATTCGACACCCCTCGACTGGAAAGTCGACAGGTTACAATGTGATTTGCTCTGATACTGTAGTTACAATAAACTTGAATCCCAACACACAAGCAGTTACCGCGGTTGGTCTGTGAACTGGGCAGCGGAGTTATCACGTTTGTATTTCTGTTTCTCTATATTCAGAAGTCGTGGTACACCTTTAGTTGCTTCGTAGTGTAACCATACCTTCACTAACGGTTAATTAGTTCAAAAATTATCACGTCGCGCTCTCAAAGTATGATCTTTTTATTGCGCAACTAAGAGGTCTTTAATGTGGCAGGTATTGCTACATCAACTGATTACACTGAAGAAAATTAACAATAATATCACTTATCTTGTATTTGCAATACGACGACGATCTCGCTCTGGTTTCGGCTCGTAATTAAAATTGTTGTCTTGGTAGCGTGACTGTCGATGTTGGTGCGAAAGGCACGCGGATGTTAATTACGACGACTTGAGGAACTTACGAAGACAATCTTTCAGAACTGATTTGATGATTTATGTTTTTCATTGCAATGTGCTTCATAATTTTTTAAACAATGGTCACTTGAAAATAATTCTTCACACTCTCTTTTCACAGAAATTCACATTTATTAAACTCTTTCAAAAAATGGTTCAAATGGCTCTGAGCATTATGGGACTTAACATCTTAGGTCATCAGTCCCCTAGAACTTAGAACTACTTAGTCCTAACTAACCTAAGGACATCACACACATCCATGCCCGAGGCAGGATTCGAACCTGCGACCGTAGCAGTCCCGCGTTTCTGGACTGCAACGCCTAGAACCGCACGGCCACCAAGGCCGGCTTAAACTTTTTATACTTTCGCGTGTTCAAAACATTACTTCATCATACAATTTCGCAGCGGTTAGTGCTCTTAGTAAAGCTCACAACACTTTTCATTGTCTACAACTCAGACTCATCTTTCCATTTCCAACACAAAGTCAAGGCTGTTCATATCCAACACAAAATCTTGACTACTCTGTACGCTTCCGCGCCAAGTCACAAGCCAGTCTCAAAGATAACAGTAAGTACAAAGATATTTACAGTAGATATTATATCGATTTCAACATCTCAAAATATCGACGTACCTACATATTATATCGATTTCATCTCAAAATATCGACGTACCTACATATAAAACTGAAACCAAATTTGAATAGAGTGAAAAATATGAGACGTTACGTAGAAAAATATTTATTAATCTACGGTATCGAAAAATTGGGTTGGCGGGTGGTAATGGTTTCGCAAATAAAGAACCATTACAATAGTCATAGAATAACACAGTGATACTAACGAATCCTCACGGTGTTAAGAGTCTGCATGCTTCAGCTGAATCAGTTTAAATCTTGCCAAGTTCGGATTTCGAGTACAAAGCCACACTTGCGACAGTTTCTGGTTGTATTCGTAGGACATGAAAGCTTGAGGAAGGAACGCCACGTGTGAGCGCCGTTACGTGCCTGGCGTGTAATATGATACGGATGAATGAGCCGCGGCGGCCGGCGTGCCGGCGCTCACGTGGGGAATTCCACGCCGTCCTCGGAACGCTGATCTGCCGATTAGAGGCGGTATGTGACCTCCCTCACCCTCCAGAACCGGCTACGAACGGCTGCCGTAACCGCGAATTTTCAGGCGTGCCCAAAAGCCGAAGATGCAGAGCCGTTGCCCTGTTGCATAACCGTGTTAGTACTCCAGATGTCACCGCCTGTTGACAGTAGTTGATTGCTGCTGCTGCTGCTGATGATGATGATGATGATGAAAATACCTCAGGTACGCACTCCAAAGCGTGAAGATTTTGCAACTTTTTTTTTTCTTTTTTACGATTAGAGTAACAGTTCATGCAGACAGAGAAATTCTGCGACTTTCCAATTTCCTTTGGAAGAGAATTCGTTGGGTAACAAAGATTCTACCCCACCGTGAGGAGCGTCAGAATAATTTATTTTTATTTTACTTGTGCCGGGAGCGTGACAACTATTGTATACAAAAGAATGAAGCGATATTTCAGTGATCACAAAATCGAGTCAAATTTGCAAAGAACTCGCTAGTATATCACTTATCAGTTGTATTCCCTTTCACCTCGATGCATGCACTGATTCGCTCGGGGAGGTGTCAGAAAGTCAGAGTATCCTAAATACTGTCCTGGGGCGAAGCTGACGTCGGAGCTCGATCTGTGCTTGCTTTATCGGGAGGGTTGTTTGGGGGAGGAGACCAGACAGCGATGTTATCGGTCTCGTCGGATTAGGGAAGGGGGGGAAAGGAAGTCGGCCGTGCCCTTTCAAAGGAACTATACCGGCATTTGCCTGGAACGCTTTAGGGAATTCACAGATGGTCGTACGCGGGATTGAACCGTCGTCCTCCCGAATACGAGTCCAGTGTGCTAGTAACTGCGTCACCTCGCTCGGCTTTATGGGGAACAGATTGTGGGGATATTGCTGGTCTCGGGAGCACCTCTACGTCACGACCTGTTAGTACACACACGTGCAGAGCATTGTCCTGTTGAAAAATGGCAGCACGATACTGTCACTCGAGGTCGCAGGATGTCCGTGATGTTCCGCACTGACGTCGGAGCTCCAACAAAGACTACCTCTAAAACATTGGAAGAATGAGACCTCTTCTTACGTGTGTGTGTGTGTGTGTGTGTTTTCCTTTCGTTAGCAAATTGAGGATTCCTAAAGATGTCTCCTATCAAGTGATGGATTATTTTAATAAAAGTTGTGCCACAGTTTTCGTTTCCCGTTGATTCGATTCACTACCTCTTCGTAAATTACTCGACGCACCCACCTAATATTGAGTATTCTTCTGTAGTGCAAAATTTCAGAAAACTTCAATTCTCTTCTTGTTTCAACTGTCGTAGCTGCACGTTTTACCTTCGTACAACTTCAGACTCCAGATATAAATTCTGAGACAAGACTGCCTAGCACTTGCGCTTGTATTAGATGTTTGGAAATTTCTCTCTTTCAGAAACGGCTTTCTCGCTACTGGCAACCTGCTTTTATATCGTACTGAAACCATTGTCTGTTCTTTTGCTGCCCAAATTGAAAAACTCTTCTAACGGTTTTAGAACTTACTTCCTAATGTAACTGCTAAAGTAAGGAGAGGTTCCGTGTTATGGCCCTAGGCGAACCAATCCTCCTGACAGACCGCTGTGTCATCCTCTGCCAATGGTGTCATTGTTGGGTTTCTTGACCTAGGAACTGCTACTGATCAGTCGAGTAGTTTCTCAGTTGGCCTTACGAGGGTAACTGCACCCCGTACCAGTCTGTCCAGCCAGGAAAATTCCCTGGCAGTACCGGGAATCGAGCCCGGGTTCCCGCATGGCAGCCACCCGCGGTGACCACTCAGCTACAGAATTCGCAGTGTAAACCTGCTGATTTGATTCGTCTGCATTGTTTCCCTTGCTGTCGTCCGGAACAAGGCCCAAAGGAATCACTTCGTCGGATTAAGCCTGTTACACTTTCCCCACAAGACCTATCCACAGAATCAGATGGCATGTGACATGTGTGGCAGCCTTAACCGGACATTCTTATTTCCTTATGGCTCTCTCTTCTTCGGGATGAACGCTCTTGCTACTTACTGCATTAGATTTTTTTATGCACATCTTATACATAGCGATGAGAATAGTGTATTTGTCTAAATTGTATATGGACTGAAGATCAAACTGATTGTGTTGCAGCTGTTAAGGATATACTACTGCCGTACTGGAGCCACATTTGGGTCTTCTATAAACTACTGTAGGCGCCTACAGTCAACTTTGCCACATCTTCAAAACCGACCGTCTCTAATGACCGCGCTGCGACAGCACGTTAAGCTCCAATCTTCCTTCCCGTTTTCTCAAGTCCGAGTGGCTTGTTTGTCTGCCACAGCTTCGATGCCGACGAAGCAAATTCAGACCGTCCAGCGAACCGTCGCAGCGTCGAGGAACCCTCGTGGACTGTGCACGCGCCAGAGCGTGTGTACATGACGGCGCTGTGGCCGCTGCCGAGGAAGGCCGGACGGCCGCGGCCAGCCTTGAGTCCCGCCGCCCAAATACGGCGCCGGCCGTCGACCCCTCGCCGCGACCAGAAACTGCTCCGGGGATCGCCAGCTCACTCACCCAGCACGCACCAGCCACTCCCAAGGCCACCCACCCGGCCACCTAGCGGCCAACGTCCGTGCCCCTCTACTACATCTGCATCTGTATTCTACACTGCAAGCCATCCTTATGGTGAGCGGCGAAGGGTGTTCCGTGTGTCACTATTACACCCCCGCCCTCTGCTGTTCCAGTCGCGAATGGTGCGCAGGGAGAACGCTTGTCCGTAAGATATCTCTCTCTCTCTCTCTCTCTCTCTCTCTCTCTCACCTTCATGATCCTTCCGCTAGGTATGGCGACGAAGAAATATACACTCTTCTAGAATTGTACGCTCTTCGTAAACCGCATCATGTTTCACAACGATTCTGTTGAAACCACTGCAGTTGGATGACTACGTCCAGGACGCTATCGTGCTTACTAAACGAATACGTAGTCGAATCGTGCTGCTCTTCTTTCGCTCTTCTCTGCTCTCTCTACCAATCATACCTGGTAAGGATCGCAGACCAAAGAGCAAAGAAACGTCGAACAAAGATTTATTTTTTATTACTTTAGGAAATGCAGCAACCAGCCACTTTTTCATGTATTTTTACTCGTAGTAATACGCATTTTGGCGTAGCCCGTCCGTTGGTGTACTTAAATCTTCAGCTAGCAGACTATGAAAAACATAAGACTGCAGTTAGGACAGTGCAGCTGCCCCATGCAAGAGAACAATCTTGTTTACCTTCTGCATTGGACGAGTTGTTGGTCCAATTTTTCAAATTAGTAAAGTGATACAAACCTTTTTTATGTTATGCGTTAGGACAGCGGAGTGTCCGCTATGTTGTCGACTGACGTATTTGTTTGCATTGGAAAATTATTTCCATCGTCGAAGTTACATTTTGCTTGCAGGTTCTGAAAATACTGCTAAAGTCAGCTCGGGGTATACATCACCTATTTTTAATTTAAATTTTGAATGACTGAAAATTGAACATTGCTTAGCATGCAAGGTACTGGGTGCAATGCAAAGAAAGAGTATTTGTGTCTCGCTTTATACTACCTTCCACAGCCTCGGATCTCAGTAACCAGTAACATGGAAAAAATGTTTTTTTCCTTCTCCGCAATTGAACTGTACTTTGAGGTGTCTTCCAGTGAATCTGTTTGGCAACAGCCTTTTCTGTGACTGACTTTAGGTGCTAGTTTCTCTTTAAAGTACTTCATACGCATATTCCGGATATTTATCGGATGCGGCTCCTTCCAGTGATTGTTCGGTAGTCTTACACTCGTACTGCACTAGGTCTTACCGTTGTTTATGCACAATATGATACATTTACTCGAGTTCAGAGTCAATTGCTTGTCACTGCACAGAACGTCGGTCCTTCGCAGTTGTTTCTGTATTTCGCTGCAGTTTTCTAGCGTTGCCATGCCTTTGTATAGGACAGTATCATAGTCGAACTGTCTCATAGTGCTTCCAGCGTTATTTATTAGGTCATTTATACACGGAAGCGCCAAAGAAACTGGTATAGGCATGCGTATTCAAATACAGAGATGTGTGAACAGGCGGAATACGGCGCTACGGTCGGCAGCGCCCATATAAGGCAACAAGTGTCTGGCGCAGTTGTTAGATCGGTTACTGCTGCTACAATGGCAGATTATCAAGATTTAAGTGAGTTTGAACGTGGTTTTAGTACCGATCCAGGTGGCGCAGTGGTTAAACACTGGACTCGCATTCGGGAGGACGACGGTTCAATTCCGCGTCCGGCCATCCTGATTTAGGTTTTCCGTGATTTCCCTAAATCGCTCCAGGCAAATGCCGGGATGGTTCCTTTGAAAGGGCACGGCCGACTTCCTTCTCCGTCCTTCCCTAATCCGATGAGACCTATGACCTCGCTGTCTGGTCTCCTTCCCCAAAACAACCCAACCCAACGTGGTTTTATAGTCGGTGCACGAGCGATGGGACACAGCATATTCGAGGCAGCGATGAAGTGGGGATTTTACCGTACGACCATTTTACGAATGTACCGTGAATTTTAGGAATCCGGCAAAGCATGAGATCTCCGACATCGCTGCGGCCGGGAAGAGAACCTGCAAGAACAGGACGAACGACGACTGAAGAGAATCGTTCAACGTGACTGAAGTGCAGCCCTTCTGCAAATTGCTGCAGATTTCAGTGCTGGGCCATCAACAAGTGCCAGTGTGCGAACCATTCAATGAAACATCATCGATATGGGCTTTCGGAGCCGAAGGTCCACTCGTGTATCCTTGATAACTGCACGACTCAAGGCTTTACGCCTCGCCTGTGACCCTTCAACACCGGACGGGTCTCGTTTCAAATTGTATGGAGCGGATGGATACGTACGGGTATGGGTCCAACACGATGAATCCATGGATCCTGCATGTCAGCAGGAGATTGTTCAAGTTGATGGAGGCTCTGACATTAGTCGAGTCCCTGCCACGTCGTGTTGGGGCACTTCTGCGTGCTCACGTCGGCCCTACACGGTATTACGCAGGTATACAAGTTTGTTTTCCCCTCTTCAGTGTATGTTCGTTGAACAGTAATGGTCCTATAAAGTCCTTTGGGTTATGCCCGAACTTGATTTTACGTCTGAAGATCTTTCTCCGTTTAGAATGGTAATACGAGTTACATTTTCAACGCTAGTCTGATAATCCGTACGCTTGTTTTTCCTTCATTAGAGCGGATCTGTGTCAAACGACTTCTGAAAGCTGAGGAACACATTTATTCCCTAAATCACTTATGACAAATGCCGGGATGTTTCCTTCGAAACGGCACGGCCGCTTTCCTTCTCCATCCTCCCCTAATCAGAGCTTGTGCTCTAACAACCTCGTTGTCTACGGGAAATTAAACACTAATATCCTCCTACTCCTAGTGGTGTATCGTGATGAGCTTAATAAGTGTTGTGTTTTTCTCACAATTACTATTGCATTCTCTCCTTGTGTCGCTAAAAAGGGATAGTAAAAAAGAAAAGTGAAGTCTACACTCTCAGGTAGTTTCGCTGCTACTTGCCAATGCTTCTAACCATACGAACTACAAATGCGACAGAAGGAGCGCTGCTGTTCGCCTACACTTTTCCTCAGTAAGCGGCTGCTACCAACAAACACGACAGATCAGGAGGACATAACCAAATTTCTCTCAATTCGTTTCAGTTGGCAAATTAGCAACGCTTATCCCCGATTGCAATAATCAGCATCATTCCTGCGTTGCCTATTATCAGCACATTTAGTGGTTAGTAATTATTATATTCTTCGTTGAAGTTTAGCTTATTCTTTGTGAGGTGCTGGTTGAGTTGATTACTCAGTTTACCACCAGGAGTCTCGATCTGCGCTTTCATTCCTGCTGGCCCGCTGGCTCATTGACAGCTCTGCTTTTGCTTTGGACGGCTCGCCGTTAACTAACGTGTAACATAATGAAACACAAAAAATTGCAGATATGCAAAAACGATTCAATAGACTGTCAGTCTTTCTAACTTCGCTTCTCGATGCTTGCTGTAAGCCGATGCGAACAAAAATAGTGGAGGTTTTTTCTCTGAGGAGAATGAAAAACGGGACGTTGTCACAAGGGCAAGTTACCGCTGTTGTGGACTTGGGCGAGGTGTAAAGGGCGTGCCGTTAGCACTTTGAGACGCGCCATTGCGAGGACTGTGCGAAGCTTGAAAGTCGGATCGGTGCGTGCTTAAGGCGTTCCCGCCAGCTGTTTGAGTTCTCTGGCCGGAGCTGTTTGGCGGGCACACACGCCAAAGCCTGCGCTCGGTACACAAATTATCAGCCAGCGAGTTTAGCCGTTAACTAGACTTGAGGAGTTAGTTAAGCCGGACGTACTGTGTGCCGCGTTAATTTACTTCTCTTTGGAGAACGCTGGTTACAAACGGGCTGCTGCCGCTGCCGTGTAGTTGCAGAGACTACCGGTGGCGGACTTCCTTCTCGAGACTGTCGGAAATATTCTGTGTACACCCGAAATACCATCTGCGTTTCCAGAGCTCTCATCCGCACCGCTCCTGTAGTCGTCTTCTAGCCAACACATCTGTACTTCGCAAGCCACCTTGCGGTGTGTGGTGCAGGGTAATACTTCAGCTAGCACTGTCTCATTCCCACTTTCCCGTTCCATTGACCAATGGCTCGGCGGATGAATGATCCTCGGTAAAGCTCCATGTGATAATTTCTCGTTGTGATCATTTCGCGAGACTTGCATGGGAGGGAGTCGTACGTTATTCGACTCTTCCTGGAACCTACTCTGAGAGTTTCAGAAGTAAGGTACTCCATGATACACAACTCCACTGTACTAGCGTCTGCCGCCGGAGTTTGTTGAGCATTTGCGCACTGATTAAACGATCCAGAGACGAACTTGCCGCTCTTCGCTGCCTCTCTCTCTCTCTCTCTCTCTCTCTCTCTCTCTCTCTCTCTCTCTCTCTCTCTCCTTCTCTCGCTATATTTCTCCCTCCCTCCCTCATCCTCTCTTCCCTTTGTTAATTTACATTTCCTCAAGATTTCCCCAGTGAATCTCAATCTGGCGTCTGGTTTTCCTCCCATTTGTTTTATGTGGTCATTGTTTTTTAGGTAACCCCAGATGGTTACTCCTAGGCATTGTATTGAATTGTGTGTTAACCGAGGACCTAGAAACGACGGAGAGGCTCCGTCCCCGCCGCAGCCGCAGTGGTCCACAACCCCACGACGACTACCGCAGTCCACTTCACCCCTCCGCCGCCCCACACCGAACCCAGGGTTATTGTGCGGTTTGGCCCCCAGTGGACCCCCAGCGAACGTCTCACACCAGACGAGTGTAACCCCAATGTTTGCGTGGTAGAGAAATTGTGGTGTACGCGTACGTGGAGAACTTGTTTGCGCAGCAATCGCCGACATAGTGTAACGGAGACGGAATAAGGGGAACCAGCCCGCATTTGCCGAGACAGGTGGAAAACCCCCTAAAAACCGTACACAGACTGGCCGGTTCACCGGACCTCGACACAAATCCGACGGGCGGATTCGTGCCGGGGACCAGGCGCTCCTTCCCGCCCGGAAAGCCGTGCTTTATACCGCACGGCCAACCGGGCGGGCTACGCCTAAGTACTTTACGGTAGTGAAGTTTCCACAGAGTGCCCTTCCGTTAAATTCTGTAAGTTACATTACTTAAAATGCGAACGTTTTGTTTCTTCACATTACGATTTACACGAATGTTTGCAGCCTCGCTCAAAACTAGCCCGTATCGAAAAGCCTCTGACCCTAGACGTTTTGGGTATGCGGTGGTAAACTTCAAACGCAGGCTTTCATTACTCGCGCCACAGTGTGGTTTGAGAGGAGACACATTCGGTTCGCTGCCGCCCGCTTTCGCCATCACTGGGTCGGCGAAGCGGAAGGCAGGCGAGGCTGTGGTACGGGAAGGAGCTGGTGGGGGCGCGGCCCGCCGTGTCGTGGGAACGGGAGGCGCCGGCCGCCGCGTGCCGCCTGCGAGGTCGGCACGGCCGCGCCGCCCACGCCGCCGCCCCCGCCGCCCACGGTGGGCGTGTCCCCGCGCGTCTCCGTGGAAACGCGACGCCCGTGGCCGGAGGGCCGCGGGGATGCCCGCCGGCGGCGCGTCCAGCCACAGGTGTCCGCCATTCCCACACTGGCCGCGCTCCTCGCGAGTAACGTATCCCACCCTGGCGGCTCGGTTCGCTGACCACACCGCCTTTTGCTGCGTCCGCCTCTCGACGCTTTCCTGTCCTACATTTACAAACGTTACGACCGGACAGCTCCTTTGCAGATGCAATAGTTCCGCATTCCAGCACGAGCCTCCGGAGACTCTTTCTGCAGAACAGCACTCCGAGAGCCTCGTAATGTTACCGAGTATATAGTGCGGCTACTCTTGGCGAATTGTACGCTGCGTTGATGACCGAAGAAGCTGATATTTTTTCATTGCTCGTACTAATTTTCATCGGCCGTCTGTATACATAAGATGAGTCTTTAATCCTTCTAAACTGGTCGCTTAGCTACCACACACAGGAGTCCCGCTCTGTGTGGCGTTTGGTGTCCCACCACGTGGAGGTGCGCCAGTGTACACTCTCGTATATGGACTGTTTGCAGCTTGTTTTACATACATGAAACAAATAAAATATTTTAGAAATATAAATTAAACATACTAAAGGATATATACAGAAAATCACAATAAAATCGTAACTATTTAAATAACTAGCGTTTCCATTAGTTCGGAAATTATCCTCATAGTAACAATGATCTTGTGCATGAGTCTGCCTCTTTCATATGACGTTTTGGTTCTAGATCCTCTTAGTCATAATCATACTAGCATTGTTTGTTTGGACAGTCTCGGCTATCTTGTGTGAATGTCACAATAATCCTTCCAGTAGAACTTCGTGTTCAAAATGGTTCAAATGGCTCTGAGCACTATGGGACTTAACTGCTGAGGTCATCAGTCCCCTAGAACTTAGAACTACTTAAACCTAACTAACCTAAGGACATCACACACATCCATGCCCGAGGCAGGATTCGAACCTGCGACCGTACCGGTCGCGCGGTTCCAGACTGTAGCGCCTAGATCCGCTCGGCCACTCCGGCCGGCAACTTCGTGTTGTAGGAACTACTAGAGTTATTTTCTTGGTACATTTAAGGGGGGTAGGACGTCAAACTGAACGACTTGGAGCAGGAGAGACTCCGTAGGACATTTTAATTTCCACTGTCTATACTTTTTAAAAAAATTCATACAACTTTGTCAGAATGACCAGAAAGGATTCAGGATTTATACTTATAGTGGTGAAACTTCAAAAATATATAAAAAAATATTTTTTTACATTTGTATTTCACCTTTTTTTCACTTACCATTGGCTGCATTTGTTGCTATAGGTACACTTTTCTTCATAAGTAAGGGAGATTCTTCGATGAATTTTGCACAGCGTACAAACCATACTTACAGGTGTATGAAACTCTAGAATTTTCCAAATCTATTAAAAACTGTGGTAAGAATTGAGATAATTAACTATGAAACTTGAGTTTTTTGTAAACATGAAGTTTAAAATATAACAGCACATTCATTTTTTCATAAATTAAATAATTTCTAGAGTTTTATACACCTGTAAGTATGGTTTGTATGCCGGCCGAAGTGGCCGCGCGGTTCTGGCGCTGCAGTCTGGAACCGCGAGACCGTTACGGTCGCAGGTTCGAATCCTGCCTCGGGCATGGATGTGTGTGATGTCCTTAGTTTAGTTAGGTTTAACTAGTTCTAAGTTCTAGGGGACTAATGACCTCAGCAGTTGAGTCCCATAGTGCTCAGAGCCATTTTTTTTATGGTTTGTATGCTGTGCAAAATTCATCGAAGAATCTCTTACATATGAAGAAACGTGTAGCTATAGCAACAAACGCAGCCAATAAAAGTGAAAAAATTATTAACTTTCACATGTAAAAAAATTATTTTGTTATGTTTTTGAACTTCCATTGCTATGATTGTGAAACCTGAAATCTTCCTGGTTATGCTGACAAAGTTTTATGAATTTATTCATGAAAGTATAGACAGTGGAAATTAAAATGTCCTGTGGTGTGTCTCCTGCTCCAAGACGGCCCGTTTGACGTCCTTCCCTCCTTAAGAACTTTTGAATTTGCTTCCTTGTGCATTAAAATATCTACCGTTCAGTAAACTGCAAATACATTAAAATTGTTTGCCAATCTGATAATATCTGCTAAAATTCAGTAAAATGAAATTAAATGGTTTACATTTCAGTAATATTAGTATGCTTAAATAACAGTGAAATTCAGAATTGTCCGTTAGTTACAGCAAACATGCTGTTGTATTGTCAGTATCACTTAAACTATGTAGCTGAAGCTTTCAATTCGATACAGTCACGAATCGCCGAGATCACTAGACTGAATGCGAATCTGTCATAATTAAGCTATCACGTCCCACAGTACAGACCGCCTCGGGCTAAAACCAAGTACGATCAGAAATAGGTGACACCTAAATGACAGCAATTTCGTATCCACCGCTCTAGTTTTTAAGGAAATGGTAAACCACTTGACAAATTCTGTACTACTGTGTTTCGTTTTTCTTCGCATACTTTTATTCTTCTAATTTCTAGGCTTGAATGCTGTATGTTTTCTACAAATTTATCGGGATGCTGTTTTTTGGCGAAGTAGTCTTCATTTCGCATTTCTAAAGCCCAGAAATCTCCTCTAAAGGAATCAGCATGGGTTCCGCTACGATCGTGTGCAACGCAGATCGCTCTGTGAGACAGAGAGAGAGAGAGAGAGAGAGAGAGAGAGAGAGAGAGAGAGAGAGAGAGAGAGAGGGGGGGGGGGGGGGGAGAGAGAGGGGGAGAGAGAGAGGGGGGGGAGAGAGAGAGAGAGAGAGAGAGAGAGAGAGAGAGAGAGTTTAAGTTACATCGATTGTTGCAATATTTAAAGTAACACATAAGTCCCCCAACATTTTAGAAAACAAGAAGACGAATTAAAAAGAATAGTTATTTCCCGAAATACCCCATATGGCTCAACAGAAACATCAGCTAAGTCGTCCCGCGTTAGGACGGCTTAAGGGCACTCAGACAAATAGTCAGTTTTTGTTTTCGGAGAGAATACATTTGCTGAGCGGAAGCAGTTACGTATACGACGCATCTGCTACTTGCGACAGCGACACACATAGCGTACTCCCACGGCAGCCGAGGAATTCCAGCGTTGCTTTGTAACAACGCTTCTCAGCTGTGCGGAGAACTTGGCTGGTGCTACACGCCCTGTGTCAACATTACAGTATGGGCCAGGCCCGCTGACGGCCATATGGGCATTAGTCGTCCGTTGCTTTCGCCCCAAGTGCGACTTTCTTCCACCAAGGTATTGCCATCAGCGCAAAGTGACTGGAGTTCTGGTATCGTCTGACGAAGCTCACCTTAGTTCACATGTGCACTGTCCCACTGACACAACTTCTGGAAACTTTCGATGAGAATCTAAATATATTTAACGAAGCTGCGGGTTAAGGAAACTGCAATCCCGTTGTAACACGCAATGCTATTGCGTATTTCAGTGAATAAATAGAATCCCTGGACTGCAAATAGGTTTGTTTTTCCGTTTCTACGGACATAATAATCTACCGTGAGGGTTTGATTTCATTATTTTGCTTTTTATTTATTTTAATTTTGTATAATGGAAACTTTGTGTGTGAAGTCACAAGGCAAGGAACAATTTTTGGAACAGCCTGGGTGTTAGAACGCCGTTTTTCCAGGAAGGAGTTATAGATTATTAAGCAGGAGACGAGGGGAGTCGATAAAGTAAAAGTAACAATAATGAAGAAATATGAAACTTAGGAAATCGAGGTATTATTTATGCAGAAACACCTCAAGGTAAAAATTTATTATTTACTCATTTGTGATAGCACCTCGCATGTATTTTTTAGCTTCCCTGTAGTTCAGTTGATCAGAGTATCAGTATCGACAAAAGAGGTGGTATTTGCTTGCGTGAGCTTATCGGAGGATGTTTTCTACAGGAAATACCACGTTGCTGGTCCCGGAGGGCACTTGGGAGGCCCCACACACTTGCTGACCTGGTTACTTCTCTCAACTTGTTGTATTATTGACGATTCAACGGGTTTCTATTACGTTCTTAGCCTTTCACTTTCACCATTACGAACATCCCGGGTAGAAGGCATTCTTTACTCAGTAACAGTTTCCGCCTTTACTCAAGTTAATGAGAGTCGGATGAGTCCTCACCTGCTCTGACCTACATATGGACCCGACCCATACCCTGTATGCCTCTCCTTAAATTATTTCCCTACTTTGGTAGCCATATTGGTTTCATTGCATCGATTTTACCACATCTACATCCATAATCCGGTCAAATTTCTGGCAAATGTGTAACTCCTATGGAACTTGAGTGACTTATGACATCGCTCTTTAGTCTCTTAATCACCAACGCACCAACCAACCCTCGATTATGGTTGTTGTAGATAGGGAAAGCCACTGGTTCGATATGAAGTGTAATTCGAATACCAAGGATAGAATAAGATCGTTGCAATCGAGTTAATGTCATTTACAAGTTTCGGGTAGTACTTATTTCTTGTTTTGTAACGAAGTAAAGTCGTTATCCGTCAAACAGAATTTCTGCAAAGGAGTAGTTTACTGGAAACAGCATAAGTATGTCGTCAATTTTTAATGTAATTAAGTGCGTGGTACTGTGCAACAAGATACTCGTCTGCCTACGGAGAACACAGCTAAACTCTTACGGCGTCACTAGTTGGTCAATGTGTAGACACTGCACTGCTGTCTCAGCCTTTATGCTACTATTCAGAGCTGCGGCCTTACTTGTCATTCAGATAGGTCCTCAGTTGCCTTCCAGAGACAGTGGATCCTACTGTTAAGAGTTCTTGATAGTACCGAGAATTGTATCCTGGCTGCCCGCGTGTCAAATGGACGCCATCTGTGCATAACCATGAAGCAAGACATACCTGTTTTTAGTACCGACATATTTGTATTGTAAAGTCGTTACCACACCGTTCTCCAGATAGCGTGATTTGCATACAATCAGTCGGGATAACATTATACCACCACACATCACAACAGACATAGAACATTTTACATGTGTAGTTAGTGATTGCTTCGAAAAGTGAAATGTATGATAACTATGTCCTATTAGGGGAAAATTCCAATTTTAATGCCGGTACAAAGTTACACTGTGATACTGGGTAAATTTAGATCATGCCATAAGAAAATTAGGTGTTAATATAAGTAAAACACGGTGTTAATTCAATACTGCACATTTAGTTTGAAATATCAAGATATTTGTGTCGACTTAGCATTGTTAAACTTAAATCATAGTCACTGGAAGCTCTCTTAACAGCCAACGCAGTTAAAGAATATGACAATCCTACAAGATAGTGGGAAGTTGGAAAGAGAACTGAATTACTAACTAGAAATCAGAGAGGTAATAAAACTGTTATTGTTAGCACAAAATAATGCACGTAGGTGGAACAACAGACGTTTGAAACAAAAGTGGTAAGTGGTACAAAGATACCCCGACAGGTAAAAAGTTACCATGAACGACTACAAGTGTGGCAGCCAGAGGATAACTGTTATCATCCCCCTTCACATGTAATTGAAGCTGACGGCGTTCCTACTCGTTCAGCTGATGGCGACTGCTGGTGGTTTCACCTTCGCGTGGTACAGGTAGCTAAGTAAATTAGTGTCTGGGGAGAACAGACTTTCTAGACGAAAACAGCAGATTGGAATCTGGCACGCTTGCGAGATATGAGCCGTGGGGCGTAATGCGATCCGCGGGCCGGGCCGGGCGCGTGAAAGGCTGCCGTTGTTGGCGGAACATCCCGGCTCTCTGATTGGAGGCGTCCCGCCGAGATGCAGCGCAGATGGAAGGCACTCTCGCTGCCGTACAACTCGTCACGCGCGTGCAGCACCTTCGTTAACTATCTTCGCGTAGAAAGTTATTCGTAAAAACTCGATTTGTATGCCGACGTGACTTAAAACATTTCGCTAACAGCCGAGTCTGCGCATTTTTTAGTTTTACTGGCCACAGTAGGTTACAAAAATTTTCAGAAGGTCTAAAGAACGTCATGAGTACTGCCAAGAGCTGCTGATAAATGTCTTTATTTTAGAACTAGTTTAGGTTCGCAGACCATTATCAGGTTCCTATCTACAACTGGAAGAATATCACAAGATTAAACTGTCACTATCGTGTTAGTCGATGTAAATGTTAACGAAAACACCCGCGTGATAAGAGTCACGTACTCACTTAAAAGCATTTGTATCCTCATATAATGTGATATTAAGTTATTGGCTTCAGATAATAAAATCTATGAATTCGTCATTGGGTATAGAATTAAGACACACAATAATTTAAACAATTATGAACAAAGCGTATCATAAAACCATGCATACAACGTATGCACGCGTTTATGGTACATCATGTAGGCTAAGATTGGAGGAACTGCGCAGCTGATAGCTCTTTACCAGTTGAACGAAGGATGATCTAGAGCTCTGCAGACATCGTTAGTTTCAGTACGATTTTGGCAACGAAATCGCTCGTTACGGGACTTCGTTAAGGGACTATCTCCATTCTCGATTGAAAATAATCGATCATCACCTGTCGGTGCAAAGTCGACATCCATATTTTATCCAATTTGTGTTTACAAATCTCTCTAGCTCCTCTGTACATGCGTGCATGGTGATGTGCGGTTTTAGATGTGACGCTTGCCTCATCGAATTTTGTTTCGTGATTACCCTCTTGGTACATACGTTCTGCTAAGGACGATTTATCCGTATGTCCCAGACGCAATTCCTCTTATGTTCAACGAAATGAGTGTTAAAACTTCTTTTCGTGGTAGCAACATGTGCTAGTCCACAGCTACAAGGAATTTTACATACACTCGCGGTAGCCAAAGGGTCTCATATACATTTTGCCGGTCTTAAATATTCTTTTATCTCCGTGGCGGGTGTGAAAATAGTGTCAACACCTTATCTGCACGACACTTTGCCAATGCGATCTGTAGATTTATTAAT
The DNA here is from genome assembly GCF_021461385.2 of Schistocerca piceifrons. NCBI lineage: Eukaryota > Metazoa > Arthropoda > Insecta > Orthoptera > Acrididae > Schistocerca > Schistocerca piceifrons. The sequence continues at coordinate 729,314,239 of NC_060138.1, forward strand.
AAAGGGAGGAAAATTTCCCGTTGGGCGGCCATTGTTCCTGATTGATCCTGATTCTCTCCTTAAGGCGAAGAGCTCGATCTGTCACCTTTTTGGAATAACTGTTCTTATTGAAGGTTGGACTTCGGTGGTTCATCTCGTCGGTTTTCAAATTTTGTTAGCCGTGTCCATCAAGGTTTTTGTAACACCTTTTTTCTCTTTTCGAATCTTTATGAAGGTAATGACGAGTGCGCATTGCTATCTTATACACGGCTTATCAGCCCGGAAGTTAAGTGAAGTTAATATCGACCGTCGTATAATACATTCGTAATTACAATATGCTGACGAAACCATTTCAACTTCCTGTAATAAAACTATGTTTATTGTTAGAAGCTGTTGTGTTCTGTATTGCAATCACCTTGTTCCTCCTACGTTCGCGAGCCTGCGAGTGTTTCCCGAGTCAAGCTAGGTAGCCTCCGCGCAGACCCTACACAAAGCGTACGGCCGCCGTCTATTTCGGTCGCCGGCTCGTGTTTCGTGATCGCCCCAGCCTTACTCCGCCGCCTCCTGATCCCTGTCGCTGTAGCAAGCGTCTCGCATCCGACTCAACACCACTCTGCAAGCGAGCCAAATTGGCAACGCCCTGGTTACATATGCAACTTCCACTACCACCATGCTGAATCAGTTAAAACATTCAGACAACGCTGTATCTCGTCGAGTACGTAATTAACACATGCGCAGCGCCATATGCAATTCTATAACGTAACTATAATATACTTTAATATAACTACGTCACTAATGATTATATGAGAGCACTGAAAGACCTAAGTCGAAACAAGGCTCCGGGAGTATACAGCATTCCATTAGAACTACTGATAGCCTTGGGAGAGCCAGCCCTAACAAATGTCTACCATCTGGTGAGCAAGATGTATGAGACAGGCGAAATGCCCTCAGACATCAAAAAGAGTATAATAATTACAATCCCAAAGAAAGCAGGGGTTGACAGATGTGAAAATTACCGAACTATCAGTTTAACAAGCCACGGCTGCAAAATACTAACACGAATTCTTTACAGACGAATGGAAAAACTTGTAGAAGCCGACCTCGGGGAAGATCAGTTTGGATTCCGTAGAAATGTTGGAACACGTGAAGCAATACTGACCCTACGACTTATCTTAGAAAATAGATTAAGGAAAGGCAAACCTACGTTTCTAGCATTTGTAGACTTAGAGCAAGCTTTTGACAATGTTCACTGGAATACTCTCTTTCAAATTCTGAAGGTGCCAGGGGTTAAATACAGGGAGCGAAAGGCTATTTACAATTTGTACAGAAACCAGATGGCAATTATAAGAGTTGAGAGACATGAAAGGGAAGCGGTGGTTGGGAAGGGAGTGAGACAGGGTTGTAGCCTATCCCCGATGTTATTCAATCTGCATATTGAGCAAGCAATAAAGGAAACAAAAGAAAAATTCGGAGTAGGAATTAAAATCCATGGAGAAGAAATAAAAACTTCGAGGTTGGCCGATGACATTGTAATTCTGTCAGAAACAGCAAAGGACCTGGAAGAGCAGCTGAACGGAATGGACAGTGTCGTGAAAGGAGGATAGAATATGAACATCAACAAAAGCAAAACGAGGATAATGGAATGTAGTCTAATTAAGTCGAGTGATGCTGAGGGTATTACATTAGGAAATGAGACACTTAAAGTAGTAAAGGAGTTTTGCTATTTAGGGAGCAAAATAACTGATGATGGTCGAAGTAGAGAGGATATAAAATGTAGACTGGCAATGGCAAGGAAAGCGTTTCTGAAGAAGAGAAATTTGTTAACATCGAGTATAGATTTAAGTGTCAGGAAGTCGTTTCTGAAAGTATTTGTATGAAGTGTAGCCATGTATGGAAGTGAAACATGGACGGTAAATAGGTTAGACAAGAAGAGAATAGAAGCTTTCGAAATGTGGTGCTACAGAAGAACGCTGAAGATTAGATGGGTAGATCAGATAACTAATGAGGAGGTATTGAATTGGATTGGGGAGAAGAGAAGTTTGTGGCACACCTTGACTAGGAGAAGGGATCGATTGGTAGGACATGTTCTGAGGAATCAAGGGATCACCCATTTAGTATTGGAGGGCAGCGTGGAGGGTAAAAATCGTAGAGGGAGACCAAGAGATGAATACATTAAGCAGATTCAGAAGGATTTAGGTTCAGTAGGTACTGGGAGATGAAGGAGCTTGCACAGGATAGAGTAGCATGGGGAGCTGCATCAAACCAGTTTCTGGACTGAAGACCATAGCAACGACGTCGTATGTGTGTATATTACAGGACGTGTTTCCAAAGAATCGCCAAGCTCATAGAGTTGCTTACCATTACAAACGAAATGATTTCTGGAGCGGAATCATGCGTGCTGTCTCAGATTAGTCTCTTGCGATATTCGTATGTATTGACCAGTACTCCAGTAGCGACTTACATGCCGCCCTGCGCCGAGCTGTCTGCTACCGCGATGCAGCGCCGCTAGTCAGTCGCTGCTAGAGTACTGGTTATTCTTCGTGTCAATACTCATCGATAAAACGAACATCGCACTAACCTGGGACGCCTCTGTAGAAAAGGCGCCCAAAATACCGCTTTAAGATTTATTTTGTTTGTAACGGGAGACAAACCGACGCTTTACGTTGTCACTGGGTATCGAGTAAAAGACGTGATTTGCAGTATTTGTCTGGATTAAATGAGCTAACACTGCAAAAACAAAATGAGATATCTGTCGAGAAAGCAGAGGAAATGCGTCTGACGGCTCTCTCTGGAGAGTTACCCGGTATGTAAGTGTATAAAGAGGCGAGAAAAAAGATTCCGTTTGCGTGCGTTTCTGCAGTCTATATCCAACATAGCGGGACTCTGATGCGGATATAAAGCACCGAAATGTTTGCAAGGGATAAGTGGGGCGTTCGCGTCTCTCCGTCGTGCTTGTGGTAGTTGCGGAAACCTAAACTACGATGACGTTATTACGAAATACACCCAGACAGGACCAACGTGCTGGTATTCTTTTCTTGGCTGCCGAAGGACAATCATCGATAGACATCCATCAAAGAATGAAGAATATGTGCATGCGGTAGGAAGTCTGTCGAAGACTACCGTTCTGGAATGGCGCATGAAATTTCGACACAAGACGCCGGATGATTTGGGAGGCAAACTTATCCATTACGGAGACACTGAAGCACTTGCTCTTGCCTCCCCACGCTATTGTCACGCCTTCGGTCCCTTAATAAAGGCCTTTAAGGGTTCACGAGGATGTGCAGCATGTAATTGTGGACTACTTCACGCAGCAGGACACGGTGTATTTCCACACGAATATCTTGACGTAGTGCGTCCGTATATGATTGCCTCAATGTTCACGGTGAATTTGACTGTTTGGCATACCGGTTCCGGACTGCATGGCATTCGAACGGAAACTTTTTGATCGCCCATTATTTACATACATACAAGCTACTGACATCAGAGATTTCTGGAACGTTTAAAATACCGTAATTTGGTTTTCACCCCGATAAATAACCATCGAAAATATCTATATATCCGGCGCTCCCTTCTGATTGCAGTTCGCCGCTTCACTTCCGAGGATGTCTCCCGCACACACAGACGAAACGTTAAGGGAGGTTTCACTTTTTGGTCACAGCCTGTCAACCCTTAAATTTCAAGTTAATTAAGAATACATGTTTTTACGTAATTGGAGACTTAAGTAGTCGCACGGAGAAACTCAAAAGTTCGAACTAAAACATGGCGTTTTTTCCTCCCATACTGACTCTTCAAATATCGAATCTGAAATGAAGCTTTACACACCAAGTTGGTATCAATCGGTTGGAAAGAATTGTCTTTGCGAGGTGGTAGAAAATTTAGGTGCAGGCCTATGTCTTTTGGCAAATATGGGACAGGCATTAAAACTGCCCATAACAAAAAATTTTGATGGAGATGGTAGTAGAATGAAACACCGTGCTGTTGGTAGCGGAAGTCTCAGGCTACCACATTTCCCAGTGTGTTGACGTGTATCAATCCTGAAAATCTAATCAAATCAAATAGAAAGGGGCCGTAATAATTAAAAATATCATATAAAAATCTTGCATGAGTTGAAAACTTGCTGTATTATACTTGTCTGCCCGATGTTACGTCCTAACATTTGAGTTAAAGCGTTGAGGGCTAAAGAACAAAAAGGACGTACTTTCAAAGAGTAGAAGATTTAGTTGTAACTGTTACTTATAGTATCCTTTAATGCAGCTTATCAAAGTAGAGTGGAATGAAGTTTGATGTTAGAGTTTCATTTTTTCGTAACTTATGTAAATGTAATGTTTTATAATTACGATACGACGTATGTAGATCGTACAGTTGCTGTACGGGAAGAGGACATCTAGTTGCTTCCACTCCTAAAAGCTAAGAAACGACGCTCAGCTGACATGCAGCAGTGTATAGTATGTCGACTGCGTAGGCACAATGTGTTACTTCCATTATCTCCACCAAAGCGTTGCGCACCAAGTCCAAGAGCCGCATAATAACATGCAAAGCTGGCAGCGTGATTTGAGGCAGACTTCTGTTCACTGTTTGAATCTTCTTTGGACATAGAGCATAAAGTGACATTCGCGATAGTTCGTGTGTATATTGTGGACTTTTTTAAATTTTTGATTATGTCGGCAATAAATGGTTAGTATGAGGGCATCACTGCGAAAAAGAACCTGCTACACAGCCGCAATGTTAGTGAGGTATCTAAACATTTATCGCTGGTGGTAATCGTGACCTGAATGGCGTTGTCCACAAACATGCTTGATTTCTTCCTATCGTCCCGTATGTTTAACTTTCAAAATTATTTCTGATACCTTCCGTTTCTTTTTGATTGTCCAGCCATTTACAGATTATTTTTGGCACCGAATGTCACACTGCAGTGAACACCATCGACATCTTGGGGAGAGAAAAAAAAAAAAACGTTTTCGATGTTACGCTGTCTCATTATGAAACATCTGACGCTTAGACCATCTTCACAACTGTCTCCTTCGGTTGTAAACTCAGTTTACACGCCCTGCACAGCACTGCTCCAAAGACAGTCGAAACGTGACAGTACAGCTGTCTGAATTTTTACAATGAGGCAGCTTAACACCCAAAACGATTTTATTCAAATTGTCATTGAGCGTGGAAGCCTACGAAGTCGAATTATGGCAGGCATCGCGACGGAACTTATAGCCGTGATCTTCAAAATTAGCTCACATTTTCTTTCTCTTTATCAGACTAGATGAAGTCCATAAATGAGACATTATACCTAGCCGCATTACCTTTTTCCCTCCAGTGCTTAGATCTTAAGCAATGAAATTGTTCTACCTACTAACTACCGAGACAGACCACGCGGCTTTATTTCTGTTTCGTTCATCACACGCTTCTTGATTTTGGGGCACGAACGATGGAATGCTACGCCCGGCGCCTGGGTGGTTCGCGGCGCTACTTTTAGGGGAAAAAATTATTGCTCTTGGCCAGCGTCTTAGTCTCCCCTGGCAGCGGCGACATTCATTCACGTGCCGCCTGCCCTGGTGGGTCCCTTATCTTCTGTGGCCGTCGTTTTCCCCAAATAGCATAGCACAGATCTCTCGGTAGGACGTAAAGTATTTAACCTTCTTCTTCTTCTTTCAGACAGCTTCTAATATGCGCCCGGCAGAAATCATTGTAACTAAAGTAAGCTCTATAGCTCTACTGCCCTTAGAACAAAGACCAACCAACATACGTCTTCTTCGTCCCGTGTTACGCCTCATTGGATACCGGTATTGCGGAGGCAGTGTTGACCCATAACTTCCCGTGTTGACCGAGAGATGGTGTAGTCGCTGTCGTGTCTCACAGTGTCTCTTTTGCACTAGGGACGCGTAGCGGACTAAGTTTCAGTTTCTGCATTCATGGAAACTTCGCGGCTGTCTCGAGGGTCGAACTCTGTGTGGTTGCAACCTCACTGACGCTCATCCACAGAGGCACATAATTACTCGCAACGTCGACGTTTGGAATGAGCTATGCTGCAATCTTTCTAAGGTCACATATGGGACTACTTTATTAAACTTCAATGATTTCAACAATTTGTGTGCATTTTGCGGAGGTATAAGGATATATAGCGTCTTGACACTTGTTTACGGAGAATCTAGACTTGTCAACCCGTGCTGGTGTGGAAGGTAAGAGAAGAGTAGTCCCGAACACAGTGGGCCTAAAAAAAAAAAAGGCTCTGAGCACTATGGGACTTAACATCTATGGTCATCAGTCCCCTAGAACTTAGAACTATTTAAACCTAACTAACCTAAGGACATCACACAACACCCAGTCATCACGAGGCAGAGAAAATCCCTGACCTCGCCGCGAATCTAACCCGGGAACCCGGGCGCGGGAAGTGAGAACGCTACCACACGACCACGAGCTGCGGACACAGTGGAACTGAATTACAATGTGGACAGACTGGTTGTGCCCCTACATTATTTTACTCACAGTGGTTTGAGAACGCCGCTGCTGTTTTCTTAAATACCGCTGAAGGAGGAAAACTACAACCAGCCACACTTAAGATGAATGCTTAATGTCGTGCGTAACTTACTTCGCGCGTAACTCGTTTCGCGCCTGAGCGCATAGTATGGCTGCAGTCAGGATTTCTTCTACAAAATTCAGAACATCACAATAACATGAAATTTGTAAAGAAAAATACTCCCTACAGTCTGACCGTGCGCTCAGGAGCGAAACTAGTTGCGGCGAAATAAAGCATTCATCAAAAAGTGTAGTTAGTTGCAGTGATATTTAGGTTCTGATTGGGTACAGTCAAGCCAAAGTGCTTTTGAGTATGGTATCGTTGTTCAAGGGAAACCTGCTTTACATGATTCGGGGAAACGAATTCTCGCGATTTCGAAGTTCCTCGCGACAAGTGTAAAGAAGGGGAGTCACTATAAGCGATGTGCTTGATAAAGGACACACATTCATAACGCGACGAAATGTTTTGTTGTCATCGCTGCCAGCCACTATGTAATGCTGCCTTTCATCACATCCAAGCATCATCATATCACTGCCTACCTACCGACATCTCGTGAACCGTAGGTTTGGGACCATAACTCATCTTTTACGTTATAAAGATAAAAAGACGAAGCATGTAGTTGGACGAGGTACAATAAGCCGTTTTTCAATTTAGTCGGTCATTTATATGGACGATAAGAAATGCAATTGATATTTGACGTTTGATACGTGTCACATATACACCGCTATTTCTTCAAACATTATTATTAGCTTCCAATCAAAAAATTAAATTCCTAACAGCGGTGATATTCTAGTTTCCTCATGTAAAGTGCATTTTCTTCAGTCTTAATGTTAATAGGTGGTTTACAGTGCAGTAAGTTGAAAGCTGTTATCAGAAAACCGAGTGATTTTCCTAAACACACAGCGCCAAAAAGCTCACATTAGCTTAACAAGACTAAATGGTGTTCCTTTAAGCAGTCAGCTTTTCTTACCATCGAAACTAGGATATTTAGGATCAGCTGTAATTTAAAAACTGCACATGTTATCAGAACACAGCAACGTTACTCGAGTGAGAAATAGGAAGTGTGCACTGTACTCGTGAACAACAAAGAAATATTCCGTACCACGACAGCTCTTTCTCTTTCGAGGTGAGATCGACAATGTTCGGATACCTCTCCCCCTCCATCAGAGTTTTAGTTCCCGACTTTGAGGTCCTTCCTACAAAACACACACAACATACGTATATTACGAGGAGGATTGGTACGAAACGTGAATCCGCATTCTTCGAAACTATTCGTGGTTGACGGTGCTGCTTAGGGGAGTCAACAGGCAGCGAAACACAAAGCCACACGCATCCTCTCGCTGTGGATGTTGCGTGCTGCGGTTTTCCTGTCGAGTTACGGTTACCTAGTGCAACCAAGCCATTGCCTCGCTATTCTGGACCGCCTTTTAAACACAGTGGCACACTGAAGAGAGATCATTATGCCGGCTTACCGGTAACGTAGCGTTACTACTTGCCTGAATCTCTTTCGTATCGGCTTCATCAATTTTCGTTCCAGATACCATTCATCATCTTCGTATTACTTTTTCCCGTCTTTAGCACCTGTCCTGGCTGTTACATGTTCCAGTTTCTTTCTTCTGATCCGTATATTGTGCAGTTGTTCTTCGTGTTGCTTCTTTATTTCGTCCTAGACATTTACAGTTTATTTCCTTCATCGTCATGGTTCATTTAATTGCTTATTTTCTTTGCATCGTAGTCAGTCAGTCACTTCAAAAACGATTTTGGAAAACTTTGGATTTTGTTGCAGAAAGAATTACGCAGTTTTTAATTTTTTGTGTTTGTTTATTCGTGCATTTAGTTTACGTTGTAGGATTAAGGCCGTAATCCCACCTTCAGTCATTCTTCGCATATATGATAAATGATCTTAGGTACCGTTAAATAGATAAAAGCTACACTTCTACCGCGAAAAGTAAATGTAGCAATGATGCCAGCATGAGACAAAATGTTTGGTGGTTACGTTCGCTTTTATCATAAAGTTCACACTTGTAGCTCTGCACTTCTTCGTGATAAAATGCTGTAGTAACGCCTTCCCATTCTTCCTGCAACGCGTTCACTGATGAATCTGTGGTCGTCAGCCGATAAGATTCTAAACTCGACTATAGCTCCTGGACATAATGCGCACCTACTATTTATCTGTAATCGTGCACAGGGCAGACCATTTAAGCTTGTACACACAGTATTCTTCAAATACAGCTCAGCTGACTTTGATTTGATTTACAAGAGCATTATCGCGCCAGTACAGAAATAAGGCGCGCTGTCTATGTGATAACTGAAGTTGTCCAATACAGCGCTTGGTAGTCCAGTGTTCCCTATATTCAAGCTACTGGCATTAATCCAACACAGTTCGATTAAACATAGCCATGAAAATTAATTGTCCAATATTTCTCCACAATAACAATCTATAGACCTAAAGTGTTCTGTAGAATTGTCGTTTCCACGTTACTGATATCTGTAGCTCACACAATTTGCGAATTGAGGAACTCTGACGAGAGTTACACTTGCTGTTGTTAGTAATAGTTGAGGCTGGTTAAAGGATCTTGATAGACAAGTAGAAACTTAGGGGAAATGATGCTTCCGCAAGATGGCAGTCTAGCACCAAAATTATACAGAATGCAGGAAATGCTAAGTTCATTGCTTTGATATATGACAAATGGCTATTTTATATGGTACAAGGTCTTAAATTAGATTTACTTATGCGTTGTGTGTTCAACTGCTTGCTTACCTTAACAAAGAACAGTCTGTCGCACCTATGTTAGTAGCACTAAGGCGAAAAACACTACACAGTCGTCTTGTGATGTGTCCACGGTGGCGTTTACCGCTATTTACATTTCGTTACCGCTCGTCGGAAACAGAGCATCACTCCTTCGTTGCAGGAACTTGGACATGCATTTAATATAGGGTTCAGCAGGTTAGTTCGGAAAACCGAATGATTATACAAAACAAAGTTTCTCAGTCGCGGTTCTGGTACGTCGCGAAGGTTCTCGGCAAAGAAGACAAACTGTTACATCATGTGGGCGAAGATTCATCAATAAGCAGCTGTTGGTTGCGCATGAAAGGCAAGCTTTGTCCATTACAGTGTGTGGAGCCGCAGTTACATGTGCGTGCAATTCGCCCACATGTTTTTCAAGCCAGTTAACTGATTACGCCGTGTAGTATCGCAGTGTCGAATTCCTTACAGTTTGCATTTCGCGTGGGTAAGGTATCTCATTCGTGGTGATTTTTCAGCTGGCGCAGGAGTCCTGTCTCAGATCACGGGCAACCAATCTGTATCAATTTGTGGGCCACAGCTGTGGCAGATCAACTAATAGGTTGATATTTTCTGCCACTTAGTATGGCCAGTGCACGTTGGCTGGTGTTCTTGAGAGATGGAAATACATAAGATTTCTCGTATTGATTCATTTTGATAAACAAAACGCAAAAAAATAATTTAATTCAGTTAACACAGTAAACGTCGTTATTAAAATACACACATCAAAAAAAAAGCTTTGCATCACCTCAGTTCCGAGAGTTCCGGAACTTGTATAGAAAATTGGAATAGAGATCAACGTAAACATCATTTCCACCCTTTTTATTGCTCATGAAAACCACACATTGCATGTTGTACCACCATACAAGAGACCTTCAGAGGTGGCGGTCCAGATCGCTGTACACACCAGTACCTTTAACCTTTAATACCCAGTAGCACGTTCTCTTGCATCCATGCATGCCTGTCTTCGTCGTGGCATACTATCCACAACTTCATCAAGGCACTGGTGGTCCAGACTGTCCCATTCCTCAACGACGATTCGGCGTAGATCCCTCAGAGTGGTTGGTGGGTCACGTCGTCCATAAATAGCCCTTTTCAATCTATCCCAGGCAAGTTTGATAGGGTTCACGTCTGCAGAGCATGGTGGCCACTTTAGTCGAGCGATGTCGTTATCCTGAAGAAAACCATTCACAAGATGTGCACGATGGGGGCGCGAATTGTCGTCCATGAAGACGAATGCCTCGCCAATATGCTGCCGATATGGTTGCACTATCGGTCGGAGGATGGCATTCACGTATCGTAAAGCCATTTGGCGTCTTCCATGACCACCAGCGGCGTACGTCGGCCCCACATAGTGCCACCCCAAAACAGCAGGGAACCTCCACCTTGCTGCACTCGCTGGACAGTGTGTCTAAGGCGTTCAGTTGACCGGGTTGTGTCCAAACAAGTTATCGGCGATTTTCTGGCTGAAGGCATATGCGAGACTCATCGGTGAAGAGAACGTGATGCCAGTCCTCACCGGTCAATCCGGCATGTCGTTGGGCCCATCTGTACCGCGCTGCATTGTGCCATGGTTGCAAAGATGGACTTAGACATGGATGTCTGGAGTGAAGATGCATATCATGCAGCCGATTGCGCAAAGTTTGGATCGTAACATGACGTCCTGTGGCTGCACGAAAAGCGTTATTCAGCATGGTGGCGTTGCTGTCAGGGTTCCTCCGAGCCATAATCCGTAGGTAGCGGTCACCCACTGCGGTAGTAGCCCTTGGCCGGCCTGAGTGAGGCATGTCACTGACAATTCCTTCTGTATCTCCTCCCTGTCCGAACAACACCGCTTTGGTTCACTCCGAGACGCCTGGACATTTCCCTTGTTGAGAGCCCTTCCTGGCACAAAGTAACAATGCGGGCGCGATCGAACCGCGGTATTGACCATCTAGGTATGGTTGAACTACAGACAACACGAGCCGTTTACCTCCTCCTTGGTGGAATGTCTAGAACTCATCGGCTGTCGGACCCCCTCCGTCTAATATGCGCTGCTCATGCATGGTTGTTTACATATTTGAGCGGGTTTAGTGACATCTTTGAACAGTCAAAGGGACTGTATCTGTGATACAATATCCACAGCTAACGTCTATCTTCAGGATTTCTGGGAACCGGGGTGATGCAAAACTTTTTTGATGTATGTATTAACGTTCAAATAAGAATTTCCATTGTTTTAATAATCATTAATGTTATGGACCTTTGGTCTATATAGCTTAATACATTGTTTAACGATCAATATTCTGATTGTTACTGCCTACTGCGTGACTTAATGAGTAGGTTGAATAAACAATCGCACTTGCTACATGCAGTGTGCAGTGCTGTTATAGCCATTGTTACCAAAAATACAGCCGGCCGCAGTGGCCGTGCGGTTCTGGCGCTGCAGTCCGGAACCGCGGGACTGCTACGGTCGCAGGTTCGAATCCTGCCTCGGGCATGGGTGTGTGTGATGTCCTTAGGTTAGTTAGGTTTAAGTAGTTCTAAGTTCTAGGGGACTTATGACCTAAGATGTTGAGTCCCATAGTGCTCAGAGCCATTTGAACCATTTTTGAACCAAAAATACAGTGGCAGCATTCGCTAATGGTTAAAATACATTTATTTAACTCTTCTCACTGTGAATAAGAAGGTGTTAGTTTTTTTAGACGTGTGTACGTTTTATTAAAAAATGCCGAAGAGACCTCCATATATGCAGCAATTTAGTGCAGAGAGTTTTATAGATAAAACAAACGTACGATGGCGTTTTTGTCAACGCCTTGTCAGCTGGAAGTATTTGGAACAGATATCATTCTAAATTCGACAAGCGTGTGAAAGCGGCTAAACCATTTTTATGTACTAGACAGTATGCATTGAATTTTCGGCTTATAATTCAATCAGTCCCAACAGTTAGAGCTGAGGTCGGAATGTCTTCATTTGGGATTCTACATTGTGCTATACAGTTTGTTGATCATATAAGAGAGCTGAGCAAACAGTATTTCCAAATACGTGATCCGAAAATACATGCACTGGAGTTCTAAAGGAAATAAATTAGATTCTAAATAATTGAATAACTGCGTAATTTTACAAATATTTTTGGCCAATTTATAGCAGATTTTGAAAGTTGGTTACCAGAAATACGTGCGATAGGTTGGCAGCACTGCATATACTCATTGTTAGCTTAGAAGATGATAATCTTGATTGTGGCCAGCGCGATGGCGAGAACTAACTTCTGTGAAACTCCCGTCCCCCTTCTTACACCGAGTTTACGTGAAATCACCGATATGTGAAACCCCAGTAGAAACTGAAGAGGGATTGGTTTGTGTAAGGACCTAGTTGCCTGTCTCGCTATACAAAAGATGACATGAATGTTTGAGAATGTGTAACGAGATTTTATATATTGTTGCGATGCAAGCAATGAGACCGGCTGTAGTCACTTGAGCAGTTGTTAGGAGCTAAACTTATTGCTACAAAGTGTGTTTATCTCAGTTAAAATGCTAAATATTAATTTCCGACAGTTGGCTCCTTCTACATCTATATCGATACCCCGTAAGCCACCGTACGGTGCGTTGCGGAGGGTACCCACTACCACTGTTAGTCAGTTTCTTTCCCGTTGCACTCGCAATTAGAGAGAAGGAAAAACGACTGTCTGCATGCGTCCGTATGAGCCCTAATTTCGCGTATCTTATCTTCGTGATCCTTGCCCGCCTCTGGTGGCCGAGTGGTTCTAGGCGCTACAGTCTGGAACCGCGCGACTGCTACGGTCGCAGGTTCGAATCCTGCCTCGGGCATGGATGTGTGTGATGTCCTTAGGTTGGTTAGGTTTAAGTAGTTCTAAGTCTAGGGGACTGATGAGCTCAGATGCCAGGTCCCATAGTGCTCAGAGCCATTTGAACCATTTTTCGTTATCCTCACGCTCAGTGTCGGTTTATGGCAGTCAGCTTCAAATGCCAGTTCTCTAAATTATCTCAATAGTGTTTCTCGAAAAGAACGTCACCTTCCCTCGAGGGATTCCCATTTGAGTTCTCGAAGCATCTCAGTAACACTTGCGAGTTGTTCGAACCTACTCGTAACAAATGTACCAGCCCCCTCTGAATTGCGCCGATTTCTTCCCGTAAGCCCGCCTTGTGCGGATCCGAAACACTCAGCAGTACTGAAGAATAGGTCGCACCAGCGTCCTATATGCGATTTGCTTTGCAGGTGGAAACTCTGCCCAAAAATTCTCCCAGTAAACCGATGTCGACCATTCGCCTTCCCTAGCACTGTTCTCACACGTTGATCCATTTCATCTCTCTTTGCAACGTTAGGCCCAGATATTTAAACGACTTTATAATTTTAAGCAGGACACTAGTAACACTGTATCCGCACAGTACAGTTTTGTTCTTCCTTTTGTCAGAGTGGTCAGTTTTGGATCCTCTACCATGTGCATATTTTTTGTAGGTATGTATTTGATTGTGTTTATAGGGACTCGAGCGTGTTTGTGGTGCGAGTCACGTTGATGACGGGATGCGCGCTACTTGCAATGACTGCCAAGTTAATTATATTAAGTGCAATGTTGAGACAGCTCATAATACACTAATGACCATTAAAATTGCTACACCACAAAGATGACGTGCTACAGACGCGAAATTTAACCGACAGGAAGAAGATGCTGTGATATGGAAATGATTAGCTTTTCAGAGCAATCACACAAGGTTGGCGCCGGTGGCGATACCTACAACGTGCTGACATGAGGAACCTTTCGAAACGATTTCTCACACACAAACGCCAGTTGACCGGCGTTGCCTGGTGAAACGTTGTTGTGATGCCTCGTGTAAGGAGAAGAAATGCGTACCATCACGTTTCCGACTTCGATAAAGGTCGGATTGTAGCCTATCGCGATTGCGGTTTATCGTATCGCGACATTGCTGCTCGCGTTGGTCGAGATCCAATGACTGTTAGCAGAATATGGAATTGGTGGGTTCAGGAGGGTAATACGAAACGCCGTGCTGGATCCCAACGGCCTCGTATCACTAGCAGTCGAGACGATAGGCATCTTATCGGCATGGCTGTAACGGATCGTGCAGCCACGTCTCGATCCGTGAGTCAACAGATGGGGTCGTTTGCAAGAGAACAACCATCTGCACGAACAGTTCGACGACGTTTGCAGCAGCATGGACTATCAGCTCGGAGACCATGGCTGCGGTTACCCTTGTCGCTGCATTGACGGCACTTTGAACAGTGGACGTTACATTTCAGATGTATTACGACCCGTGGCTCTACCCCTCATTCGAATCCTGCGAAACCCTAAATTCCAGCAGATAATGCACGACCGCATGTTGCAGGTCCTGTACGGGCCTTTCTGGATACAGAAAATGTTCGACTGCTGTCCTGGCGAGCACATTCTCCAGATCTCTCACCAATTGAAAACGTCTAGTCAATGGTGGCCAAGCAACTGGCTCGTCACAATACGCCAGTCACTACTCTTGATGAACTGTGGTATCGTGTTGAAGCTGCATGAGCAGCTGTACCTGTGCACGCCATCCAAGCTCTGTTTGACTCAATGCCCAGGCGTATCAAGGCCGTTATTACGGCCAGAGGTGGTTGTTCTGGGTATTGATTTCTCAGGATCTGTGCGCCCAAATTGCGTGAAAATGTAATCACATGTCCGTTCTAGTATAATATATTTGTCCAATGAATACCCGTTTATCATCTGCATTTCTTCAGGGTTTAGCAATTTTAATGGGCAGTAGTGTATTTGATATTAGGTCGTAGCATAGCGGAGCAGTGGGAGTGGTTGTGAGGCGGCGGGTTTCGCCTCACAGGCACGGCGTCAGGCCAGGGGGGCGCACGTGTGCGGCGCTATTAATACGCGGCGCGACCTTTGGTTAGCCGGCGGGCGTGGCGGGTATTTTTACGGGTAGTCCGCGGTGTGGCGTGCACGCTACGCCCACGACCACCCGCCGCAGCGCACTGCAGGGCTGCCAGCCCCGTGGCGCCGCGTCCGGCACTGATTCATGGCCGTAGCGGCAGCGGCGCGGGCACGCAGCGTCGCGACGCCCACCGACTCGTAGGCTGTACCTGGTGCCTGATGAATCCATGGACCCTGCATGTCAGCAGGGGACTGTTAAAGCTGGTGGAGGCTCTGTAATGGTGTTGGGCGTGTGCAGTTGGAGTCATACGGCACCCGTGATACGTCTAGATACGACTCTGAGAGGTGACACGTACGTAAGCATCCTGTCTGATCACAGCACCCATCCATGTCCATTGTGCATTCCGACGGGGTTCAACAATTCCAGGAGGACAATGCGACACCTCACACGTCCAGAATTGCTACAGAGTGGCTCTAGGAACACACTCCTGAGTTTAAGCCGGCCGGTGTTGCCTAGCGGTTCTAGGTGCTTGAGTTCGGAACCGCGCTGCTGCTACGGTCGCAGGTTCGAATCCTGCCTCGAGCACGGATGTGTGTGATGTCCTTAGGTTAGTTAGGTTTAAGTAGTTCTAAGTCTAGGGGGCTGATGACCTCAGATGTTAATTCCCATAGTTCTTTGAGCCTCTTCTGAGTTTAAACACTTCCGCTGGCCACCAAACTCCCCACACATGAACATCATTGAGCATATCTGGAATGCCTTGCTACGTGCTGTTCAGAAGCGATCTCCACCCCCTCGTACTCGTACGGATTTATGGACAACCTTGCAGTATTCGTGGTGTAAATTCCGTCCAGCACTACTTCAGACATAATTTGAGTCTACGCCACGTCATGTTGCGGCACTTCTACGTGCTTGCAGGGACCCTACACTGTATTAGGCAGGTGTACCAGTTTCTTTTGCTCTTCAGTGTAGCTCCCTAGTAACCGAGGCATCAGTGCATCGGATAATATCCTAGTTCTCTTCCTGTCGTCCGCAACTTTTCTTACCACTGCCAACTCACTAGACCCTATATTATCCGTAAACCTATTATAAATATTTGTTTCCACTTGGCTTTTGAATTTTTTCGTTCCTACTGCTGTATTCATCTACGAGAGTAGTCACTAAGGGTTGGTCATAAACCTGAAAAAGTAAACTTCCGTGATTAATTTTTAATCTGCAGCCACATACCTATAATTATTGCTCCCAGCAAATAATTAAAACTTCATGACTAAAGCTGGTAAGCTATTCTTGGTTACAGTAACATTTGTCGTCCCCGTAAACTTTATTCTTTGCCTATGTCTTGCAAATATCTGGAGCTGTACAACTGCTGCAGGCCTTCGTAAGCAAGCCTAGGCTACGGTAGTTTTCGTTGTAGCTTTGGCCAGTTAAGATTGTAACCGGTTTACTTTTACTTTAGATGTGATGCGTAACTATCGCGCCTTACCCCATATCGATCTCTTTCTTTGCGTATGCCAACAGTGTGTTCTAGATTCTCCTAGAAACCGGAAGCAATGAACCGTATAGAAACTGTGTGTAAGCGGCCACGTAACTACGGAATATTTTTGTTCTGCAGAGTCATCCTCCTGTCCGTTACTTGAAAATAAACAGTACTTATAACAAAACTGACATCGTCGTAAATTGGAACTGTCATTCATTGATTCAAGTTTTTTGGAAAATTGATGATTTGTATCGCCACAGTTTAAAAAAAATACAGATTTATCACAAGCCTCTGGAAATCGCAATTAACTCAAAAAAAAAAAAAATTGCCTCAGTACTGCGTCCGGTTTACGCACGTTACGCATAAAAGTAACCCGGAGAACAGAGTTCCAGGGTGCAAAGAAACACAGCAGAGGAAAGGAAATATAGTACTAAGCTGACTGTAGCAGATGTTAAAAGTAACCACCATTCATCTGTTGCTACTTTTGGGCCGTGGTCAGAAAGTTGCTGAAGGCAGATCGAAGCAGGGCTGCTGGAATTGCTGCAATCTCATCGGAAATGTTCTGCTGCAGTTCTTGAAAACTGTGAAGCTTGTTGCGATATACTGTAGACTTCAGGACTCCCCACACGAAGTAATCACACGCCAACAGATCAGGTGACTTGGGTGGCCAGCTTGAGCCGGGACGAGACTGACCTCCGCTATTGGCTCTGTCAGGCATGAAGACTGTGTAAACGTGTTTCAAGGAACCGATGTGGATCACGTCTTGTGTGTGCATACTTCCAATCCTGTCCACTCGTCCGGACCACTTTCATTTGCCCCACCGTGTATAAACTATGTTTGTTATTGCTGAGCAGCTTTCGCACATTTCAATTATAGCAGGAAATTCTTGCCTTTGGTCATGTTGATGATTGAGTACAAAATAGCAACAATAATTATATAAATTTTTTTGTGTTTGTTCATGTAAACTGTACTTGTATGAAAAACAATTGTTTTGGAAAGATGCAGTTTGTATGTTGTAAGGATATAGAATATACAGTGGACCAACACAGAACGATGTGCGGTTCTAATTGTGTGCAAAGCAAACAAACAAACAAAATTCCTCTCTAACACATTCATTTATGTTTCTTTCCGTCCGAATGCTACTAGCACTATCGGTAATACTAACATTTACTACGTCATTTATGTACTGTACCAGAACTACTGAACTGTAGTGTTCGTAGAGCACAACTTTGCAAACATCCTATAAATTATCATCAGCAGGTGATAGAAAATCATAATACGAAGTCGTGTTTGTGATACCCTAATTAATGTAACCATCTGTCATGGATAACAAATAGACCGTACAAACTTAGCACGTTTCGAGTGAAGCCACCATAAAGCAGATTAAAAAGACTTCCACACATAGTATCTGTAAGTGTTCCAGTCCAAGGTACGACTTCTTACGCTCGAAGCCGACGAGATGCTATGCCCCGATGTCCTTTTGAGGCTATTTACGATGATGGTTGAAGTCGAAACGCGTTAACTTCGTGTGAACTACTAAATATAAAACGAGCGAGGTGGGACAACACATTTAAACTTCTTAAATTGTTATCTCAGCATGTTATACACCGGGTGATCCATTGATAGTGACCGGGCCAAATATCTCACGAAATAAGCATCAAACGAAAAAATTACAAAGAACGAAACTCGTCTAGCTTGAAG
Source organism: Schistocerca piceifrons (assembly GCF_021461385.2). Taxonomy (NCBI): domain Eukaryota; kingdom Metazoa; phylum Arthropoda; class Insecta; order Orthoptera; family Acrididae; genus Schistocerca; species Schistocerca piceifrons. Next base: position 729,332,553 of record NC_060138.1, read on the forward strand.
GGGGAAACCAGATGGCGCTGTGGTTAGCCCGCTAGATGGCGCTGCCATAGGTCAAACTGCTATCAACTGCGTTTTTTTTTAAATAGTTGATATCCGTTTGACCTATGGCAGCGCCATCTAGCGGGCCAACCATAGCGTCATCTGGTTTCCCCCATCAAGCTCTACAAGTTTCGTTCTCTGTAGTGTTTTCGTTTGCCGCTTATTTCGTGATATATCTGGCCCGGTCACGATCAATGGTCCACCATGTATAGGTAAAGCAGTCGTCAAACTAAAAGTTCTGACGCTGCTACCAAGGCTGCAGTCGTCGTACCTCGGCCCGCTAGTTCTCACATTCCCTCCGACGGTCCCTGTGTTGCCGTCTGTCAGCAGGTGGTGTCACTTTGGCATCACCACTGGTCCTCGCTTCATGGGAACAACCTCCGAATTATTAAGCCTCTTCCAGCGGCTTGGACGACCTAGTCTCGGCCCTCTTGCCGCGTGGAGATCATTTTAACTAGGTTGCGTATTGGGCAGTGTCTTTTTAGCTATGGCCATTTGTTAAGTGGTGCTCCCTCTTCACTTTGTGCCGTTGCTCTTAACTTGACTGTCCGACATATCCTGACGGAATTTCCTTTATTCTGACCGCTTGCGTTCCCGTTTGTGTTTGCCGTCTTGAGTTATCGGCCGTTTTAGCGAACGACGCGCGAGCTGTCGACCGCGTTTTACTTTTTATCCTTCGTAACAATATGGCGAAGGCCATTTAACTTCTAGTACTGGACCTCCTTTCTCTACGGCGTATTTTATAGATCTTTCTCCACGTCCCTGTTTTTAGCTGTCTTCTCTCCCGTCGATTGGGATTGATGTAGTCGTTTTTAACTCTTCTCTTTGTCTTTGCGCTCTTCAATTCTGACATGAGTGTATGTGAGCCTAGTTGTTTTTGCGCCACAAAACAAAACAAAACAAAACAAACTAAAAGTTGATTTGAACACAACCGTGTCTCACGTCCCACGGTTCCATTGTAAGTACGATGGACATTTTTTCTTTATTATGGAGCAAAAATTCTTTCATTCGCTTGAGGTGTATGTAACGTCTAACGGAACTGTGCACAGGGTTGGAATGTCACTCGTACGGAGTATAACTGCAGCGCATTTAACGTTGCGCCCCCTTGCTCAGCAGCGAGCACAGCGATGACGCCGTCCCGGGTGTTGGCGGGACGTGTCAGCGCCTTGTGAACGAAGCGCGTGCCGAGGACCAAAGCTGCGGCAGTCCTAGCGTGTCCAATGGATTGCGGCCTGAAAGACTCGCAGCGCAGTAGAAGGCCGTTCTCCAGTTATGGCGGCTTAGACAATTGCGTGCAGCGGCGGTGCGCGGGTGTGAATACTGGCACTCGGTAACACGAGTTACCCAACTGCCGGCTGCGGGCTGCTCTCGCCGGAATGTTGCTCTATTCGCGTCTTTTCCCGATTCGCACGTATCTGTTACGTTCAGAATGCGTTGTCAAGCCACGCCCATACAGTCGGTACTGGCGTATTGCAACACCTGGACACATTCGCACTGATCCACTTCCCGTCCAATACCGAAATAACGTTTACCAGGTGTACCGGTATGAAATGAGCGTTAAGATACAAATGTGTCAATAGGGAACATTTGTTGTGAACGAGCCTTATTTTTTTTTTTGTTTGGTTGGTATGACATTTGTCAAAGATATTTAGTATACATCAAGTCATGGAACAAACATCATATGTTTTCATCGTGTTAACAATGTCGAATTTTGTACCAGAAAGTGATGATTTGCGGAAAGCATTAATTTTTTTTGTTTTAATTTGAAAAAAATTGCTGCAGAGTCGCGTCGAATGCTTGTCGAGGCATATGGTGATCATGCTCTATCAGAAGCAACATGCAAAAGATGGTTTCAACGGTTCAGAAATAATGATTTTGATGTAAGAAATGAAGAACGTGGAAGACCACCAAAAAAGTTCCAAGACGCCGAATTGCAAGCAATATTGGATGAAGATGATACTCAGAGTCAGAAGCAGATGGCAGGAATGCTAAATGTTGCACAACACTCAATTTCTGACCGTTTGAACTATGGGAAAGATCCAAAAGTGTGGAAAATGGGTGCCTCATGAATTGAATGAAAGACAGATGGAAAACCGAAAAACTATTTGTCAAATTTTGCTTCAAAGACATGAAAGAAAATCACTTTTGCATCGAATTGTTACTGGCGATGAAAAATGGATTTATTTTAAGAATCCTAAATGGGAAAAATGGGTTAATCCGGGACAACCACCAACATCGACTGCAAAACCAGATCGATTCGGCAAGAAGACAATGCTCTGTATTTGGTGGGATGTGTGGTGTATCATGAGCTTCTAAGACCCGGTGAAATTGTGAATACTAATCGCTACAGACAACAAATGATCAATTTGAACTATGAATTGATCGAAAAAAGACCAGAATGGGCCAGAAGACATATTTTTTTTACACGACAATGCACCTGCACACAAAGCAAAACTGGTTCAGAATACAATCAAAACACTTCGCTGGAAGCTGCTACCCCACCCGCCGTATTCACCGACTTGGCCCCTTCCGACTACCATTTGTTTTCATCAATGGGACATGCGTTGGCTGAGGAACACTTCGATTCCTACGAAGAAGTCGAAAATGGCGTGTCTGATTGGTTTGCTTCAAAAGACGAACTTTTCTATTGGCGTGGTGTCCACAAATTGCCAGAAAGGTGGTCAAAATGTTTAGAAAGCTATGGTCAGTACTTTGAATAAAATGTTTTTACTTTTCAATTCAAAATTAGTGTTTCATTTTCACAAAAAAACGCTCATTTCATACCGGTACACCTGTAGTTCTCATCAGTTAAGCAGTTTCGAGTTACGGAGTGAGACATGGACTTTTCGTGCCAAAACCGTTCAAAAACCAGCAAAATGCATGTGGAAGTTACCACAGGAGACAGTAAAGAGACGAATGGGTCAGAGAACATACTGGAGAACGTGGAAGCTAGACGAATGGATGGTAAATAGACCCGGGGCAGCTCTTCGCTGGATCCCAGCACGTAAGTAAAAACAGAGATGACGACCTACTGACATATAGACGGCATTACAAAATGTGGCGGACCATCGTGGATGCACATAGCGGAAGGCATGGATGAAGACCTTATGCGGTGGTTGAGGCCAGATGAAATGATGACAACGAGGTCGTTCCATTTTCAGCTCCTTATTTCAATCAATTTTCTCCCTCGCGTTTTCTTTCCTTTTGTTTCCATACAAATATAGGCTGTAACTGTATGGCCTTCCGCAGTATTAGACAGTGTCTCTAGGAGTTTAAATACATGCTGCAGGGCGACGATAGATGACGACTATTAAAACGCGCCAGTTTGGAGAACGGCAGCGTATGAAGTCAAGAAAACCTTGGCGAACTGCACATCTGGAAGCCTCCGACTTTAACATCAACTTGGTTGCAAATTGTAGATGACACGAACAGATTCTAAACGGAAAAAGAATAATAGAAAGAAAAATAAGAGCAAATTTAAAAAAATGACGAAAATGACACGGCGAAGTATTAGAAATAAAAAAATACATTTAAACCAATTAATCGAATAAAAATGACAATCAATCTTTTAAACACATTTAGAAAAATAAATTTCGATGCATTTGTCGAGATTCCAATCTTTGTCCATCTACTCGTCGGTTTATGCGCCAACCACGACGCTATGCCATCACACTGCAAAAAGCTCTTGTATTTATGACTCTGGTGTTCCAGCTACAATCATTAATTGATTGACAGCCTTCAAAATTCGACTTCTACGCAATGTTTTGCGAAGCTTGTCTAACATAAATCGATCTCTGCGATTATAATAACTGTATAAAAGACGCTGAATCGCGTCTTGTGCGGAAAAACACGGTAGTGTTCGGTCAGCGCTGTGTATGAAACGTGTGTATTTCGTTAGCATCTTTTCGTGTGTGTGGGGGGGGGGAGGGGGGTTATCACGTGTGACGAAATACGAAATAAAAGGGCCAGATCCAGCGTGGCAACGGCGAACAGTTCGTCTCGTAGAGCGCTCCGATTACAGGAAACCGGCCAAAAATGCGTGAAGTGTGAACTATCAAGTAGTTTTAATCGGACTGTAGTTTCGTTTCCCCCCTCCCTCGTGACGCCGGTGGAGTAGCCGTGAGCGAGCTGGCGGCGAGAGCGTCCCCTGGGAGGCCAGTCGGCCGCTCCCCCGTCTGGTCTGGTCTGGTCTGGGATGGCCTGGCTGACACACTTGGGTCGGGACAGGCATTCCAGGCGGCGGGTCGCGGCCCCGCAGACACCTGTGGCTTCCGGGAGTTCCAGCCGGCCATGAGCCACGCACAGCCGCGTCCCAGCCCTCACCTGCTGTTATCCCTCTTGTTATTATAGTTGGCGGCGGTGGTGGTGGTACTGAGTCTGAAGAATCGTGTCTTGCAACTATCTACACTAGCCTGTCCAGAGCATTTCTCTTCGTGCCTGCATAAATGCTGCAGCCTGCAACAATATTAAACTCGCTGCTGCGGGTGTGTATACACGTCCTGCTACGCCGCCCCCAGGTGTTGTGGACGTATATACGCGCGCCGTTTTTTTTTTCTTTTTCTTTTTTTTCCAGTTCTATGGACGTGTGCATGCTTCCTGAGCCGCCAACCTCTGACTACTGCGGTCAAGTTACTTACCTATCTCAGTGGATAAGAAAATTTCGCGTATTTATCATGTAACACATGTGCCACATAGCGTGCTGCTGATGATGATGTCTCATATTCCGAGGAGCGTAGGGGACGATGCCGGAGACCCGCATAGCCGTACTAAGCAAGGTCCTAGCGGAGGTAGTTTGCCGTTGCCTTCCTGCGACTGTAATGAGGATGAATGGTGGTGGTGGTGGTGGTGGTGGTGGTGGTGGTGGTGGTGGTGGTGGTGGTGGTGGTGGTGGTGAAGATGAAGACGACACAACGCCGTCATCTCGAGGCAGGGAAAATCTCTGACTCCGCCGGGAATCGAACCCGGGATCCTTTGCGCGGGAAGCGAGAACGCTACCGCAAGACCATGAGCTGCGGACCATTGCGTGCTATCATTTGCAAAAAAAAAAAAAAAAAAAAACTCGTTTCGATATCTTGAATCGTTTATGAGATATGAAGACTTTTATGACCACGTTCTTCGCGATACGCAAGGACATGAAAGGACGCATATCCCGCAAACGTCCTTCCGATATGAAACACTCTCTCTAGAACGAAATGAAATATTCTTCTGCACTCAATTTTAAATTAAATTCTGATAACTTACCTGCATTTCATTCTCTGCAATGTATGAACTAAAGTGAACCACACGCGAAGTTTAAGCAGTGCATTTTTACCTCTGCGACCTCTTTAAAATTCCTTCAATGTCTTGTTTAATTTGATGCAGCAAAGTATGACTGATAAAGAAAAGAAATTCAGTTCTTTATCGAGTGAAGATCTCAGACTGTAAAGTGTGTAAAAAAATAATTTCCTCGCCTAGTAGTTTCGAAAAATCGGATGATGAGTATTTCATATCGGCCAGAACACCGTCTTTCAGCAACAAACATTTGGCGAACAGTACAGCCATAAGGAAAGAGCCTCAGCACGGGATGCAAACAGTTCGTCTGTAACAGTGAAAGGATTATCTTGCGGCCGGGCGGAGTGGCCGAGCGGTTCTAGGCTCTTCAGTCTGGAAAAGCGCGACCGCTACGGCCGCAGGTTCGAATCCTGCCTTGGGCATAGATGTGTGTCATTTCCTTAGGTTAGTTAGGTTTAAGTAGTTCTCAGTTCTAAGGGACTGATGACCTCGGATGTTAAGTCCCATAGTGCTCAGAGCCATTTGAACCATTTTTGATCATCTTGCTTACTGCAGTCAAGCCTCGGCCTCTCTTCCGTCCCTAGCCAAATTAAACGGTTCCTCAGTGCCTCATGATGTGTGCTGCCAATCTACACCTTCCTTTATTCCAATTGTGCCTTATCAAAGTATCCAGAGTTCTGTAAATAACGCGGATTTGTTAACAAGTTGTCACGATAGGCAGACCTGCCGGTATGAAACGTGGGGAGTATTTTGTCACCAGAGAAGTGGTAACAGTTGAATGGTTCGGTCAGGAGAGCCGAGTGACATCGAAAAATGTGGCTAGTGGTTGGTTGGTTGGTTGTTTTGGGGAAGGAGACCAGACAGCGAGGTCAACGGTCTCATCGGATTAGGGAAGGACGGGGAAGGAAGTCGGCCGTGCCCTTTGAAAGGAACCATCCCGGCATTTGCCTGGAGCGATTTAGGGAAATCACGGAAAACCTAAATCAGGATGGCCGGACGCGGGATTGAACCGTCGTCCTCCCGAATGCGAGTCCAGTGTCTAACCACTGCGCCACCTCGCTCGGTGTGACTAGTGGCTCTGAGCACTATGGGACTTATCATCTGAAGTCATCAGTCCCCTACAACTTAGAACTAGTTAAACCTAACTAACCTAAGGACATCACACACGCCCATGCCCGAGGCAGGATTCGAACCTGCGACCGTAGCAGCCGCGTGGTTCCGGACTGAGTCGCCGGGAACCGCTCGGCCACAACGACCGGCTCGAAAAATGTGCTCGTCACTGTATGTCACCTGAGTGTTAGTCATCAGGGATATTTCAGCCATTCTAAAGCTGCCCAGGCCGACTTCTGGCGGAGTGAACGTGAAGTGAAGTGGATACGCGAAGGAACAACTACAGTGTTGTGTCCAGACGAAACTACAGTCGTCCGGCCGTAAGTGCGAGCTGTTACATTGCTTTAGGTGGTGATTCATCTGAACTGTAACATATAATCATTGAGTATGAAAGCATTACTTGATGCACTAATTAATAAACTCTCGACTAGAAGTACAGTTTTCGGCATTTACAAAAGCGTACGTCTCTCTTTGACTTGAATAGCTCTCTGATCATACTCGATAATGATGACTGCTTCAGCTGACCTCTAAAATTGGGCTCTATATTGACCTCTGTTCGAAGGAGCTGCTGTGCTGAAAGGGGGGGGGGGGGGGGCGTATGGTCTTCAGCGTCTAAAAGTCTGTGGTATCGATTTGCGTTGCCGACTTGCGTGTGGCACCGCCAACTCTGGATCATACAACGCACAGCTAAAGCTCGTGTACTCAAAGACAGGGACTGTTGAGCTTTACTGATGGTGGTAGTAAAAAAGTTGCATGAAATCAGCTGAAGGAATTATTTGTGAGTTACAAAGTGCTAACAGCAGTCCAGGTAGCAAAATGGCAGTGCGCATTTCTGCAGTCAGTGCTAAGCGACGCTTGTGATACAGAGCGACACCAGTGGACAGTGGATGACTGGAAAAGTGGGTTTGTAGCGACGAATCACGCCATACCCTGTGTCATTCCGATGGAAGAGTTTGCGTTTGGCGAATTCCAGGACAACGTTAGCTGCTGTCGTGCCTAGTGTTATGGTATGGCGGTGCATTTAGTGGTTAGGTTGTGTCCCCTTATTGCGCTTAAGGAAACGCTTATTGCAGAAGGATGCGAACGCGTTTTACTGCATACAGCGGAGGAAAAGTTGTGCAACTATGATAGATTCTATTGCTGGCCGCTACCGAGCATACGTCACGCAACGTTTTGTGGACAATAACATTCCTGTATTTTCCTGCCCAGAGCCCGACTGAACCCAATGGAAGAGCTTTGAGGTGATTTAGAAAGTAGACTTCGCTCCAGCCCTTACCGTCCAACTTGACTATCTTGTCTAGTTTCGACTCTTGACGGACAAACGGTTGCCAATCTCCACAGATATTCGGACACCTTATTGAAAGCGTCGCAGGCAGATTTCAAGCCGTCACAAAGGCGAAGGTTAGACATGCCCCACATTAATCTCCACTAATAGATGTCGGGATGTTTGTCATCAGAGGGTGTATCTAGTGAAGTTCATTCACGTCAAGGAAAACTCGCCGTGCTAGTTTGTGAATGGAATGCTGGAGATGGTTGAATGATCGTAAAAATTGTGATTTAACGAGAAGTCTATGTATCGTGTAACTCAGACCCATACAAGCAAAAAAGTGGTGTGGCGCAAGGTACAGGAAGCTGTTTGTGGGTATAGTCACTGGTTTTCTTCGACAGCACTGAGCCCGATATCACGCATTTCGATTGCAACCGTAAGGCCCTTTAGCCGGCCTGGTGGAGTCCAGATCTCCCGCTGGCGGACACGCGCTTAAGGCGTTGATGGGCGCGTCCTTGGCCGCCGGTGTATCGTTTCAGCCCCGAACCCTCCTGGCTCAGCCGTCTGCTCTTGGACAAAAAAGCGTCGGGGGTGGCCCTGCTCACCTACCCACCCACGGGGTGCGCCGCTATGACAGCGCAGCGCTCCGTGTGTTCACACGCTAACTGTTGGTGGATACAACACTTTAACTGACTTGGCACCAATGTACCCAAAGAAGAGAATTAAAATACAGTGGGTGCGTTATGGACCCCACCAAGCGTGAATGTTTTGCATTCCCCAAAACTTGAAGGAAAAAAGTATGCTATGACTACAGTATCACTGACTCACAATTGAAATATATCTTCTCGTAAAAGTACATGCGTGTAACAGTTTGTCGGGATGTGAAACTGAATGATCACTTAGGGCTTAGTCACCGGTAAAGCCGGTGGTAGACATCGATACGTTGGTACAGGGAAAATACAATATTACAAAACACTTAGCAACCCATCCTGGAATATTGCTCAAGTGTTCGGGACGCATATCTAATACAACTATGAAGGGATATTCAACATAGACAAAGAATGGCAGTGCAAGTGGTCACAGGGTTTGTATGGCCTACAGACGGGTGTTGCTGAAAAGCTGATAAACCTGCAGTGGCAAACCATAGAAGATACATTCATAAATTTAGGCGATATTGTCCATAGAACATTGATCAATTGCTATAATTTGATTAAAACGAGTCTAGGTTGCAATATTTATGTATTATGACCGGTTGCGATTTAGTCATCTTCAGATGTGAGCCCCCTACGGCTGGTGCTGGCGGTTCCTCAGCTATTCCCGTTGTAGCACGGGCCGGTCATAATAAACGTCATTGCGATCTGGACCGCTATTTTAACGAAATTAGACCACTAAAGACCCGTAAAGGCTTACATACAAAGTTTCAAGAACCAGTATCTAGTGAGAAATGTAAGGATATACTTCTTACTAAACTTACAGATGTAAGTAGTATACTTTGTACAGCTGATCGAAGTGTATGAATATAAATTCCAACAGGAGGTTCTTTGTTGTAAGTTCTCCACAGTTTGCTCGATACTCACGATTGCAAGAAAGGCATTATGCTTAAAGTGATAATTAGCTTTTACAATACAGAAAGTCATAGAAGACTGAAACTCGTTACTCCCTCTCCTTACCCCTTTAGGATAAGATATCTGTATGGTGCGGAAAGTGGCAATCGACACTGAATAAAGAAAAGTGTGAAGTTATTCACATGAGTACTAAAAGAAATCAGCTAAATTTCGATTACGCGATAAGTCACACAAATCTGAAGGCTGTAAATTCAACTAAATACTTAGGGATTACAATTACAAATAACCCAAATTGGAACGATCACATAAATAATATTGTGGGTAGAGCAAACCAAAGACTGCAGAACACTTAGAAGGTGCAACAGGTCTACTAGAGAGACTGCTTACACCTCGCTTGTCCGCCCTGTTCTGGAGTAATGCTGTGCTGTGTGGGATCCGCATCAGGTGGGACTGACGGATGACATCGAAAGAGCACAAAGAAGGGCAGGTCGTTTTGTATTATCGCGAAATAGGGGACATAGTGTCACAGACGTGATACGCGAATTGGAGCGACAATCATTGAAACAAAGGCGTTTTTCGTTTCGACGGGATCCTCTCATGAAATTTCGATCACCAGTTTTCTCCTCCGATTGCGAAAACATTTTGTTGGCACCCACCTACATAGGGAGAAATGATCAGCACGATAAAATACGAGAAATCCGGGCTCGCACAGAAAAATTTAAGTGCTCGTTTTTCCGCGTGCCGTTAGTGTGTGGAACGGTAGAGAGACAGCTTGAAGGTGGTTCATTGAACCCTCTGCCAGGCACTTTCTTGTGAATAGCAGAGTAATCACATAGATGTAGATGTAGGACCGCAGTCATCGCGTTAACCCTTTACTACCAGAGAACAGCTTCATATTACTCTTGTCCATCAGTGTCACCTAGGAAAAGG